>NC_092047.1:106995228-107304161 GCF_003086295.3 Arachis hypogaea | reverse complement strand
CAATGAGCGCATATTTTCATGGCTTACACCATTTCTCGAACTCTTCTTGAAATACTGGGATCTTAGGGCAAGGATCAAACGATTTCTCCTCTTGATCATCTTTCTTCGCATCATTATACCATCTGTCTTTGGGATCTAATGTCTCTTAATCAGTAGGATCACCCTCCAAATTATTTCCGGTGCTGCTAGGACCCGTTAGAGTGAGAAGAGAATCCTTGTATGACACTTTGTTCATAATAGGAGATGCACTTTCGCTTGGATTAGCAATGTCCATGTCTTCTAATTGTTGGTTTAAGTCAACATTATTTCTGGTTTTGACTTTTTTAGTATTCCGTCAAACAGGTCTTCAACCTGCCTTAGAACCTTAGCAGAGATTTCTTTCGACATTTTTTTAGTTATTGATTGTATTAATTAATCTAATTCATCAATCTGTTTTTCCATTAAAGTGTACTCTAAGAATTAATTATTTTTTAAAGCTTCATGCTGCTGCTTTTTTGAGTTCTACTAAAACATTGCATTTTTTTTAAATAAAAGTTTGGGTGGAATATATACACGTCTAAATGCTTACATGTTGAAATTATATATCTATTGCTTGTAAAAGGAAAAATTAAACTGAACTCATCACCTATTAATCTATCTATCTTGATACTAATTTCAATGAGCGCTTATGAAATACATTATATACTTTTACCATTTGTTTTAATTTTGAACCCTCTTTGACGCATTGAAATTGTATACATAGAGAAAACAAAACAAAAAAAAATTTTTGGTCTTTTTTATTTTTCTACGATATTCTTCAATTCGAGAGGCTAAGGACTAATTTGTTGTGAATCGAAGTTTCATTTAAAAATTTGTTACTTGCTAATGAATTGCTGCATACACAAAATGAAATTCGAACCCCCGACAATTGCTTAAACGGACAAACTAACCACTAAATCAATATAACTTGATTGAAATCCTTAGTCTTTTGTTGATGTCATTTAAGGGCCTTTCTTTTTTAATTTTTACATGGAATCTAGCCTGACTAGGTTTTTTTTTAATGTCCAGAACAAATAACAAGTTGCTTAATTAGCTTCCATGAATTATTAGAATTTAGAATAAGAGAAGAGTAGCATTGAACTATCAATTGGTAGCTTAAATTTGTTGAATGAGCAGTGAATTTGTAATAAAAAAATATTAAAAGATTATCAAAATTTATTATTTTTTACTATTAGTTAATTATTACTGTTTAAAAATATGAGATAAAATATGTTATTAAATTGTTAGAGTGAGTTAATAACTAAACGATGGGCAAAAAAATAAATTCTATTGCCCTAGCATTTCTGTTCGTAATAACACATACAATGGAAACTAACTCAAAGCAGAGATATATATGTTGAAAAGAACGTTATAAAATATCAAATAAGAGGAATAATATGTAACGCATAATAATCCACTAGAAACAACAAAAGTTAATTTTGTCCAACAATAACATCAATGTACTAAGTAATTAGAAATTTAAAACTCTAGAGTCAACTCTAATTAATATCTATTGATATGACTACAAATCAATAAGAGATTAGTCATTATATTCGAACTTTAGACATTTCTATCATGAAAAACAAAATATCCTAAGACATAATCATATCTTACAAATCATTAATTATTCTCCATTGATGGAATCACCAACCAATCATCTGGGCAATAACTAAGTTCCAATTCATCATCCACAAAAGGTGATGACAATTCATTCCTAGAAACCTTATTATTATTATTATTATTATTATTATTATTATTATTATTATTATTATTAGAATCAACAACACCATGTTCAAGTCCTAAATGGTGGTCCAAGTCCAAATTACCATCACTAATGACCATTTTGCCATTATCTTCTAACCCTTCTAGAAACCCTAGCCAACAACACTCTTCAATGGTGGTTGATGAGGGTGGTGGTGGTGGTGGCTCAGCCAACAAAGAAGGTGGAGTTGTAGACCAAGTAGGCCCTGGAAGAGGCATAGCCTCCAATAAGGAGTAACAATAATAATATTGTGCATCATCATTATTATTTTTATTATTATTAATTATTCCATAGTTTGAGATGTTAATAGTATTACCTGAAACCTTAAACTCTCCCTCATTGACACATGATTCTTCAGCATAAGCATAACCAAAATATCTTCTAGTAGAATCATCATCCACCGTGCCAAACACACCATGATTGATGCTTCCGATTTCTTCTTCTTCCATGGTAAAGGAACAAGTAGCCAAGAATTTTGAATAATAATATTTTGTGATAGGTGCTTAGTTTGTTGTGGAATATTTGGAAGTTAGCACTATTTATTGTTGGAATTGTGCATAGTGCACAAAGACACAAACACTTATGGAAGAGGGTAACCATTTAGTAATTAAGAGTTTGTGGAGTGAAAATGGGGTGTGTGATGCATTGAACAGTGACACGTATGTGATGGATCGAGTGGAGACATGACACATCAAATTAAATCCTATCATCCATTATAATATAATAGTAATAATTACATTATTATTATTATTATTATTATTATTATTTTTTTATTATTGAGGAATAGAGTCTATTCTGCGTGTCTGCACAATCTTTGCCTTCTTGGGCTCCATGCCCACATACACCACATATCAGGTACTTTTCCTGCACTATATTGCCTTTGCCATGATATCAAGTTGAGTCTGGAAATGTTTCTTGAATTTTCACTCGAATTTTCGTTTTTCTTATTTGGATTTTGAATTTCTATTCCATAACTCACATTAGTCTTTTTAAGTTTTTTTTTTTTTTGAAAAAACTCATGACTTCATTAATTTTTAATTTTTTTATTATTATTTAACCAATATAAATATTAAATTATTTTATTAAATAAATTTTATTAATTTATGTGTGTAAATTTTAAAAAATATGGGTATAAATTATATTAATTTATGTGTATAAAATTCTAGTAAATATAAATATAAATTATATGTTTTTTATGTATAAAGTGTCTATGAATATACATATAAATTATAAATAGCCACCAATAAATTATAACTCAAATGATATAATTTCTCACTCTCTCCATACTCACCTAAGAGGTCGTAAATTCAAGTCTTTTTATCTTTGATAAAAAAATTATAAATAACTAAATACTGATAAAAAATAATAATATTTACTGATCATGTAATGTTTTTTTTATTATCAGCATAATAACGTGATATACTAATGAAATACTTAATGTCACGTATTAAAATATGATTCAATTCTATTTAATAAAAATATAATGCGTCAATTAATAATATATGATATGTTAATATAAATGAATAAATAGCTAAAATTGTCTCTGAAAGATACCCCAATCTCTATTTTGGTTCTCAAAAGATAAAGATAATCAAAATTGTTTTTGAAAGGTACATGATTGGTCACGTTAGTCCTTCCGTCAGTTGGATGATGACGTGGAGGGCTAATGCCACGTGTCATAATATGATTGGTTGACATGTCAGATCGGTGACACGTGGCATGCCACGTGTCAGGTCAGTGACACGTGGCATACCACGTGGCACTTAACATATAAAAAAGTTATTTATAATCAAAATAGTCCTTGAAAGTTCAGACGTAAGTCATTTTTATCCCAAAAATTTTAAAAATTAATCAAATTAGTCCTTATATAATTTTTTTATTTTTTCTTGATAATATTAAATTTAAAATATTTTTTGATACTATTAATTTTAATAGAAATGTAATTGACAATCAAAAAATTAGTAATTGTATCTTTTCTTCTTAAAAATTTTTTTAAAAAAATTATCTCTCTCCTTTAATTCTTGTCAAAATCTCTCTTATTCTTTTCTATTCTAAAACATTTTTCTTACATTATTACATTTTGTTGGAATATATATATATACTCAAAATTGAAATGTAGGTATTTGTTAACCTAAACAAAGTTATATGCTCAAAATCAAAATTTATGTATGTTAACCTAAATGAAAGTAATACCGTAATGAAAAAAAAAAGATGTATAAATTTTTATTAACTTTGTTTAGGTTAACATACATAAATTTTTATTTTGAGGATATAACTTTGTTTAGGTTTGTTGAGCCTAGTTTGATTTTAAGTTAAGTTATGATGACAAACATTGTTTGGGTTGAAAGCCCAATGTTGTTTAATGTGTGTTTTATTGTGGCAGGCCCATTAGTCTCACAGACAAACAATGCTACTTGTTCATTCCTTTGATGTTCCAAGCAAATGCACAAACCCAATACTTCATCCTTATTACACCGTTCAGCAAAAATGAAAGGCTATACATTTGGCAAAAGAAAAAAAAGGGACAGCTGTCTACATCACAAGCAAAACAAGACAGCTGGAAAACAAAGGAAGCAACAACACAGCAAGGACAAGTGTGGCTCTGCAAAAGCAAGCAAGGACACAAGGGCACAACCACTAACCCAAGGACATCAGCTGAGTAAAACTAGGATCGTGGTTATGAAAAAAAAACAAACTTGCACATAGCAGCAGCAGCAGGGAAATGGAGCAAAATGAAAAAGGAGAGCATGCCTTGGAAGAAGGCCAAGCAAAGGACAGCAGGAGTAGTGGTCGAGCTCCTCGGACAGCAGAGATGGTGGAGCAAGATGAAGAAAGGACTGCATGCTATCAAGGACAGCTCCAACGAGCAGCTGGCACAAGAAAATGGAAGAGGCAGAAATTCTAGGCAAGCTGAAGATATATAAGAAGTCTCATTCCATCATTTCAAGTCAAGAAAGAGAGCACACACATTCAGAGCACCATCTCTAACACAGAGCTGAAATCTCTTTCTTCTACTCAAGCTTAATTCTGATTTTTTGTTATGGCTGTCTTGCGTTATTTTCTGTTTTGAAAAAGACAATTATGTGAGGATCAAAAGCCAAGAGAGAAAAGGCAAGAGTGATGCAAAATAGCCACTATTTTTCTGATGTAATTTGGGTTTATGAACTAGGATTAGTTCCCCTTGCCAACTTAGGTTAGCACTTAGTGAGAATTGAATCTGTGTAGATTCCCCTTCCAAGTTGGGATAGCTCTTTGGGGTTGCTAAGCTTTGGTGAAGAAAGCTTAAGGGTAGATACTAGTTGAATTAGGGAGTAATTCAATAGTATTGGTGTATGTAACTTAAGAATTATAGTGAAAATTCCACCATGGTTTGTGGTAGAGACTGGATGTAGGATTCATGGCACTGAGAATCTGAACCAGGATACATGCTGGCCTCTTTCTCCTCTTCTCTACACTTTTAATGTTCTGCGTATGAGATAATTTCAAATAATCTCCTGCAACTCGAGCAACAGCAAAAACAGAGTTTGAAACTTTAAGTTTTAAGCCAACTTGATTCAACCCCTCTTCTCAAGTTCAACTAGAACCATCAATTAGTATCCAGAGCAAGGTCTCAAGATGGCAAGCTTCACAGCTTGGAGTAAAGATCCATGGCCAACAACTTGAATCCCAATATCGTGGCTTTCACTCTTACTGAAGGGCAGTCTAATAATAGACCTCCCTACTTCAATAGCAGCAACTATTCCTACTGGAAAGAAAGAATGAGAATCTTCGTGCAGTCAATCGACTACAACACCTGGAAGATCATTCTCAACGGACCAGACATTCCCACCAAACAGAATGCTGATGGAGAAGTAGTGGCAAAGGAAGACAGTGAATGGACAGATGAAGAAAAGAAGAAGGTTGAACTCAATGCCAAGGCAATCAACCTGATGCACTGTGCAATCAGTTTCGAAGAGTTCAGAAAAGTGTCAAGGTGCAAAACGGCTAAAGAAATTTGGGATAAGCTTAGACTCACTCATGAAGGCACTAAGCAAGTGAGGGAGACCAGAATTGACATGCTAATGAAGGAGTATGAAATATTTAGTATGAAGGAGGATGAGAGCATCGATCAAATGTTCGAAAGGTTCTCAATAATCATCAACAATCTGGATGCCATGGGAAGAAACTACTCTGAAGAAACCTTAGTAAGGAAGATTCTGAGAAGTCTTACTAAGAAGTGGGAAGTGAAAAGCACAGCCATCTCTGAAAGGAATGATTTGATCAAAATCACCTATGATGAGCTGAGAGGCAAGCTGCTGGCTTATGAAACCACTCACATGTCTCAAGACAAAGATGACAAAAAGAAAAGTATAGCACTAAAATCAAGAATGACAGCCCAAGGAGAAGAATCTGATGACAGTTTCTCAGATGAAGAAATGGTGCTCTTTGCAAGAAAAATGAGAAGACTACTGAGATACAAAAACAAAGGCAAAGGAAGCTCTTCATCCAAAGATGTCAAGAAAGATCAAGTCAAGTTCACATGCCATCACTGCAAGGAGCCTGGTCACTTCAAGTCAGATTGCCCTCAACTTAAGAAAGGCGAAAAATCCAAGAAAGACAAAAAGAAGGTGATGATGGCAACATGGGAGGACTTGGAGAACGACACCAGCTCAGAGAGCTCAGATCAAGAAGCTCAACTATGTCTGATGGCAGATCATAATGATGAAGATGAGGTAGATCTCTCTGACTTATCTATTGATGAATTGCACTACATTATCAAAGACATTTCTGTGAACTCTAAGAAAGTCTTGGATAAGTATGCTAAATGTAAGAAAGAAAATGAGGCTTTGAGGACAGAAAATGATCTTCTTTTGAAAAAGGTTAAGGCAAATGAAACTAGCAATGAAAAGTTTTTAAAAGAAGAAAACATTGCCTTGCGAGCTGAATTAGAAAAATTCAAACTCAAGCATGAAGTTACTGCTTCCACTGATTTGATTTCTGAAAACAAAAAGCTGAATGAACAAATAAAAAATTTGAATGAAGACTTAGCAAAGTTTGTTCAAAGTTCTCAAAATCTGAACAAACTACTTGCTAGTCAAAGGTTTGGATCTGAAAAATTTGGACTTGGATTCATAGAGAAAAACAAGGTTGTTTTCAAACAAAACTTTAAAAAATCTAAAGCCTCCTCTTCCAAGCTTTTCAAACCAAAAGGATTCAGCAAACCTCAAAAATCAGTAAGCAAGAATCATTGCTACAAGTGCAATAGAAATGGTCATGATCCTCCTCAATGTTTCATCTTTCTTAAGTCTTTTGGTAATGATAGTAAATTATATAAAGTTGTTCATGATTATAATGCTCTTGGGCAACCAAGAAGATTTCACATCAAAGGATCCAAATGGATTTGGATACCTAAGGTTAGTTGAAGAACATGCAGGTTTGCCTTGCATCCAAGAAGAAAATGGACATGTGGTATCTTGATAGTGGATGTTCAAGGCATATGACCGGAAGGGATACTTTCTTCATTAAACTCAACAAGTATAATGGAGGATTTGTCACTTTTGGAGATAATAGTAAAGGTAAAATAATTGCCATTGGTAAGGTTGGTAAAGATTTTTCAACTTGCATTGATAGTATCTTTTTAGTTGATGGGTTAAAGCATAATCTATTGAGCATAAGTCAATTGTGTGATCTTGGATATGCTGTAACCTTTAGAAAATCTGATTGTAGAGTCATAAATGAGAAAACAGGGGCTGTTTTATTTGTTGCCAAAAGAAGTGACAATGTTTATGGTATCACTCTAGATGATCTAAAAGTTCAAAATGTAACTTGTTTCTCTTCAATGGAATCTGAAAAATGGATGTGGCATAAGAGGTTAGGACATGCTAGCATGTTCCAAATCTCTAAGCTTGTAAAGAGAGGCTTAGTTAGAGGTCTTCCTAATATAAAATTTGATAAGGACATCATTTGTAATGCTTGTCAAATGGGTAAACAAATTAAAACCTCTTTCAAACCCAAGGAAGATGTCTCTACTAAGAAACCATTGGAGTTGTTGCATCTTGATCTGTTTGGACCTACTAGAACTCAAAGTCTTGGAGGAAAGAGTTATGGCATGGTAATTATGGATGACTATACTGGATTTGGATGGGTGTTCTTTCTTGCTCATAAACATGAGGCTTTTTCTGTTTTTGAAAAGTTCAGCAAAAAGATTCAAAATGAAAAAGGTTCAAAAATTGTTTCAATAAGAAGTGATCATGGTAAAGAATTTGAAAATCAATACTTTGAATATTTTTGTGATGAACAAGGCATATCACATAACTTCTCTTGTCCAAGAACACCTCAACAAAATGGTGTTGTTGAGATAAGAAATAGAAGTTTATAAGAAATGGCTAGAGCTATGTTATGTGAATATGAAATCTCCAAGTTCTTATGGGCTGAACCTGTGAATACAGCTTGCTATGTTTTAAATAGAACCATCATTAGGAAGTTTTTGAAGAAAACCCCATATGAACTTTGGAAAGGGCATCCTCCTAATCTTAGTTATTTTCATGTGTTTGGCTGCAAGTGTTTCATTCTGAATATCAAAGAAAATTTAGGAAAATTTGATCCTAAAACACATGAAGGGATTTTTCTTGGTTATTCCACTAATAGCAAGGCCTATAGAGTTTATAACAAGAACTCCAAAACTGTTGAGGAAACCATGCATGTCACATTCTGTGAATCTAACAATGTTCCCAGTGTTTGCATTGATGATAGTCCAGGTTTTGAAGATGAATTACCAAAGAACACTGAACCAGTTCCATAAAATCCAAGTTCTCATGAAGTTACACCTGTTAGCTGCGAAAATTCCAATTCTGCAGGAGACAATTTGGAATTATCTCCTGTCACAGCAGAAAACATTGATGCAAAAGCTATTATTGATCAAGAGGAACCTGGATCTTCAACACAAATCAGAAGGCCCAGGGAATGGAAGTTTCTGAAAAATTATCCTGAGAAATTCATAATTGGTGATCCCTCCAAAAGTATTTCAACAAGGTCATCTT
The DNA here is from genome assembly GCF_003086295.3 of Arachis hypogaea. Taxonomy (NCBI): domain Eukaryota; kingdom Viridiplantae; phylum Streptophyta; class Magnoliopsida; order Fabales; family Fabaceae; genus Arachis; species Arachis hypogaea. The sequence goes on along the minus strand of NC_092047.1, from coordinate 107,295,362 downwards.
TGAAAAGAGTTGAATCCAACAACTTAGCTTTTTTATCAAAGATTGAACCTCAAAACATCCAAGAAGCTCTTGCTGATTCATCTTGGGTGTCAGCTATGAAGGAGGAATTGCAGCAGTTTGAGAAAAATCAGGTCTGGTCATTGGTGCCTTACCCAAATGGAAAGAAAGTTACTGGCACTAAATGGATTTTCAGAAACAAAATGGGTGAAGATGGATCCATAGTCCGAAACAAAGCTAGATTGGTTGCTCAAGGATATGATCAAGAGGAAGGGATCGACTTCGATGAGTCCTTTGCGCCTGTAGCTAGAATGGAAGCCATCAGATTGCTACTTGCTTATGCAGCTCATTGTGGCTTCAAGCTATTCCAAATGGACGTAAAGTGTGCTTTTCTCAATGGCATAATAGATAGAGAGGTTTATGTGGCTCAACCACCTGGGTTTGAAAACAAATATTTTCCTAACCATGTTTTCAAACTAGCTAAGGCCTTATATGGTTTGAGACAAGCTCCTAGAGCTTGGTATGAGAGGCTTAGCTCATTTTTGTTGAAAAATAATTTTCAAAGAGGAGCCACTGATACCACTTTATTTATTAGGAACTATCATGATCATTTTATTCTTGTGCAAGTTTATGTTGATGATATTATATTTGGTTCGGCTAATGAGGATTTGTGTGCAGATTTTGCTAAGCTTATGACCAATGAATTTGATAGGAGCATGATGGGAGAGCTCAACTTCTTTCTAGGCTTGCAAATCAAGCAAACTGCAGAAGGCATATTCATCCATCAAGAAAAATATGCAAAGGAACTTGTCAAGAAGTTTGGGCTGGACTGTGCTAAGCCAATGGGAACCCCCATGCATCCCAATATCAAGCTTGACAAGGATGAACATGGTAGAGATGTTGATGAGACACGCTATAGAGGGATGATTGGATCTTTGATGTATCTAACCTCCTCAAGGCCTGATATCATCCAAAGTGTTGGAGTTTGCTCAAGGTTTCAATCAAAGCCTAAGGAGTCTCATCTTTCAACTGTCAAGAGGATCATTCGATATGTGCTTGGTACCACTAACTATGGTTTATGGTTTCTTAAGACTGATTCATTTCAATTAGTGGGTTTCTGTGATGCAGATTTTGCTGGGGATAGGATTGATAGAAGAAGCACAAGTGGCATGTGCTGCTTTCTTGGGAAATCTCTCATTGTTTGGTCTAGTAAAAAGCAAGCTACAGTAGCTCTTTCAACAGCCGAAGCTGAGTATATTGCAGCCTCCTCTTGTTGCTCTCAATTATTATGGCTGAAAACTCAACTAGCTGACTATAAACTGAATGTCTCAAATATTCCATTATTTTGTGACAACATGAGTGCTATTAATATTTCCAAAAACCCTGTTTTGCACTCAAGAACAAAGCACATTGAAGTTCGTTTTCATTCTATAAGAGAACATGTGCAAAATGGAAATTTAGATATTCAGTTTGTTAATTCTGAAGGTCAGCTAGCTGATATATTCACCAAACCATTGATAGAGGAGAGGTTCTGCAAGTTGAGAATTGAACTGGGCATTCTTACTTCATCTTTGTTTTCTTAATGATTCTGATCATGAGATTTTTTATGTTTTATCTCATAAATCGCGGTGAAATTTTTTTGGCAGATGATGAATAAACCTCATTAAGTCACCCTGAAGCTAATGGATTCAATTCTGACCATAATGAATGATGGGCATCGAGTGCTGAAGCAGTCTCTGGAACTATGGGCTTTTCTTTATTGAAAACTTTGGGGCTTTTTCAATTTTTTAGGATTTGAATTTTTTTAGTCTTTAAGAAGAATGGGATTTCAAAATTTTTGGGCTTAAATTCAATTTCTAATTTTTTTGAGACAACTGGACTCACTTCATTATTTTTTTTGTCAGTCTCAAATTTTTTTCATTTGCACTGTGTTTTAATTGGGCTTCACTTTATTTGCATCCTTTTATTAATTTCCCCCTTTGTTTGCTTTTTATCCTTATTTCAAACGTACGAAGGTTACAGCTGTTACTTTTAAAACGTTTTCAAAGTTGGAATTTTTATCTTTTCAAGGTGCAACCTTTACACTTCTCTAAGCTTATAATAACTTCCCACTGCATGCATCCATTTACACCACACTCTCCACTCTTTCATCTTCTTCCCACCAGTGCTCTATAAAATGGCACGAAAGAAAAGAGCAGTTCGCAGAGGTTCACATAGTGGCCACCACCGTTCTAATCATACACACTCTTCTCCCTTTCAATCACCTACTCATTCTTCACCTCCATCACCACCAAACCCTTCTCCTGACATGGCCCGCACTAAGACCACTGCTCACCGCCCTGGCGTTGCGCCTCACCCTTCTCCTCCTCCTCCTCCTCCAAACACCTCTCAGCCTAGTTCTTCCAAACCCAGTTCTTCCAGAGGAAAAAGGCCTCTACACGAAGACGAAGAGACTCGCCCCACTCAGACTCGCAATACTCGCGGTACAGTAATTGACTTTCATCTTTGTCCCGTTGCTGAACCTAGACTCTCCAATCCTATTGCTTACAAGTCCTTTTATGCTGATTTTCCTGATGTGTCGTTTGATCGTCGCCATTTTCAATCTCTCATGAACTACCTGTTTTTCTGCAAAGATGTTTACAAGCGTACTCTCTGTCCCTCTAAGCTTGTCAATCTAGACAAACTCCGTAGGAAAGGTCTGAACTTTACTCCATTGTTTTCATATCAAGGTTGGACATCCATACTGTCCATCAAAGAGAAAATTTATCCTAATTTGGTAAAACAGTTATATAGCAACATGTCCTACAAAGAAGGAAGAATCGCCTCTTTTGTTAAAGGCAAAGTGATTATTCTCGACAAATATCACCTAGGAAAAGCCTTAGATTACCAGGACCGAGGCCCTGATGTCTACACCTCTGGTAAGTGGGACGAAACGCTCAATGTTTCTTACTTTGATGCCCTAAGCACTGTCTGCATCAATATCCCTCTCTTAGAAGGTAACACTCCTACTCATAAGTCTCTTGGTCCAGTTCGTACCCAGCTGCACAGGATTGTAAACCATGTCATCTTACCTCAGAGCGGCTCTTTTCAACGTGTATCATTCTGTGACACTCTGGTTTTGTATGCACTGCTTTCAAAAATTTCCATCTCTTTTGCTTATTTACTTGTAAGGCATATGTATGCTTGTGTCAGTACCAAAAATGCATTACCATATGGCATGCTTCTTACAAAAATTTTTCAATATTACAATATTGATTTTTGGGCTGAAATTGCAAAAGATTGTAACTCATATATCAAAGGGGGTGGTGCAGTAAAGAAAACAGCTCCTAGGCATCGCCGAACTGATGACAGCACTGATGTTCCCTCTGTTGATGAGGATCCTCTGATTCCCCCCTTCCACCTCCACTATAATCAAGGTCATAACACGCATTCTGAAGAATGTGCTTGAAGAATTCATAAATCTGACTGACCTTCTTCTCCATCATGGTGCTGAGCGCAAAAGGAACCAAGTTTTGGAGGAAAATGCTCTCAAGAAGACCAAAGGAATGATTCGCATTCTGAGGGACTTTGTGGAGGATGTTGAGGTTGGCCTCACCACATCTGACAATGAGGAGAAAGACGATGGAACCTCTGATGAATCCAACTCTTATGCCTAGCTCATTTTATCTCATCTGTGATTATGACTTAGTTTCCTTTTGAACTTGTTAAATATTTTGGATGACTGTAAAGACTTTAACTACTCTGCTACTTAAACTATATGCCTCAGCCGCTAACAAATTTTGTGCAGGTTTCTCCTTTCCTCCCTTGATGACAAAAGGGGGAGAAAAGAAAGGAAATGTTAGATTTGGCTTGGGGATATTAGTGATAATTAAGAACTATGATGTTTTGTGGTGCTATGATTTATCTTGTGTTGTGCTTAGAGTTAATTGCTCTGTGCTTTCATTATTGTGATATATTGTTTGGAAATATTGGTCTTGGCTGTTTTTAAGTTTTGTTCAGAAAAAGATGTAAACCATGATCAAGGGGGAGTAATGCTAGCATTGATGGGGAGCAACTCACAATCCAAAGATCATCAAAGGGAAGTATTCTTAACTCATTCAATTAATTTTTTTAATTTCCCTATTTTATCATGTTTGTCATCAAGGGGGAGATTGTTGAGCCTAGTTTGATTTTGGGTTAAGTTATGATGACAAACATTATTTGGGTTGAAAGCCCAATGTTGTTTAATGTGTGTTTTATTGTGGCAGGCCCATTAGTCTCACAGGCAAACAATGCTACTTGTTCATTCCTTTGATGTTCCAAGCAAATGCACAAGCCCAATACTTCATCCTTATTACACCGTTCAGCAAAAATGAAAGGCTATGCATTTGGCAAAAGAAAAAAAAGGGACAGCTGTCTACATCACAGCAAAACAAGAAAGCTGGAAAACAAAGGAAGCAACAACACAGCAAGGACAAGTGTGGCTCTGTAAAAGCAAGCAAGGACACAAGGGCACAACCACTAACCCAAGGATATCAGCTGAGCAAAACTAGGATCGTGGTTATGAAAAAACAAACTTGCACATAGCAGCAGCAGCAGTAGGGAAATGGAGCAAAATGAAAAAGGAGAGCATGCCTTGGAAGAAGGCTAAGCAAAGGACAGCAGGAGTAGTGGTCGAGCTCCTCGGACAGCAAAGGTAGTGGAGCAAGATGAAGAAAGGACTGCATGCTATCAAGGACAGCTCCAACGAGCAGCTGGCACAAGGAAATGGAAGAGGCAGAAATTCTAGGCAAGCTGAAGATATATAAGAAGTCTCATTCCATCATTTCAAGTCAAGAAAGAAAGCACACACATTCAGAGCACCATCTCTAACACAGAGCCGAAATCTCTTTCTTCTACTCAAGCTTAATTCTGATTTTTTGTTATGGCTGTCTTGCGTTATTTTCTGTTTTGAAAAAGACAATTATGTGAGGATCAAAAGCCAAGAGAGAAAAGGCAAGAGTGATGCAAAATAGCCACTATTTTTCTGATGTAATTTGGATTTATGAACTAGGATTAGTTCCCCTTGCCAAGTTGGGTTAGCACTTGGTGAGAATTGAATCTGTGTAGATTCCCCTTCCAAGTTGGGATAGCTTTTTGGGGTTGCTAAGCTTTGGTGAAGAAAGTTTAGGGGTAGATACTAGTTGAATTAGGGAGTAATTCAATAGTATTGGTGTATGTAACATGAGAATTATAGTGAAAATTCTACCATGGTTTGTGGTGGAGACTGGATGTAGGATTCATGGCACTGAGAATCCGAACCAGGATACATGCTGGCCTCTTTCTCCTCTTCTCTGCACTTTTAATGTTCTGCGTATGAGATAATTTCAAATAATCTCCTACAACTCGAGCAACAGCAAAAACAGAGTTTGAAACTTTAAGTTTTAAGCCAACTTGATTCAACCCCTCCTTCTCAAGTTCAACTAGAACCATCAAGGTTAACAAATACATACATTTCAATTTTGAGAATATATATATATCCAGCAAAATGTAATAATGTAAGAAAAAGGTTTTAGAATAGAAAAGAATAAGAGAGATTTTGACAAGAATTAAAGGAGAGAGATAATTTTATTAAAAAAAATTTTAAGAAGAAAAGATACAATTACTAATTTTTTGATTCTCAATTACATTTCTATTAAAATTAGTAGTATCAAAAAATATTTTAAATTTAATATTATCAAGAAAAAATAAAAAAAATTATATAAGGACTAATTTGATTAATTTTTAAAATTTTAGGGATAAAAATGACTTACATCTGAACTTTCAAAGACTATTTTGATTATAAATAACTTTTTTACATGTCAAGTGCCATGCCAGGTGTCACCGATCTGACATGTCAACCAATCATCTTGTGATACGTGGCATTAGCCCTCCACGTCATCATATGCCATGTGGCACTTAACGTGACACGTCATCATCCAACTGACGAAAAGACTAACGTGACCAATCATGTATTTTTCGGGGACGATTTTAATTATCTTTATCTTTCGAGGACCAAAATAGAGATTGAGATATCTTTCAGGGACGATTTTAGCTATTTACTCTAATATAAATGGTAGTATCACTGTGTTATAAAAAATAATTTGTCTATATATCAATTTAGTGTCATGTATTCTAATATAATTTATTTACGTGTAAGCTGCATATCATGATTGCGAGTGATTTAAATTGGTCTATAAACTTTTATTCGAGTTCATAGTTTGTGAAGTATGTATTTACTAGTGTTAAACCCGTGCGATGCACGGGCTTATATTTAAATTTGATAAGTTAAATTAAAAATAATATTTTATAACTATATATTTTTTAAATTTAGTATAACACTATCACCGTCGTTATATAATAAACGTGTTAAATATGTTGTTTTATCTTTATTCAAAGTAAAATATAAATAGAAGTTTTACATTGTGCCAACCTCAATGTTTAAGTTTTACATTCACGTTAATCAAACAATAAGAATTACAATAAATCAATGTTCAAATACAAAAATTATAATATATAACCATATCTTAGTTTGAATTTTAAAACTTGAACACTAAACGATAATTTTTTGTTTATAAAAAGTATAACAATAGTAAATAATAAAGTGCTGATATTGCTACTTCTTAAATTACCTGTATTCTCAGCAACATCGAATATGGCTGGGTATTCAATTTGCACATAATCATCTAATATAGTCGTATTTTCAGTAATATCCTCAACTTCTTCAAAAATTTTTTGAAAGATTTATAGTCAATTCCTTCAAGAATGTTTTTCTTTGTATCAGGTGTCTTTCTTTTTCAGCTATGCACACTTCTTCTAATTCTTTAGTATCTAAATTTGAATTAGATGTATTTGCTCCTGTAATCATTAGAGATAATACATCAAGTACTTTATATTATAAAAAAAGAAAAATGAATATATGTTAAATGTTTGAATAAGATGAATTATGAATATATATTATGAAGATAGTATTAAAGATAAAAGAAGTAAAATTTTAACTTTGTGATAATTACAATCTATCGTGCTTATCTTACCATGTCTCTTTTAAATACTCATGACATGTTAGTTATTTTGTATACCCAATAAAAATTAAATATATAGAACTGACATACTTAAAAATACCAAATAAAAAAATATATTATTCTAACCTAAAAACAAAAATGATAAAATAATTAATTTATTTTTTTATATGAAGTCTACCTTAAATTGTGCTTCGCTTTGTATTTTTTTTGTCTTTTAATATCAATTTTTTCTTCAATATAATCTTGCTTCTCTTTAGACTTCTTGCATCTTTCAATATATACCTAAAAATATTAAATAAATAATTTTTTTAACCAATTAAAAATATATATACATTATACATAATACATTTTTATTATCAAATTTTTTATATTATTAAAAAAAATAAAGTAGTACACATATGACAACATTTGTTTTTGGTATACATTTCCATCAAAATATAGACACAGGAGTACATGTATGGTGTTTGTTTACTGAAACAAAAATGATGAAAGACATAGTCATACACAAACACCCGTTAAAAACATGTATTTTGTGTCTCTCTAAAATGCTGAAACACTAATTTTTAACTTGAGACACTAATTTTTTACAATTTTTCTCATGTCTAACTTACCAAATAGAATATGAAATTAGTGTCTTCTTATGTCTATGTAAAATCGCACAGATTTTATTTTCAATGGCTGCTTTAATTTTTTTTTTTTATTCTCATTTATTTAGTTACGTAAAATATATTTTACGAAAAATAATATATATTTTTTTACAAAAGTATCTTTTTTCAAATAAATATAAGTTTAATCTCACTATCAATAAATTCAACTTATAGTTAAATTTTTTTTCATTTCCTTAAATAAAGAGATTGAAAATGAATAACTAAGAGAGAAAAAGATGAAAGTACCTCTATTGTTGTGCTGAGATAATCTAAAAAATAACAATGTAAACGAAGTAAATAGAAAAAAATTATAAATGTGACAGATAAAAAAAAATTAAATTTAAAAATAAAAACGGTTAAGAAGCTACTTAATTAGGAATTAGTATTAGAATTTTAAATTTCAAATTTTTAAATAGAGTTTCCAAATTAGCTAGTGCAAATTTAAAATTTTTAAATAAACTTTTTTAAGAATATAGGAATTTGTTAATTTAAAAATAATTTTTATTAGTTTCGTCATAAATAGTATCAATCCTATTATTTATCGATAAAAATAAATAAAATTAAATACAATCTAAAAATTAATAACCTTATAAATTACGTAAATTTAGAAAAAAATACTTAAAAAGAGAGAAAAAAATGAAAGTACTTCTACAATCTAAAAGATAATAATAAAAATTTATAAATGTGTCAAGCAAAAAAATTTAAATTTAAAAATCGAAATGGTTAAAAACTTAATTAGAAATTAGTATTAAAAATTTAAATTTAAAATTTTTAAATAGAATTTCCTAATTAGCTAGTATAAATTTTAAATTTTTAAATAAAATTTTCTAATCAAACGTCCGTTGTCCTTTAGGAATATAGAAATTTGTTAATTTAAAAATAATTTTTTTTAGTTTCATCATAAACAGTATTAACTTTATTATACTTTTTCTAAAATTTAAACAGTATTATATTTTTTTTAAATAGTATAAATAACATCACATCTTAATAAGACTGATAATTCTATTTACTTTATTATAATCCTTTGTAATTAGCATAGTAGCTTATAAATTATATAAATTTTTAAAAAATATTCTCAAACCCAATTGCTTACTTAAAAATTCAAAAAAAAATATTTGAATTTAAATTTAAAATTCTAAACATAATACTTTAATTAAAAATTATAATTAGATTTTTTTTAAATAAGTACACATTAAAAATTAATAACTAACTTAATTATATCAACAATAATTCAAAGAAGAAATTTATAACTTTATGACATTAAATATTAAATTAAAAATTATCATAATATCAACGGTGAGAATCAAATTAAAAATAAAATCACAAGTAATAACCAAATAACTTCAATTTATATTTAAAAAAATTCTAAATTCCAAACATAAAAATCGAAAAGAACAAAAAGAAAAATAACTCAAGAAAAGACAATGTTTTCACCAAAACAAACATATGCTTGGCATTATTCTATTAGATAGACTCTAAAAGGGATTCCAAAACATGTGCATCCAAATTCTCAAGTTTCTTTCTCAATCTTGATCTTCTTGCAAGTTGAGGTATTTCCTTCCACCTTCGAATCTTCCGACTCCGAGGATAGTCGCTTAGTTGGTATAATAGCATTTTCCAACAATCCGGATTCATCATTGGCCGCAACTTCGTTGGAATTCAAGCAACAAATTCTGTACAAAAAAACCACATTATCAGTCATCTTCTTAACTTTATAAGAAGGTGAAAAATGTGGATTATCATATATGTGAACTTCAACGAATGAAGAGAAAGATCTTATCAATTAGGTTGAGCAAAAGTGTAGGTGTATCCAATAGATTTCCTTTCTGTAGGGTATTACATAATATATTAATAATAAATAATATAAAAAGTACCAATAAAAATATCTTCACTAATGTTTTTAGAAATAAATATTGGTTAGATCTTACCAATAGGAGTGGATCAAGTATCTCTACACAACTCGTTCCCAAAACTTGTTTTGCCTCCTTGTCAAAGACTACATTATATGCACAGTCAGAATTATCAACGACACCAAACTTTATTCGATACCTGCTTAAAAAAGAAAATAACATAAAAAAAAAGTTAAATATAGACTTATTCAATATCTAATCCAATATACATAGACTTTAATTTAAAAAAAAAAATAAATAACCTTGGAGTCATGGATAAAAGGATATTGGTAGAAAATCCGTGTCTTCGTCGAGTCAAACCATCTCAATTGAGTATGGCAATGGAGAATTTTTGTAACTTGATAGTGTTCATAACCGTATCACTCGTATACGTACACACAAATTGTCGATGGTAGGATTGATGTCAGCAATTTTGTGAATACCAGCCATTGGAATAAGTAGGGAGATTTTGGATATATGTAAAGAAAGGGATTGATGTACTTTAAATTGTGGTGCTTTACATCTCTCATAACTTATCCTTTTATAGTTGCATCATAACTAAAATTTTTTAAATTTGGTTGACTTTAATTTAAAATTTAAAAAATAACAAACTAAGTAAAACAACCCAAATTTAAAATTTGAAAATAACAACCTAAACAAATAATAATTTAAAAATTCTAAACTAACGTAAATCTTTATTTATAGTAATATTAGTATGTAACAACCGAAGAATAATTAACGTAATTTTTTTTAAAACTCTAAATTTCTTTAAAAGAATTTATGTAGCTGCAATTTAAAAAAAAAAATCAATAAAATTTTTAAAAATAATGCTAAAAAGAATTAACAGATTTTTAAAAAATAGTGTTAAAATATAAAAAAGAACAATCTAAGTAAAATCTAAATAAAATTAAAAAAATAACAACTTAAATAAAATAATTTGAAATCTAAAAAATAACAACTTAAGTAAAACAACCCAAACAAATAAAACAATTTAAAATTTAAAAAATAACAACCTAAGTAAAACAACCCAAACTTAAAATTTGAAAATAACAACCTAAGTAAATAATAATTTATAATTTATAAATATAAATCTAAAAATTTCTAGTGACGACACGTAAGCAAATAAACTCCTAGACTCAACGTATGAGCGCCACGTCAGCAAATGAGCTTCCCATTTGTATACTACTAGTGTTAAACCCGTGCGATGCACGGGTTTATATTTAAATTTGATAAGTTAAATTAAAATAATATTTTATAACCATATATTTTTTAAATTTAGTATAACACTATTATCGTCGTTATATAATAAACGTGTTAAATATGTTGTTTTATCTTTATTCAAAGTAAAATATAAATAGAAGAGTTTGAAGTTTATAATATTCTTGAACCATAAGGAGGGAGACATAAAAAAATAAGAACATATATAACTGTAATAATAGCATGTTAATTTTACCCTAAATTTTATCTCAAAAAGCTAATAAAAATTTATCGACAACCTAGTATCTTACTAACTTCATTAGAAAAGCAATTGGCATAGGATGTTGTGCTCCTTGTTACACATTTCATTTCAAATTTGAAAAAAGAGTTATAGATAAATTAGTTATAGGGTTAAGTACTGTTTTCATCCCTAAGGTCTGGGGCGAAAATCAAATTCGTCCCCGACCTTTTTTTGTTATTAAAATCATCCCCAACGTTACAAAACGTTATAAAATCGTCATTTACTACTTTAATTTTATTATCTTGACCAAATTACCCTTTATAATTAATAAAATAATATTAAAAAAAAAAACAAAAACAAAAAACCCTCCCCCCACCCCCTCCCACCCCATCCCCATTTCCATCCCCATCCCCATCCCCGATGTTTCTTCCTTTTTCATCCCCTTCCTCCCCCTCTCCCACCTAAAAAACTCCAATTCTTCTTCTCTTCTTCAACAACAGCAACAACTAAATCTAACAACAACAATTCTTCTTCTCTTCTTCACCAGCAACAACAACAAATCCAGCAAATTCAACAATAACAAATTCAGCTTCCTTCTGCTCTTTTCGGACTCTCCCTTCCTCCCCCTCCCCCACCCAAAAAACTTCAATTCTTCTTCTCTCATTTAACAACAGCAATAACTAAATCTAGCAACAACAATTCTTCTTCTCTTCTTCACCAGCAACAACAACAAATCCAGCAAATTCAACAATAACAAATTCAGCAGCAACAACAACCACAAAATAAATCACTAAAATTTATATTTGACAACAATTCAACAATCATCAATTGCACTTCAAATCCAAAATCAGCAACCACATAAATTAAAAAGAATTAAAAAAAATATTTATGTTCTTCAAAAAAAAAGGAAGAACGAAGAAAAAGAGGAACGAAGATGAATCCAAAACCACCTAAAATAGCCAAACTAATGGAGAACATGCATTACGTCTTCCGAGGCTTCACCAACACTCTCTAATCCTACGACTCTGAGCTCCGAACCGATCTTGGAAAGGGCTTCCAAGTCGATAAGATCATCAACTTCTCTTCTCCGCTTCTTCGTCGTTCACGCCTTGCAAGCCAATCGCAGGGACAGAGTCACCGACTTCTTCACTGTCCATGGCAGTGACCTCTTGCAACGCTCACAGGATTGGATTCGCTGGTTTGGTGCATTTTGTTGTCGACAGAGACGGCGATGTGGGACTGGGCGGCGAGGTTGTGGACCTCATCGGGGAGAAGAAGGTAGAAAAGAAGGCGGGGGCGGAGATGGTACGGTGGCAGAAAGAGAGAGAAGAAGAATTGAGGTTGTGGTTGGGAGGGGATTCGAAAAAATGGGTAGGAGGAAGGGTAAGAAGAAGGGGATGAGGGGCTGAGAGGGAAGAAACTGAAGAGATGTAGGATTTGGGTTCGGGTTGGGGGGTGGGGAGGGGGGAGGGTGTTGTTTTGTTTTTTTTAATATTATTTTTATTAATTATAAAGGGTAATTTTGTCAAAATAATAAAATTGAAGTAGTAAAGGACGATTTTATAACGTTTTACAACGTTGGGGATGATTTTAATAACAAAAAAAGGTCGGGGACGAATTTGATTTTCGCCCCAGACCTTAGGACGAAAACAGTACTTAACCCTTAGTTATATCTATAGTAAATATTTGTACAAAATTGTAAATCATAACATGCTATTAAAATGGAAATAATATTATTCTTACCTAAATATTATTAAAAACCTCTTTGAACACAACATTGGTTGTTGATGACTTTGGATTGCCGTCTTCGTCTAGAATTAAAACCCTGAGGCTACTGCGACTCTTAACTCTTGACAAAGCAACATAAAGTTGTCCATGGGTGAACACTAATTTTGGCAAATAAAGCCGTACATGTGATAATGATTGACCCTGACTCATGTTAATGGTCATTGCAAAGCATACTGTTAATGAAAATTGTCTCCGTTGAAACTTAAATGGCAATCCTGAATCTGAAGGGATCAAGTTCATTCTTGGAATGTACACTTTATCTCCAATATTTCTACCGGTCACTACCGTCGCTCCAATTACGTTGCTGCCAAGTTCGTTAACTATTAATCTTGTCCCGTTGCATAAACCTGAAGTCTGGTCTATGTTTCACAGTAGCATTACAGCGACTCCTGGCTTCAAAGTCAACTTGTGATTGGTTAGTCCCGAACATTTGATGTCATTTAGGAACTCTGGTGTGAATCACTCTTGTTGTACATCTTCATTCTCATCAGCTTGACATGTGTCAGAGCTCAAATACTCCTTTTCCATCCCTGAAAAGATTGTCAAGACAAAATCGTTTACCTTCTCGACACTCTCAAGCGTGGGTGCAAGAATTGCCCTACTCTGAAAATACCTGTAATCTGACATGTTTTACAACAAATTTAGATATGCAAAGTCTACCAAATGAGAGAAAGGGTCATCAGTAGTTGTAATCAATAGATCATCTGAAATTTCAACTTCTGATTCAACACCAACAACAGAACTAATATTTATATTTCCAACATCAAGTATCCAATTAGCAAATCTCTTCATTTTACCTTCATCTTGATCCGAAGAAGACATTATAAGCCTCATATTCGTATGCAGTTTCAGAACCTTACAAAATGACCACAGATGGGATGAGTTAATAGCGGATGCCAATATATCGTGTCTACTTCTTTTCGGAATCACCGGAAGTATCTGTCTGAAATCACCTCCTAGAACAACAACCTTACCACCAAATGGTTGATGTGTCTTATGTTGATCGGTAACTGACATAAGATCCCTGAGCGTCCGATCAAGTGCTTCAAAACGGCAGTTGTACCTTCCCTCGCATACAACATATTGAGAACTCAAAATTGGATCCTGTTTTGGACTTCTCTGATCTCTCCTCATACCGCATCATGGCGTCGCAATGCCGACAAAAAAATTCTGGGTCACCAATATCTATCACATCTAATAATCACCAAGATAATAAATTGTTTCAGTTATATCTGCAATAAATACTTTATATAAAAATATACCTTTCTTTCACCATGTTAAGTATAAAAATAATATTTATAAAAGATTACCGAAGAATGCAATTTATGGATTAAAAAGATGAGATCATATAATACAATTTCATTGTGCCAACCTCAAGATTTAAATTTTACATGGACGTTAATTAAACAATAAGAATTACAATAAATCAATGTTCAAATACAAAAATTATAATATATAACCATATCTTAGTTTGAATTTTAAAACTTGAACACTAAACGATAATTTTTTGTTTATAAAAAGCATAATAATAGTAAATAATAAAGTACTGATATTGCTACTTCTTAAATTACCTGTATTCTCAGCAACATCGAATATGGCCGGATATTCAATTTGCATAGAATCATCTAATATAGTCGTGTTTTCAGTAATATCCTCAACTTCTTCAAAAAATTTTGAAAGATTTATAGTCAATTCCTTCAAGAATATTTTTCTTTGTATCAGGTGTCTTTCTTTTTCAGTTATGCACACTTCTTCTAAGTCTTTAGTATCTAAATTTGAATTAGATGTACTTGTTCCTGTAATCATTAGAGATAAATCAAGTACTTTATATTATAAAAAAAGAAAAATGAATATATGTTAAATGTTTGAATCAGCTGAATTATGAATATATATTATGAAGGTAGTATTAAAGATAAAAGAAGTAAAATTTTAGCTTTGTGATAATTACAATTTATCATGCTTATCTTACCATGTCTCTTTTGAAGTAGCATAGTCTTCTTATTCAGTCTTGCATCCCTTTGCAATCTAATTCGATTTGTGTACTCCCATGAATCTATAATAATTATTTTGCATATACCAAAGTGCATGTTCCAAAAAAAATCATCCAAAATCTATAATAATTATTTTGCATATACCAAAGTGCATGTTCCAAAAAAAATCATCCAAAAATAAATCTGTATTAATGCTATTTGTAATGTTCGACAACACCGATTGAAAATGCACACCATTGGAACTATCACTCGAATTTCCTGTAATTTTTTCATAAATAAATTTAGTAACATATTACGAAGACAATGTAAATTAATAATTTATTACTTGTCAATAGCTAAATAATATATAGAAAATATTGTATTTTATGGGCTTTCATTCGGCCAAAATACTCATGACATGTTAGTTATTTTGTATACCCAATAAAAACTAAATATATAGAACTGACATACTTAAAAATACCAAATAAAAAAATATATTATTCTAACCTAAAAATAAAAATGATAAAATAATTAATTTATTTTTTTTTATATAAAATCTACCTTAAATTGTGCTTCGCTTTGTATTTTCTTTGTCTTTTAATATCAATTTTCTCTTCAATATAATCTTGCTTCTCTTTGGACTTCTTGCATCTTTCAATATATACCTAAAAATATTAAATAAATAAATTTTTTAACCAATTAAAAATATATATACATTATACATAATACATTTTTATTATCAAATTTTTTATATTATTAAAAAAATTAAAGTAGTACACATATGACCGCGTTTGTTTTTGGTATACATGTCCATCAAAATATAGATACAGGAGTACATGTATGGTGTTTGTTTACTGAGATAAAAATGATGGAAGGCATAGTCATACACAAACACCCATTAAAAAGATGTATTTTGTATCTCTCTAAAATGTTGAAACACTAATTTTTAACTTGAGACACTACTTTTTTTACATTTTTTTCTCATGTCTAACTTACCAAATAGAATATGAAATTAGTGTCTTCTTAATTATGTCTATGTAAAATCGTATAGGTTTTATTTTCAATGGCTGCTTTAATTTCTTTTTTATTCTCATTTATTTAGTTACGTAAACATATTTTACAGAAAATAATATATATTTTTTTACAAAAGTATCTTTTTTCAAATAAATATAAGTTTAATCTCAGATCAATAAATTCAACTTATAGTTAAAATCTTTTTTTTATTTCCTTAAATAAAGAGATTGAAAATGAATAACTTATAAGTAAAAAGAGAGAAAAATATGAAAGTACTTCTATTGTTGTGCTGAGATAATCTAAAAAATAACAATGTAAACGAAATAAATAGAAAAAAAATTATAAATATGACAAATAAAAAAATTTAAATTTAAAAATCAAAATGGTTAAGAAGCCACTTAATTAGGAATTAGTATTAGAATTTTAAATTTTAAATTTTTAAATAGAGTTTCCTAATTAGCTAGTGCAAATTTAAAATTTTTAAATAAACTTTTTTAATTAAACGTTTGTTATTCATTAAGAATATAGGAATTTGTTAATTTAAAAATAATTTTTATTAGTTTCGTTATAAATAGTATCAATCCTATTATTTATCGATAAAAATAAATAAAATTAAATATAATCTAAAAATTAATAATTTTATAAATTACGTAAATTTAGAAAAAATACTTAAAAAGAGAGAAAAAGATGAAAGTACTTCTACAATCTAAAAGATAATAATAGAAATTTATAAATGTGGCAAGTAAAAAAATTTAAATTTAAAAATCGAAATGATTAAAAACTTAATTAGAAATTAGTATTAGAAATTCAAATTTAAAATTTTTAAATAGAATTTTTTAATAGATAGTATAAATTTTAAATTTTTAAATAAAATTTTCTAATCAAACGTCCGTTGTCCATTAGGAATATAGAAATTTGTTAATTTAAAAATGATTTTTTTTTAGTTTCAACATAAACAGTATTAACGTTATTATACTTTTTCTAAAATTTAAACAGTATTACATTTTTTTAAATAGTATAAATAACTTCACATCTTAATACTAGCTTATAAATTGTATAAATTTTTAAAAAATATTCTCAAACCCAATTGATTACATAAAAATAAAAAAAAAAAGTATATTTGAATTTAAATTTAAAATTCTAAATATAATACTTTAATTAAAAATTATAATTAGATTTTTTTTAAATAAGTACACATTAAAAATTAATAACTAAATCAACAATAATTCAAAGAAGAAATTTATAACTTTATGACATTAAATATTAAATTAAAAATTATCAGAATATCAACGGTGAGAATCAAATTAAAAATAAAACCACAAGTAATAACCAAATAACTTCAATTTATATTTAAAAAAATTCTAAATTCCAAACATAAAAATCGAAAAGAACAAAGAAAAATAACAACTCAAGAAAAAACAATGTTTCCACCAAAACAAACATATGCTTGGCATTATTCTATTAGATTTAGATAGACTCTAAAAGGGATTCTAAAACATGTGCATCCAAATTCTCAAGTTTCTTTCTCAATCTTGATCTTCTTGCAAGTTGAGGTATCTCCTTCCACCTTTGAATTTTCCGACTCCGAGGATAGTCGCTTAGTTGGTGTAATAGCATTTTTCAACAATTCGGATTCATCATTGGCCGCAACTTCATTTGAATTCAAGCAACAAATTCTGTACAAAAAACCACGTTAAATTAAAGACTTCTTTCTAACCTTTGATTTTATCTCACTAATATTTTTTTAATAAAATTAAGATCTAATTTTGAGAAAACAAACAAAAAAAAATTATTTTTTAACAAATACCTTAGCACCTTCTACTTTGTCTCCTTCAATGATTGAGGATGTCTTTGAAATTTGAAGCAAACCACTGGTGTAGTCAACATCCTAAAATTATAATTAATTATTATTTATAAATTAGATACTACTAATGACCAAGGAAGTAAAAAATAAATTTTATTTTTAATAGAAAGTACACTTATATATACTCACAATTTGAATAGGGTGAGCCTCTTTGAATTTATTTATGAGATCCACATTATCAGTCATCTTCTTAACTTTATAAGAAGGTGAAAAATGTGGATTATCAGATATTTGAACTTCAACGATGAAGAGAAAAATCTTATCAATTAGGTTGAGCAAAAGTGTAGGTGTATCCGATAGATCTCCTTTCTGCAGGGTATTACATAATATATTAATAATAAATAATATAAAAAGTACCAATAAAAATATCTTCACTGATGTTTTTAGAAATAAATATTGGTTAGATCTTACCAATAGGAGTAGATCAAGTATCTCTACACAGCTCTTTCCCAAAATTTGTTTTGCCTCCTTGTCAAAGACTACATAACATGCACAGTCAGAATCATCAATGACACCAAACTTTATTCGATACTTGCTTAAAAAAGAAAATAACATAAAAAAAATTAAATATAGACTTATTCAATATCTAATCCAATGTACATAGACTTTAATTTAAAAAAATAAATAAATAACCTTGGAGTCATGGATAAAAGGATATTAGTAGAAAATTCGCGTCTTTATCGAGCCAAACCATCTCAATTGAGTATGACAATGGAGAATTTTCGTAACTTGATAGTGTCTGTAACCGTATCACTCATATACGTACACACAAATTGTCGATTGTAGGATTGATGTCAGCAATTTTGTGAATACCAGCCATTGGAATAAGTATAGAGATTTTGGATATATGTAAAGAAAGGGATTGATGTACTTTAAATTGTGGTGCTTTACATCTCTCATAACTTATCCTTTTATAGTTGCATCATAATTAAAATTTTTTAAATTTGGTTGACTTTAATTTAAAATTTAAAAAATAACAAACTAAGTAAAACAACCCAAACTTAAAATTTGAAAATAACAACCTAAACAAATAATAAAAATTCTAAACTAACGTAAATCTTTATTTATAGTAATATTAGTATGTAACAACCGAAGAATAATTAACGTAATTTTTTTTAAAACTCTAAATTTCTTTAAAAGAATTTATGTAGCTGCAATTTAAAAAAAAATCAATAAAATTTTTAAAAATAATGCTAAAAAGAATTAACAGATTTTTAAAAAATAGTGTTAAAATATAAAAAAGAACAATCTAAGTAAAATTTAAAAAATAACAACTTAAATAAAATAATTTGAAATCTAAAAAAAATAACAACTTAAGTAAAACAACCCAAACAAATAAAACAATTTAAAATTTAAAAAATAACAACCTAAGTAAAACAACCCAAACTTAAAATTTGAAAATAACAACCTAAGTAAATAATAATTTATAATTTATAAATATAAATCTAAAAATTTCTAGTGACGACACGTAAGCAAATAAACTCCCAGACTCAACGTATGAGCGCCACGTCAGCAAATGAGCTTCCCATTTGTATACTATAAAGATAAAGATAAAGATTTAACAACAACTCTTGCTTAAATGAATATTAAAAGTTAAGTTATGATTACTCAATTTTAAATGATTAATATAGTATTAAAATTTATTTTATTATTTCTATATGTTATTTAGATATTTCATATGTATCTAATTATTTAAATTTTATCTTTTAGATTTTTTTATGGAAAATAAAGGAAGACGCCCACAAAATTAGTAGGGGATCTTGTTATCAAGGGTTGCTTACTAACTTGGGATTTGATGACTTCAAAAGAATTTAGTTAGAACATAACGCTTAAACAACATAAACAACTACGACTTGTGTGGTTTTACTCTTTAGGGATTATTTTCTCCAAATTGGATCGGGTTGCTGCAAATTTTTTTTCTGAAATGGTTCAATCGTTAATTTGAAACAGACTAATAAGCCCGATTACAAATATATGGTAACAAATCAAGTAACACCGACCTGTCCAATAAAAAAAATCAAGTACCACCGCAGTGCATTGGAAACAATATTACAGAACATGCTCCATTGAGGCCCAAGACTTTTGCATGCACATCACTTCGTAATATCCAATTAGAACTAATTTCAAGGCCCAAAAGAGAGAAAGAATAAAAAACCACTAATTTTATACCTTTTTGTCCCCGCCACCAAAATGAGCTGACTCAAGCCAATTGACTTGCAGCTGAGACTTAGCTCAGATGGTAAATCATGAGCCTCTTAATATGCTATATTCGGATTCGAACCTTAGTGATGCACCAAGTTAAAAGGAATTCTTTAGTGTTGTGTGGATGAATATGTAATGATATCTAGAATTGGGGTTGTCCAATTCATCCGGCAAAAAAAAAAAGTTAATTGGCTTAGAGATTAGTTTATTAGTCTGTTTAAACAAGCGATGTAACATCCTAAATTTTATAATAAAATAATATTTTTTAAAATTTTGATTTTTCTATGGTTAGTTCCAGTTTGATGAACCGATCCAGAATTCTGAGAGAAGATAAAATTATTATTATTATTATGTTGCTGTTTTATTTTTACCTGTTTTAATTAAAATAAGGATTAGTTACTATTATTATTGGTACTTTTCGATAGATTTAAATTTGCTAATACTTCATCATATATCTTCTATCTTTACGATAATCATGTTAGTAACTCATATATATTTATCTATCTATATATATAGGGAAATTCTATGGTAGCATTGGTTTTGGTGGCTAAAGGTGGCATAAGTTTGACCAACAAATAAAATATTAACATATGACAAAAAAATTAAATCTAAAATAAAAATAATTCTCTCTCTTGTAATTTTTTGTGATTATTTTTATTAAAATAATTTCTTATAATTAGTTTCATAATTATAAAAAATAATTTCAAAAAAATAACACCAAAATAATTTTATAATTATTATTATTTTTATTTTTGAAAAATAATTTTTATAATTATTTTTATTTTTTAATTATTTTTATTATTATTTTTATTTCTAAAAAATAATTTTTAATAATTATTTTTTGTTTTTGTAATTTTAAAAAATTAACACTAAAATGATATTTTCTCTCTTGGTGTTAGTTTAAAAATAATCATAAAAAATTATAAGAAAAAGAATATTATTTTGATTTTAGTTTTTCAAAATTACAAAAAGAAAAAATAATAATAAAAATAATTAAAAAAAATTCTGGTATTATTTTTAGAAATTATTAAAAGTAATAATAATAAAAATAATTTAAAATAATAATAATTATAAAAAAATTATTTTAGTAAAAATAATTATAAGAAATTATTTTTTTAAAAATAAAAATAATAATAAAATAATAATTAAAAAATTATTTTAATATTTTTAAAATTATTTTTATAATTACAAAAAATATAAAAAATTATTTTGATAAAAGTAATTATAAAATATTATAAGAAAGAGAGAATCATTTTAATTTTAGATTTAATTTTTTTGCCATGTGTTAATATTTTATTTATTGGTCAAATTTATGCCACTTTTAGCCACCAAAATCAATGTCACCATAGAACTTCCCATATATATATATATATATATATATATATATATATATATATATATATATATATATATTATTTATGTTTTAATATATCTATCTTTTCTAATTATTCGTTTAAAATATTTATAACTTGACTCGCTGACTCAGAAGCTTCAGAACGTGACACACGCTCCTTCTTTAACACATCATCATTATCATCATTAATCTCATCTTATCTTCTTTATTCTAACCGAACCAAATAGAAAGAAAAGAAGAGAGTGAGACCCTGAGAGAACCTACGAAAGTCATAACCTTCCGAGTTTGATTTCTTGAGTTCCGTAACTCGCATAAAAAAATCTAAAACTGATTAAAGTATTCATCTCTTTTTCCTCTTCAAAATGGCACCGGTGTTCATGGAAAGAAACAAAGAGCGAAGCCGCTGTCCCTCAATGTATGATTTGACCAAGTGGGAGCTTGGTGGAGTAATCAATTTTTGACGTTTTCTTCTTGAATTTCTTAGTCAAAAACCATACTTGGTGCATCTATTTTGTTAAAAGCAACAAGAACTAGAATTTGGTAATTTTAATATGAATTAAATCTGTTTTTAAAGTGCGATTGTTGATTGGATGTTTGTGACTTGAAATATATTGTATAATTTTATACTTGAATTTTGATGAAATTTTGTTGATTTGATGACTTTATGTTTCATTTTCAAGGAAGCAATTCAAAACTGAACTGTTGAGCTATATTTTGCGGCTGTTTTCAAGTTTTATTATTGAGAAATTTCATGTGATTTGATAGTTGAAAAATTAAACTAAAAGCTAAGAAAAATCGATAACTAAAAAGTTCGAAAATGGATTAAAAGTCAAACAGAAAACTTGAAAGAAAAATAAGGTAAATGTTCGATTTTCTTGAAAAAGAAAGAATATCAACAATGACTTGAGAAATTATGAGGATATAATGATAATTTAATAAAAGATTGAGGATAAAATAGTAATATAATAAGTTTAGGGGTATTTTGGATATTAAGTAAGGAGTTCAAAGATAGAACGAATATTTTATAAAAGTACAGGAATATTTTTGGTAATTATAAAGTATGTAAAGTTATTTTAGTAAAATTTATAAAAATATTGGATTAAAAGTAAAAATATGTAAAAGTTTAAGATAAAAATATAATTCTTAAAAATTTAAGTATAAGATTTAGTTAACAAGTTTTAAATAATAGTAAAACAATAATGATATTATTATTTTATTATTAATATTACTTATATTAAGATAATATATTAGTATTCTAAATAAATAAAATATTATTTTATATATTTATAATATTACAAGAGGATAAAACAGCTATATTCTTTAAAAATTTTAGAAAGACAAAGTAAAATTAAAAATTTTTTATTTTCTTTTTATAAGACATTTAGACAAAAACGAGAGAAGAGTACGAAGATAATTTATATTGTGGAAATGTAAGAAAGTAAAAGAAAATAATAAAAAAAAAAGAAAAAAAGATTAAAGGAATTTTAGTAGAAACTAGAAGATAAAGACTAAAAAAATTTAAAAAATTTCTCTCACAGAAAATATAGAACAAAAAAAAAAGGAATATATTAACTGGTCATATCCTGGCTGACGGAAAAAATATTGGATTTTTTTTTTTTGAAAATGAAATTATTTAGTGTAATTACAAATGGATAGATTTTGTTGGTGATAAGTCAACACGTGGCAATATATTGGCTAACACGTAGGGAGCGTGTTAAAACACGTAGAGAGCATATTGAATGATTTCCACAATATTATAATACACTTCAAATATCAATATTCAACTAAAATATCATCTTTGTTTTTATATTAAAAATAATTTCTGTGACCCAAAAAAACGTAGCTAGGCCCAAAATTAGAATATCTATGCAATACACATACCAATATAGAATCCAGATAAGCATTTGCTGTCTAAGTATGTAGAACAGCGCAAGAACATACAATGCAACCTTTTATACTTGTTTTCTTATCTCTGATCCATCACTTATTATTATGCAGTCCCCACCAACGTGTCCATGAATGAAGCAAACCCCTAGTAATTTTTTTGGTCACTATTATGCCACTTGCAATAACAACAACTTGCATCCTTAATTAATTTCTCAATGAATTGAAGCTAAGGATATGGTCAATTGGTTATGCACATGAAATCAAATAATAAAGAAAAGAAATGTTACACTGTTGTTGCACACATCCACCAATAAAAACCCTTTATTTGATTTGATTATTAATTGTTGAAATTGGATGCACCATGTGTAGTGTGAGATGGAAGTAAACTTTCGGCTGAAAAAGACAATTGTTTTGTCTAGTTAATTTATTTTCTACATTAAACTAAACTACTAAGTATTTATTTGAATATCATTAAGTTAATAAAAAAAATTATCAAAAACTTTTTTTATTTTTTAATATATTAGATAAATTTTTAATAATAAAAATAAAAATAATAAAAAAATAAAAAATATATATTTTTTAAAAATTATAATTTACATTTTTTTTAAAAAAGATATTTTTTACATAATAAATAAACAAAAATATTTTTTATATTATTATATTTAAATATAATTAATAAATAAAAAGATCTTTTTTATCATATATTCAAATATAAAATTATTTTTATTTTTTTATAAAATTTTTAGAAAAATAACTCAAAAAAGCATTTTATCTTAGAAGCCTAAACAAACCCTAAACCGATTCATTATTTTTCTTTATTACAATTAGGTAAAATATTAAAATATATTTAGGATATTATAAATTAATATAATATTTAGATATATTTTGTATCAATTTTATGTTGAATTAATTTGATATTAAGTAGATTTTGTCATTATTTTCAAATTGTACATTTAAACCTAAAAATAAACATTCTTTATTATTGTACATTTGATGAATATACAATTTATCATCAATATTTGCAATAAATTTCATATCATATCTAATGACATTGAAAAGGGCAAAGTATATATTTTTTATATGAAATTTGATAAAATTTTAAAAATATTTTTAAGTTTTATTTTATTTTTATTCTAAAAATTTTTATTTATATTAAATATATTCTGACAGCTAATTTTTTAAGAAATTTAAGATCAATTCAATAATAATGATTGATAATTGAAAACCAATGATAAAATTTTACGTTGCTTACTTGTATTAAAAATTGTCTTTGTAAAGTTATTGATAAATTAATTAAAATTTTTTTAAAAAATTTAATTATCTGAAATACATTTGATGCAAATCGAAAATTTTTAAAATAAAATTTATGAATATTTTTAAATTTTTTGTCAAATTTTAAAAGATAAAAAATAATTTATCCCATTAAAAAAACTAGATAGCAATTAAAATATAAAATAAGAGTGAATAAAAATAATAATTTAAATATTTCATTGTAAAAAGGTCAGCATCTATCTTCCTATATCTATGGACTTATATTAATTATTATAAATCTTTGTTTAGTTTGCAGCAAAAACAGTTCTTGATTTCAAAGTTCTCTCACTCCTGCGCGTGGAACAGTTCTCTGTGTTTTTGACCTTTTGGGATGCTTTGTGTTACATTCTTAATTTATAATTTCTCTAGATTGACATATTGCACTACACACACTTTGGATGTTTCTTTGTTTCTTAGGACAGAAGAAATAATGGAAGTAGATGCCATCAATATATGGGCTCACCAGACACAAGGTGACTTGGTCACTCGCATCGCTATTTTCCATTTTCAATTTGGAGTATTTTCAATTTGATTTGAAGATATCCAATTTGTGTACAAAAATTTGAAATTTATTTTATAAGTCCTACCTATACTATTACTATGTATACATAAAAAAAAATCACTAAATTAAATCAACTATATATATATTAAAATATAAAATACATATTAAATTAAATAAATTAAATTAAATAATATATATTTATACACAAATTTTGTAAAATAGATTTTATTCAATAAAACAGTTTATTTTTATGTTTAACACTTTTTTTCTCTTTTTTTAGAAGTATAATTCTATTATTAAAGGAAGAGTTTTTGTTAGTTTTCTTTTTCAAAGTCAAACCTTAAAATATTAGGCTGCGTTTAGAAAGAAGATTGAAATTGAAAGACTGAAACTAAAAAAATAAAGATTAAATTAAGTCTTTATATTATATTTGATATAAAATATATTAAATTAAATTATATCTTGATAAGTCAGTATTATGTTTAATATAAAATAAATATAAATATTGAATTAAAATTTTAGTTTTTATTTCTTAAAAATTTAGTGATCTCTGTCCTACTTTCTAAAAGTATTAAAAAAAACTAAAATTTTGTATTCTAAAACTAAAATTTTAATTTTAATCTCTCACTATCAAACAAAATATTAAGTCTCAATTTTCAATTTTAGTTTTGGTCAATGAAAATAAACGCTGCCTTAGTATATGTACCTATGTACCTCCCCTGGCCTTTGTATGGCGACTATACTGATGATCCAATGACGGTTTTTGATGAAAACATCTTCGAATTAGATTCATAGAGCCCTGTTAATACGCATTACACTCTAATATCATCTTTAGCCAAAAACATAAAAGACAAAGTCGCATCTTGTAATTTTTGAAAAATAACTAATTTATTATTTATCGTTTGTAAATAGATGACAAAATAAATTAGGTTCTTTTAGAGGAATATACATATACTTTTAGTTTGATGATGATGGACAAATTTATCAAACATTACTATTTTATTCATAATAATACTATAAATCAGTCATTAAAAAATTATTAGTTAGATATTTTGTTTAATCCTCAATAAATTTTAATAACTAAATAGAGAAATTAATTGTGGTCATAAAATCATTCATCCCAAAAATTTAAATTAAAAAAAGACAACATTAATAGTTATATCTCTAATACTCTTTTTCAAACAAAAGATTTTTTTGAATTTGCTTGATTTTTATATAGACATTCTTTTCTCTTTTATTTGCCTTATGCTATTTTTTCACTTTTTAGAATTCACTGTAACTCTAAATCTTTTAGACACAAAATTCTGATATCATATAATGAAACAATTCATTCTAAAAGGTTAAACTGATAAGAGAAGGTAACACAAATGATTATATCCCTAATAATTATCAATAATATTTTAATCAACTTTAAATTTTTATTTTGTTAAACAATCAATTCTTGCATCATACTATTCCCTACATATAGAATGATTGATTGGAGAATTTTAAAATTTTTAAAAACTATTATATGTTTATTAAATAATAATATATATTAATTTATCTAATCTTTTACCAAAATTTAATGTAAAAATTAATTTATCTAATAAAATAAAATATTAAAAACTGATTTAGTTATTAATTTTTTTAAGAATTAAAATCCAAGTGAAAATTTCTTGAGTATTGTTTTAGAATATTATTTATTTTATTTTATTTTATTTTATTTGAGGAACAAGATTGATATTCACAATCAATATGCATTAAAGTAAAATTTATTAAATTTTTTTTATTATTTATTAAGTTTAATTATTCTGTTAATTTCTGTTATTTCATTAAGTTTGTAATTAAATTTTTATATTTTTTTCTTCAATTATTAGATTTTTATAGTGTAAAAAATATTAATGTTAACTCAATATTTTTCAGCAACTTATAAAAGTATTTACAATTAAGAATCTAATTAAATCTTTGATCACATAATTTTTAGAAAAAATATTCTATTAATTTTAGCGTTTTTAACATAAAAATAATCTAATTATAAAATTAAAAAAATAAATAAAATAATTAAACTTATTTATTATTAATTCAAATTTGTTGAACTTGGTTGATATGTGACAGGGTGACAGCTTGGACTGTGAGAGTAGTGAAGCTTAGGCATATGTACCATTTTTTTTCCCTTACTTTATTTGCAAATAATGTCCTTATTAGCTAGCTAGCTATATATTAATTCTACAAAATAACATATATATTACAATCAATCCCATTTGATTAGGACCCTAATTTCAAGCCACAACGTTGAACTCTCGAAGCAACTCATGCTTCACGCTGTATTGAAATATATATGATCGAAATGTGTGTTGGATGGATTTGGAGATCTGGACTTTCTCTGTTGTTGAGCTGTCTCAAGAAACTTTATAACGATCTACAATGTTAGTTGTAAATTCAACGTTGTTTTGTGCGAAGTTCAATAGAGATCTTATTAAATTTTTAGGGTTTTATTATTCACTGTACTATATCTAATATGCTGCGACTAGTTAATATTTTTTAAAAAATGTACTATATCTAATAATAAACCATTCATCTAAAAAACTTAAACGAATAAAAAAAATAATATTAATAGTTATATCTCTAACACTCCTCTTTAAAAAGTGTCTCTTTTGGATTTGTTTAATTTTTTTGCATAAACATTTTTTTCTTTATTATGTGCACACTAAAATTAATTGCTAAATCAATTATTTTATATTTATATATAAATATATCTGTAGTTTAATTAATTAATGTATATTTTGTATTTCAATATGTGTTTTATAAAGATAGTTAATTTCAATAGTTAATTTTAGTGTACAATTAACACATAGTTAAAAATTTTTAGAGTGATAATTTTTAATTAATTAATTAAAATAATAAGATCTTAAAATTACCAATACATTAATAAATTTGAAACTTAATAAAAGTTTAATTTCCACCACTTGATATTAGCAAAACATTATTTTTTTAAAAAAACAATTTTCTATTGTTTTATGCATATTCGGATTTGTACTAGCTAGTCTTTAATTTCTGTATTTTTTTTTTAATGGAGTGAATGAAATGCTAGATTTGTCTCTTCTCAATGTGATGGATTTCTTATCATTGTGTTATATATTTTTCAAAGTGTAATAACTTTGAGAGGCTATTATATTAAATATTGCCTTAATTAAATTAGAGTCTCAATTACAAATCCTTCGTTGAAAAATTATTATTACTTTGGCTACTTAAGTCCTTTATTTATTAAATATGGTCTAATATATATTATTATTATACAACAAGATAAAAAAAGTCACACATTTTCAGAAATAGTTACTTAAATATCAACCAACAAACTAAATTATTAAATTGTGCATTATTGCATTATTCCCTATACTTATCTAAACTGATGATCCCATTTAATTTTAAAAATAATTAAACGCTCAACATGCAATAATAAACTATCAATTAATTAGTACTTTGTCAATATATAAAATAAGTTAGATAGGGAAAAAAACTTATGACTATACCCTACAAGATAATACAAAATTTACAATAAATAATGTAACCAAATTAAAGTATTGTTATTGTTATATATAAGTAGTTGCATGTTCGTAGTTTATATATAGATATTTGTAGGAGTAGGTATTTTTAACTCGACAAAGTGGTCCAAAACAAGATACGGGTCAGAGTTTTTCAATTGCACAAGATCTTGAACTTGATATATATATATAATGTCTCTTGCTTCTTCATCTTTGTCCATGCATTCACGGCTGTCTTAGCCAACTTTTTTCGATACTTCTACCACCAATTATTCTATTTTTTATTTCATATTGAAGTTTATATTATTATTATTTTTTTTATGGTATCTCTCAACTCGACAGACCAAAGACTAATTCGCTACGGTACTGAGTTTCGATCCATTTAAAGATTTGTTGCTGACTAATGAGTTGCTGCCTGTATAAAGCGGGATATTATTATTATTATTATTATTATTATTATTATTATTTAGTTAATCTAGCTAACTCAAGCTTTAGCCCAATGAATCAAATATATAATGATGACACTTGACCAACATTATTTTTTATTTTATATTCTCAAATATTTGATTTATAAGCACCAAACAACTTACTAAATCAATCAAATTAAACATTGATATTAAGTTACTAACCACTTCTCAAGTCCTAATGACCTTGATTTGCATTGCATGAGATCAGTTAGGTCAATATATAACTTATTAAAAAAATATTATGTGCACATAAAAAATCAATAATCAAATCAATCATTATATATTTATATATAAATATATATATATTAATTTTATTTTATTGTATATTTTATATTTTAAGATATATTCTATGCGAATGGTTGATTTAATACATAATTGGTTATTGGTGTACATGGATAACATGATTGTACCTTAATCATTGAGGGGAAAAAATTAGTGGTGTTAGTTTTGGCAAAACTTTGGATCATCTCATATTTTGTCTTAAGTACCTAAATGTTATTTGAGGTTATTATCTCTTGCATAATTTTAGCTTTAATTATAGAGTTGGAAATCTTAAAATATGAATGATTTTTTTTTTAACAAAAAATTTCCAAACTAATGGGATGTATACCTACAAAGGGAAGCTCAAATCATATAAAAAATTATAGGCGCCCATATAAGTTTTGTCTTTTTAAAAAGAATTGAGCTTGTCTTTTTATCTTTAGAAGATGTAAATTTTGGTAAGAAAGAGAACACATAAGATAAATACTTGCAAAAGGCATTTCGATATTCAAGCTAGTATAAGAATTAAGTATGTGAGAATAATAAAATAAATTAGATACTAGAATTTATCATATATGTACCTTTGATCTTTAGATATAGAAGATTCATTTTATAGGTATAGAATTAATTAATAATATTTATATTATGACCGTTTAGTCATTAAAATAAAAATAATGGTCATTAAATTAATAATAAAAATATCAATTATAAACAAAGAATAAATAATAATTAAGGTCGAGTTATAATTTATATAGAATAACGGATCAATTATATATGGTGAGATTATACAATTTTTAGTGGATTTTTTTATTCACAAGATCTAACTAAAATTTTAAGGAGAATTAACTAGTGCTTATAATTAATTTAATGTACCCTATTGTCTCAGTGTATCCATGGATGTTGCACCAAGAATATTCCAGTCAAGATTGATTCATATAATTGCTTTGTCCAAATCTTGGGACCATTTCTTTTATATTTATTCAAAATCAGTGGGTGGCTAGCCAATTCATGCTTTCTGTTCAAATGGCTTATTAATTAAAAAAAAAGGAAAAGAAAATTAAGCTGATGACACTGATAACCCACTTAATGATACATATTAAAAAAAAAAAACAGAGAAGAACAGTTAATCTGACCAATTATATTGCTGATGATGTTCCATTTGTGATCCTCCAGCTGAGATGATGACAACCCAAGTAGTAGAATAATTATGTAGTTTTTACCGAGTTAATTAATTAATGTTTTTAATTAAGGATATACTAATGAAAGAATCAGTTGAAAGGTCTAATTAAAAATTATTTATACATTTTTAAGTGTACGGAGTTACATTAAACTTTCCTAATTTGAATATCTTCATATATTTTCATTATTCGACTTCAGTTCAAAAGCAGCCCCATGTGGAAAGTGACCCCTTAAAATAAGTGTCAGATTATTTGACCTTTCAGAAACTACCGAAGGCATCATCGAGGTGGACATCGAAGACCATGATTTTTGAATAATTCATCTGTGTATAACTTTTAATACTAATCAATATTATTAGAGTATATTTTTAATTATTTCTTTTGCGTACTATCATTGCGCCCAACATTCGCGAGTTTGGAGAAGAAGACAGTAAGAAAGAAGAGATTTAGATGAGAGAGCATCTCCAAAACCTCAACCTGTTCCCCATTACTGAATCACAAGTACTGTTTATTTCATGTTATTTATTTTCATAAATATAACCACTATTATCATTAATCTCCTGACTAAGATTTACAAAATAACCATATCTTGCTTCAAGTCGACAATCTCTGTGGGATCGACCCTTACTCACGTAAGGGTAATGTATTACTTTGACGACCCAATGCACTTGCTGGTTAGTTGTGCGGAGTTGTGAAAAGTGTAATCACAATTTCCCACACCAACTTGGTGCACGAAATTGTGATTACACTTTTCACAACTCCGCACAACTAATCAGCAAGTGTACTGGGTCGTCCAAGTAATACCTTACGTGAGTAAGGGTCGATCCAACGGAGATTGTCGGCTTGAAGCAAACTATAGTTATTTTGTAAATCTTAGTCAGGAGATTAATGATAAGAGTGATTATATTTATGAAAAATAAATAACATAAAATAAATAGTACTTGTAATTTAGTAATGAGAAACAGGCTGAGGTCCGGAGATGCTTTGTCATCTGAATCTCTGCTTTCCTACTGTCTTCTTCTCTAAACACGCATGACCTCCTTCCATAGCAGGTTGTATGATCCTCTCGGATAAAAAATACCAAGCGCTGTCACCGCACGGCTAATCATCTGTCGGTTCTCACTAGCATCGGAATATGACCATTATCCTTTTGCACACTGTCACTGCGCCCAACATTTGCGAGTTTGAAGCTCGTTACAGTCATCCCTTCCAGATCCTACTCAAAATACCACAGACAATGTTTAGACTTTTCGGATCCCAAGAATGCTGCCATAAACAAAAAATATTATATACGATATTATTTAATTTTTTTCCTATACCATAATCTTGAAAGGAAATTTTTTTTTAAGAATTTATAAATGTGAAGTATTTTTTATTCTCTAAATTAATTTTTGTAGTTGAATTAAACTCACTTAATCTCAATTTTAATATAGTAGGATTAGAGTCTATCTAATCTAATGTTACTTATCACTCACTTAAAATTAAGACTCACATAGTCTTTACTAAACATAAATAGAATGTATTATAAATTTTACATCTTTTAAGAATAAAAATTTTAATTTAATTTTAAAAATTAATTCATAAATTATTCAATAAAAAATATTTTATATTTATAAATTTTTGAGAGATTTTATTCTTAAGAAATTTGAGACTTGTAATGGTTTTAAAATTAAAAAGTAAAATCAAATATTTTATATGGATTAAAACAAAGAACAAATATTTTATATGGATTAAATACGTTTTAATAACTTAAAACTTATTTAACTATTAACATACATATCCTTTTTTCTATAAATTTATTATATCTATTATATATATATATATATATATATATAATTTTAAAGCCAAAAATTATCGGATAGCATCTTCTCATTACACTTAAATTAGAAATCTTTTCCGTTTTTTTACTCCAACTGCAAATTTTTTGAAAAATGTTTCCCCCTTCTTTACTCCAATTACAATCCCCAATTGCAAATTGAGATTAAGTACTTAACAAAAATCTTTTTCTAATTTTAACCCTTTTTCACCTTCGAAATTCTTATGCGCTGCTTCGCCTGCCCCTTCGTTTCCAATAGTTTCTGCAACCTTGAGAGAACGCTGCCTCACAAGTCACTTCACTGGGTTTTCTTCTTCGATTTCCATTGCAATGAAGCCCTCTACCACCAACTGAATCGCTCAATCATCTACTATCTACCACTATTGACAATTCAATTCACCACTTTACCACTGCATCAGCTACTTCAGTTTCATGTGAGCAACTGTGTCATTCTTTTTACTCTTACCTTGATCCTAATATGATTGAAGAGTGGGTTTGTTCATAACACTATGCTTATATTCAAGCAAGAAATTGGTCAATTGCTTTACTTTCTTTCACTCCATAGTATATGTTTGATGGATTTGAACTTAATAATCGGTGAATTACTTTACTTCTTTTTTCTTGTACATTACATGTTTGTTGAATTGCTAGGCCTAAACTTAGTTGTTGATTTTTTTGAAACATTGTTTCCTTGCATATTACATATTTGATGAATTGCTTTGTATTATAAATATTAGGTAGTAAAACTTAATAATAAGTGAATTGCATCACTTTTTTATATAAAAAATTCATTTTTTTATTACTACTATTTGTTATTTTTTCTTTTATTATTTTTATTCTACATTATAATTAAACATTTTAAGTATTTTTATTATACGGAAAAGCTCTGCATACAAGCCATTAGGGCTTGTATGCCTTACAAGTTCATTAAACAATAAGATCAAAATACGCGCTGCTTCAGGTACGTTGATTACACGCGCTATATAACATCGCGCGTATATCTAACTACCAGATTTAAAATATTTCTTTCCCTTTTTGTTTTCGTTATTTTGAGATTTCGTTCTTCTTCTTCTCCCGCGTTTACCCTCCTTCTTCTCCATTGTTCTTTTCTTCTCCTTTTCTCACTAGCATCTTCTTCGTTTAGGTTACCTTTGTCTCTCTCTGCAACTCGATCTTCGTTTTCTATTTTTGATTTGTTGTTTTTTGAAATCAAAGTTTGATCTCGTTTTGAAGATAATGGATCATTCAACCTCAGATTGTCATCTGAATGCAGGCGAAGTGGATTATGAGTCAGAATCTAACGAAGTCCCTGAGGTTTGATTTACATAGGATTAGTATGAAATTTCTTTCAGTAATTTGTATAGCATTGTGTAGTTGAAAAATTGCTGAACATTGACTGTGAAAGTAACACGTTTACCTGAATCTGTCGATTCAATGTATTAGTTGTGATTAATTACCTGGAATTTGTAGCAGACGCTCGGGTGTAGATCAATTCTTGTTTGGGTGTATTTTAGCTAGAAGTGTGGGTGTATCTACACTTTACTGGTTTTTTGTTATTTTAATTTACTTGTTGTTGTTCAGCTGTATTATAACAGACATGATTAGGTGTGTTTTTAGAACTGTATTATATCTGCATGCTGTGTATTTACAGTTTATGGCTTTAAAAGTCATTCTGTAGTTGAGTTGTTGCGGTTAGGGTGTATCGTATTAGACATGATTGGGTGTATTTGAATCATATCTATGGGTGTATTTACAGTTTTGACACGGTGTATTTTGCAGCCTCTCTCAGTTGTTGATGACGAGCTTGTTCCAAAGGTCGGAATGACCTTTACCACCCTTGAAGATGCTGGAAAATTTTACAGGAACTACGCCAAGGCTGCAGGTTTCTCTACAAGAGTTCGGTGCACAAATAGGAAGGGAAACGAGATTAAGAACCAACTGATTACATGTAGCAGAGAGGGAAAATGGAAATCTAAAATATCTCCGACCGAGAAGACCAATCCGACAGCCGGTCTAAACTGTCCTGCAAGAATTTATATACACACATTGAAGGATGTCGGTGCTTGGATCATTTCAAAGGTTGTGCTGGATCATTCACACCCCTGCTGTCCAAGCAAAGCAGAGATGCTCAAACAGCACAGGGAACTAAGCATGTCCATTCGTCGTACGATAGAGAATAACGAGGAGGCCGGTATCAGACCAAGCAAAACCTACCAATCATTTGTTGCGGCTGCCGGGGGTCACCGCGAGTTAAATTTTATCGAAAAGGACGTGAGGAATTACATTACCAGGGAAGTGCGGAATGTTTCCGAACAAGAAGATGCAAAGGAATTCGGGAAATATTTCTTAAGAATGAAAGAGAAGAATCCGAATTTCTTTTTTGAGCTCCAACTCGAAGAGGATCAATCGATTAAGCTGGCTTTTTGGGCCGATGCAAGAAGCAGAGCCGCCTTTGAGTATTTCGGAGACGTCATTTCATTCGACACCACCTACAATACAAACAGGTAACAAACTGTCCCTGTTTATGATGCCAAATTAATTTATTTTTACGAATCCGCAGTAGAGGTGTATATTGGCTGTTTCATTGGGTGTATGCGAAGCATTTGTTAGGGTGTAGCTAATGATTTTGCATTCTGGACCATGGTAATTTGTTTCAGGTATAATTTGGTCTGTGGTTCTTTTGTCGGGGTGAATCACCACGGTCAATCAACACTTCTCGGATGCTCTTTGATGAAGAACGAAGAAATTGAATCATTCAAATGGTTATTTCAAAGCTGGCTTCGTTGCATGGGAGGAAACGCTCCGAAAGGGTTTCTCACCGATCAGTGCGCATCCATGAAAAGGGCTTTAGAGGCCTGTATGCCAACAACAGTTCACCGCTGGTGCATTTGGCACATCATGAAGAATATTCCAAGCAAATTAAACGGGTACAAGGGACATGCCGATATCGAACAAGAAATGAGCCAAGTTGTTTGGAACTCTCACAGCAAAGACTCATTCGATAGGAATTGGAACGATTTTCTGCTGAATTTTGGTCTTGGGGACAACAAGTGGCTTTCAGGTAATGTCTTTTTAAAATCTGCATCAGAGGTGTAAATTGCATGTTTTTTCGGGTGTATTTATAGACTGTCTTTGGGTGTATTATGCAGATCTGTACGAAGACCGTCACATATGGGTTCCTATCTATCTGGATCACCATTTCTGGGCAGGGATGAGAAGCACACAAAGGAGCGAGAGCATGCATTCATTTTTTAACAAGTATATCACCCGGAACAGCTCGCTTATTCAGTTCGTCAAACAATACGATAATTGCCTCGGAAGCAGGGAGCAAGCAGAGAGAGAATCAGATGCTGCAGATTTTCATACGGTCATACCGTGTGCAACGAAATCCTGCATTGAAGCTCAGTTTCAAGATGCGTACACTCACGCAAAGTTTAGGGAAGTCCAAGCGCAATTCAGAGGAAAGGCGAATTGCATCACCAGACTAAAGAATTCCGCTCTAGGCTATTCAGTATACGAAGTCGGAGAACAAGTTTCCAGCTCAATATTCAACAAGTTCGTGGTTACTTACGACTCGGTTGCAGCCGAGGTAAAATGCCATTGCTTATTATTCGAGTCGAGAGGGATACTATGCCGTCACGCACTAAGCGTGTTAAGCTTCGAACAAGTAAGCCAAGTGTCACCGAGATACATACTGGAACGATGGAGCAAGAAGGTAAAGAGGCGACACACACACATCAAGAGCAGCCACGACGAGCCACTAATGGAGCCAAGAAGCAAGAGGTTCGACCAATTGATTTTTCGTTCGCAAAATATATGCGAATTTGCCTCCGAATCGGAGGAGCTGACTGCAATTCTGCACCGTGCGTACGATAACGTCATGGCCGAGATGGAAGCATTAAAAGCCAAAAGGAAGGGGACATCTTCTTTATCCCACGAAGACGCCAACTTGGAATCCGTTAACGAGCTTCAAAGCCCGCCAAGGATTCAAACAAGAGGACGTCCAAAAAACAGGCTAGGTTCAAAGCTGGAGAAACAGATCGCAAATGCCACAAAGAAGAAGAAGACGAAAGTTTTAAGCGAGGTAAAAGTAATGTTCTTTAAATTTGTGGCGATTAAGTTTATTTTTCTCGTTAATAGTTTAGGTAATGTGTGTGTGTTATATTTCAGATAAACCTGTTTGATGCTGCATCAGCGGCGCATTCAAATTGCAGCCAATATCAAGGACACGTTATGAGTTATCAGTTCAGGGTACCAGCAGCAGGGGATAACTCGTTGGGTGTATAGTTTTACAGAATATGGGTGTAAAAGCACCGTTATTTTGGGTGTATTTTCGTTAATTCACAATTTAGATATAGACACATATATAGATATATATAAAACAAAAGCTGTAAAAATTCTCAGGTTATGGGTTTATATTTGATTTGATGTTTTTCTTCATATTTTAGTACATGTAATTCATACATTTTGAATACAGCGCAGACAGTTTGGGTGTATATTTTATACAACCTTGGGTGTATTATTAGACTTGCGTTGGGTGTAGCAGTTTATAATTTGTGTTTATATATGCCTTGATTTTTTCCTTCATATTTTACCACCTGTAATACAGCTTTTGAATACATCACAGACAGTTTACCAGCACAGATAGTTTAACTATGGGAAAAAATATACATGGAATAGAAGTTGTTGATAAATGGCAAATATTTACATCATTTGTTCAATTTACAAACTACCAAGCAGTTGGATTACCCAGTTTCTATATCAGCAGAATTAATCTAACAAAATGGACTTAATAATATAGAGGATGGCTTCGACAGCCTTATAGCACTACTCTCTCTAATTGCCTGATCTCTCTGTGTATTCATCTCACTGAATAGTATCCGGGATGCGTACTCCACTCTATAGTGGTCCACCTCCTCCTACAATAAAAAAGTATATTCTGTTTAAACAGCAATATTAATTCAGTAAAGTAATACAGAGTTATATGGTTTTAAAGACAGTTACCTGTGGCCAATTATCCCATTGATACTTCCCCTTTTTGATGTTTTCTGGCTCAATTATCTCCATCCACTTCATAACGTACACAGCGCAGTCATAGCTGAAAACGAAGAAAATAAATTACAAATCTCATTTACAAAAGTTTAATGTTCAGACTCACAAATTTATACCTTGTTTTTTGGCCTGATATTTTAACATATGGTGATTTAATTTCCTTCTCCCTCTCCCCTTTCTGAAGAGGTTCCCCGCCGGCATATGTTATCAATCTTGAAAATACGTATCCCTTAAATACGAAAACAAATCAGTAATACACCCGAATGAATGGACAAGATACATCCAACTGAATGGACAATATACACCCATCACAACTAACGAAATAGACCTATCTATTAAAGTAAAGAAGACAGAGGCAACTTACAGTGAATTTATTAATGGCCTTTCTCTCATCGGTGGGAGCCTTTTTGTGTAGCGGGTCAAGTATTTGACATTTCCGCTTTCTTGTATTTATCAGCCATAACCACCAATGCCCGGCGTAGCAGACAGGGGCAAAAATCTGAAGGATCGCCACACATGAATAGTGTGTTATTTTATTTTGCAAATAAGTAAATAAGCGTACTAACAAATTTAGCAAACGAAAACTTACATATGGGTGCGAAGTCAATTTTTTTCTATCTATGAAGGGAATGAAACTTGGGTAGACTTCCACCCTGAATTCCTTTTTCGTTTTCGGTGATACGAATTCCCCGTTTGGGTGATCCGAAAGTGCCATGCACTGCAAGAATGGGAAACGAGAAATGAAATACTAAACTTACACCCAATCGAACGTGACAAATACACCCAAATTAATACAGAAAATACACCCGAAGTTTGTAGAAGTAATACTTACCACAATATCGGGGGGGAGACAGTATATTTGTTCTTGAAATCTCTTTTCATTTTTGTTGTTGAGGATGAGGCAGATGGCAGATACAATCTAGAAATATATGCCGAAATCAATTTTACATTAATAAGCATTGTAATTGACTTTGGTGTAAAAACATTAATCTTATTATAATATTACCTGAGATTCTATATCACTTTTTGCCTGGAGGGAAGCAAGGTGCATTCTCATCAAAATGTATTTTCCTTGGCCAATCAGAGTGTACATTTCCTCATACTCGTTAGTATTGCCATCTGCATCTTCCTTCAGTCTTGTCCCCCAGATGTAGCACTTTTGTTTCATATCATCCGTAATCTGATATAATCCCCGAGGAGTTTCAAACTTTGCAGAACTTTCTCCCCCAGTCTCCCTCTGAATTTGTGGACTTGTGTTTTTTCCCTTCGTCGCGCTGCTTGCTATTCTTTGGACCAAACTGTCCAATTGTTCTATCAAATTCGCAGCTTCTGGAGATTTTTCCCTTTCTGTCTCCTGCGTTGACGCCCCCTCCTAGCTTGAATCAGTCAATCCAAGGCTGAATGATGGCACCCCTGGATCTGTTTTAGGAACATAGGAAGCTGTTCGTGCCATCATCAACAGGGCAGCAGCGTCTTCTGCGTCTGGATGACTGCGTCATCATGTATAAGAATAAGAATAAGAATAAGAATATACAGATGATAAGCAAAGATTGATTTTAGTCTGATGAACTTACACTTTAGTTGGAGCTGGGGGAACCGTGGGTGTGGTCTCTTGAAGTTGTTTGGGGGTTTCAGGAGTGCTGCACAGTTACAAAAAATTAATCACGGCGTAAAAGAAACTAATCAGGAACAATATACACCCAAACTGTTAGCTAATATACACCCAAACTCCAAACAAATATACACTCAATACTATTTCTTACGTTTCTGTAGTCCCTTCAATCTGTAGCATAGGGGTTGGTTCAAAATCTGTCTCAGTGGTTGTTTGGGATGCCGGCACAAAAACCTGAATTGGGACTCTAAACAAGAAGAAAAATGAAAGGTTAACAACGCCTTTGAAAATAATAAGGTTATAAGGTTGAATATTATTGTAAAACTCACATTGCAAGCGCTTCGGACGGTGTCTGTTCCCTCACAACCATCATATTCGAATCAGACGGACTCAACCTAAAATACACCCAAAGAAATTCAAGAAATACACCCGAACAATTCAAAAAGAAGACAGGCTTTGTTTTTTTGAGAACTTACATACTTGCAGTTTTTGCTTTTTTTTCCTGCCTTTTTTTTCTTGAATAAAATAATAAAGGGCTTTTTTTCTAAAAAAAAATATATACAAAATTAGAAGTAGAAGGGTAATAGAAGAACAAAAGTAACGGTTATTTGAAAGAGAAATTACATGCTCTGTGACGGCTGGTTTACACTACTCTGTTCTGTGTTTCCTTGAGAGGAAGGAGCATCAGTTCCCAAGTTCACAGCCGGTATTCTAAGACAGATTTGATCCAAGCAACACAACAAAGTTAATATTCCAACTTATTAGACAACATACACCCAACTTGATCCACTCAATACACCCAAATGGTACCACAAGACACACCCAATTCATG
Source organism: Arachis hypogaea (assembly GCF_003086295.3). NCBI lineage: Eukaryota > Viridiplantae > Streptophyta > Magnoliopsida > Fabales > Fabaceae > Arachis > Arachis hypogaea. Next base: position 107,255,741 of record NC_092047.1, on the reverse strand, counting down.
ATAACAAGATTTTATTAAATAATAAAGCTTCTTACGTTTCAGACGACACATAGCGACCTTCTGTCGATCGCAGGTCAGGTTGGTTCTCCCTGCGAAACAAGAAACAATTATTAGCATGCAAAACACAACAAAATATGAAATAGACAGCCCATCAAGACATACCCCTCTGCAGCAGATTTATCAACGTTTTGCCCTAGCCATTCATCCAGTTCGTCACTTGATATTTCATATGTCTCACTACATTCATAAAGGAAGATGTTAACAAAAATAATTACGACGATAGACGGTAATATAGCTTACGAGGTACTGTACCCGTCAAAGTATTGGTCTTCTTTAGGAGGTGAATCCTCCACGAGAACTTTTTTCTTTTTTGGTTGTGCTCTGGGTGGAAAAAAAAGAGTACCAATCAGAAATAAAAAATTAATTTTATCACAGAATATTATGCAAAGAAGTGCTTACTTTTTTGGTGTTGTTTTTGTTTTTTTCTTCTCCTTCTCCTTCTCTGCAGGTGATGATTCTTCACTCCTATAAGTTAATAACAGACACTTCAGTTAATACACGAAATCTTTATAATGAAGCCAAAAGAAAGGAGTAATAATTTCAGGACATTACTCATCACTTTGTTCAGATTCAGATTCTGAATCAGAATCTGGCTCCTCTTGCCTCTGCTTTCTTTTTCTGGAGTCCATTCTGGAAGGCAAACAGTGATTATTTAGAACATACTAAAAATACACCCAACGTGATCAACAAGATACACCCAACTCGAAAAAGAAATTACACCCAAGTATGGTACTTACTTTTTCCCCTTTTTGATGGGGTGTTTTCTTGCTGAATCCTCCGAGTCTTGTTGAGTCTCAGACTCAGAGGTAGAAGTGTCACTGTCAGTAGCTGTTTCTGTCTCCGAAGACGATGTTGGACTCGCCTTCCTTTTTTTTGTTTTTTTTATTTCTTGTTTTTTTTCTTTTTTTTCTTTTTCTTTCATTTTTTCTCTTGCTCTTGTCTCCGCCATCTTCACAATCCCCTGAAACATGAGATATTTTAGCTAGCAGCATTCAGGTAAATAAAATACAAGCAACATATTATGTTTACTTACCAAAATTTCTTCTTTTTCTGCAGTCATTCTTTCCACCAACTTCTCCTTAGTCCAGTTGGCAATCCAAGGCTTTGGTGGTCTTTCAGCCCTCTTCTTGCCTTTGTTTTCAGAAAGATGAAAGTATATTATCATGAGGGCAAAGAGGCAGCCATCAATTGCCTTCTTCTTCTTCTCCTGGTAGTCTGTGATGCCTTTGATCAAGAAGGTCAAAACATGCGCCCCCCAGTTTCTCTCCGATATGCCGTCCATCTTAAAAATTGGGGCGAGGTGCACGGGCGATATTTTGTTTATCGTCGTTGGCAAAAGGAACGCCATCTGTATGTAGAGGATGAATATCCTCTTGAACATCAGGCGTTCCTCTTCGCTGCCAACGCCGATTTCCATCATTTCATCGGTAAGACTTTTGAGGGTCTTACCCTGGAATCTTCTATAAATTATTTTGTCATCATCAGAAAGTTGCTTATAAAGTTGCTTATACTCAACTTTCTCAGGAAACAGATTTCCTACAAAAAAGAAAACAACAAAGTATCAAAATCGGTTCAAAAACACCCAAGTATCAACCTTAAATATACCCAAGCATGAACTTAATATACACCTATAATTTTGAGCTAGTTACCTGTTGCATTGATGCCAAGCGCATCACCTATTGTCTTTGGTGTTATTTGGAAAGAACCATATCCTGTCTTCAGTCTGTTCTCCCCAAGTTTGAAGTTGTTTGCCAGTTCCCTTAAGAGTTGGTGATCCACCCTTAGAGGTGGGACGTGCATCAACCCACCAAATCCGAGATCCCTGACAATTGCCTTCTTCTCCTCAGCCATGTTTCTGAACTTATCACTCAGGAGATGTGTGGCACACTTAAGGTCTTTCGTTTGGTTTCTTGCTACCATTTTGTCTGAAACAAAAAATACACACAAATATACTCCCATTAGTAACAGTAAGATACACCCATATGTAAGAATCAGATACACCCATTGAAATTATTCAGATACATTCATATATATCAGTCAGATATCAGTCAAACATGTTTCAATATCAAGCAACATTACAAGGTCTAATAACAGTAAGATACACCCATATGTAAGAATCCGATACACTCATTGTTAACAGGGAGATACACCCATAGATATTATTCAGATAAATCCATATATATCAGTCAGTTATCACTCAAACATGCTTCAATATCAAATTAATTCAGATATCAGTAAGATACACGCATATATGAGTCAGATACACCCACTGATAAGAGTAAGATACACCCATATGTAAGAATCAGATACACCCATTGATAACAGTGAGATAGATATTATTCAGATACATTCATATATATCAGTGAGATATCACTCAAACATGCATCAATATCAAGTCACATTACAAGTTCAAATAGTATACAACCCCCAATCTACGGAATAAAGCCCCAAAAATCAACAACAGTAGCAAGAGAACTTAGAACAAGAATGTAGAACGACGTAGAACTTAGAAGAATGACGTAGAACTTAGAACAGTGTGACAAAGAAGCAAGAATAATAGCACAGTAAACCCTAGAAGAACGACGTAGAAGAAAACTAAAATATACAGTAATCTTGATGAACTTACGTTGAGTGTATTTGCTTCGTTTTCTCTTCAGATTCTTCACGGAGAGTTTGATGTTGTTTTGATGGAGGTTTCGAACAACGATTTATATATTTTGAACTTTGATTTTTGCTCGAAAATGGGAGCGTTTCCTTGGTTTCGAAGCGTTTTGAGAAGTGGAAGAAGTGGAGGAAGTGGAAGAGTCTGCCATACGTAACCGTTTGTGTTGAGCGCGTGATTTTGACGCGCCATGTTATGCTTCCTTATGCGCGTGTCTTCGATTTGGGCTGGGCCAACTTAGATGTTTGGATACTTGTATGTGTAGCAGGCCCGTTTATTATATTTTCACGGATAAAAATATTAGTAATTATAAAATTCAATTACCTTATTAACTCTAAATTTAAGAACATGAAATATTTTATTATTGTCTAAAGATAAAGATTAAAGAGTAAAACTCTAACCCACTTTTTAATCATTTACTTAAAGAACCTGCTTCAAATGATTACAAAGTGATAACGCGCGATCTCTGTTTTTCACTTCTGTTAGACAAATTGAATTCTCTAAATTGTCGAAATTAAAATTTTATGTCTACAGTTATTTTTCAACGTTACAGCACAATTTGATGGGACAAATAGACCGCTGCACAGTTATAAAAATGTTGTTTTGATGTTCATTGAAGTTATATCTATTTAGGTGCCTCTTTTTTCTATTTATGCTACTACAGAAATTTTCATAACCGGATCAGCACTCATATAACTATCTTCTCTAAATCTTTAAAATTTATGAAATCAATGTTTAATTTGAAAACTTTATGCACCGTACCATCAAAGTAGCAGAGCACACCATCAAAGCAACAAGAGTCTTTATTTTATAGTAGTATAGATTTATGAATGGGGTTTTTATGCTTTGTAATTGTGTCATTTGTGTGATTTAGTTGTTATATTTTTAATACTATAAAAAAATATTAAGTACCATTGAATTTAATGACGACTATTACTAGCTGATTCAGCAATAGTTTTAGTTCAAATACGAGCAAATTTCATTTTTAGAATTGATTATCGTCAGATTTATTATTCTGTCATTAAATCCGACAGTAATTAGTGGCGCAAAATTTTATTTTACTAGCGCCAAATTTATCAATAGATTTTCGTCAATATATTCCACTCGTATAACGGTTTAGTGAAACGTAGCGATTAGACACTTCCGATGTCACCGTCATTGCACGTTGTCCTCACTACTGCTGGAGATGTCGCCCCCACCACCGCTGTTGGTGTTTGTGGCCGTTGGTAGTGGTCACATTGTTGCCATTACTGTCGCTTCCTGTTACCACCACGCTTCCACCATCCTACAGCCACCATAAAAGGTAATTTTGCTATAATTTTTTTATTTTTTTATTTTTTGTGAGTTTAGAATTTTGTTAGATATTTTATTAAATTATTGATTAAATTAATATAATGAAGTTTGTGATTAGGATTTGTTATGTTAATTTAATGTAAATAAAAATTAAATTAAGTTATGGTAGGTTAAGTAAGTTGAGATTACGAGTGCTTTAGTTATTGAAAGATTTTATTTAGTTTGTTGAATTAGTTTCACCTTGTGAATTTAATAAGTTATTTTTTTTTATTAGGACAATGCTATTTTCTATGAGATCAATTGGAGTTTGCTTCTTTCGTAGTCTGCACATCCATGTTCTATGTTGGTTTTCTATCTCTAAATATATCAATTGTTTAAATTTTATGCCGGACTTACTTTTTGTAGGATAGCATTTTAGGACAGAAGTGGAAGAAGGTCGCGTAGAGGCGCCTTCTCAAAACCCTTATTTGTTGAAAAATTGTGAAGTTATAAGAGATTGCGCACTAACACGGTTAGAATTTGATGTGTTATTGAATGCGTATTTGCTCTAATTTATGCCTGCAGCTGTTTTCTTTGTGAAAACTGAAAACTGTTAAATTTATTTGGTGGATGTCTCTAAATTAAAAAGAAGTGTTGCCGAAATTTCGTTTAAATTATTTAAAACATGTTTGGTTTGTGAGAAAAATGATAATCGGATTTGGTGGGAGATTCTAATTATAGGAGACACCTTGTCGAGTTTCGCATGACCACAAATGACACGTAAATCGGAGCTCCATAGCTCAAGATATGAGTTAAGGAAGATGAAGGTGAATAGTAAACTCTTCTCTTCTCTCCTTCACTATCTCGGCTGCACTCTTTCTCTCTTTGAGGCTGAGATGGCCTCATAATGAACTTATATATATTGGGCCTTGAGGTCAACTTAGATCCGGTCCAACCGATTTATATTTAGATTTGTTTGACCTAATTTTGGGTCAAAATCTTTAAAATAAGTGACCGATTTTTAATTATAAATATTTTTTAAGTTTTTTTTACAATTTTTCTGTTTATTTAAAATTTTACATTATATATAAATCACTATTTTTAGATAAAATACTAATTTATTCTTTACTAATTAAGAGTTGATTATCAATTATAAATTATTAGAGTCCATTATAGATCGAAAAAAATTAAGAAAAATTGACGCTACTGTCGACAAAATTTTTCGACAGTAGTAATTATCCAGGTTAATTTAAAAAAAAATAAAAAATCACATTTTCATCGGATTTATTATTGAATTTTTCTGACGGTATAGTGGCGTGAAGTCTCAATTTATGATGCCAACGTTACTGTGAGATTTTTCTGACAATAACGTGCATCAAATTTTCGTCTCTGAACCATTATATCACGCCGCTAATTCTACTACAAATTACCGTTGGAATAAAAAATCTGACGGTAATTAATTACTGACAAAATTTATATTATCGGATATAATCTGACGCAAAATTCGATAATAATCATATTATTATCGAATGATTTTTGTTATTCTACTGATAAATTTGACGATAATTAATGTTTTTTTATCGTATAAGAAGTGAATGTTGTGTTGGTAAAAAATTGTGATTTATGATCATTTTTTATGATAATACTAAAGGAGATAGATTACGAATAAGTGGATTTTCTCTCCTTTATCAATCGAGCTTGTACAACTGATAAACAAATCATTATTATTTTTCTCATACCATTCTTTATGTTAAAACGCGGACACAACCACATAGGATCGAACATAATATAGACACCATTACAGTCTTATAGATGATCAAATAAAAATTGTCAATATATTTAAAAAAAAAAAGAGAAAAAAACTTTTTCAATTAATTAAGGTTATAATAATATTCTAATTTGATAAAAACGAGTGCTCTTCACAAACGTCCCCAAATGTTCATTGGGGGTACTTTGCAGTGATCTATAAGAAAGCAATATTTTTCCAAATTAACATATGCAGGACTATACTATTGCAGTTCATTGCCAGCATATCTAATTAATTGAACCACGACATTAATATTCGTTACAAAATGGTGTCTAGCATGTGGATTGTAAAAACATTGCTGGTGAATCACCATATCTTCGATTATTATGCATATAATGTATCTTTTCCTTTTCTTTTTTCTTTTTACGCGACAAATGACAATGTCTCCGTTCTAACCAAGTAATCCAACCAAATGCAGTAGTGTGTCTCACATGAGGTACGGACCTTTGACTTTTTTAAAAAATAATCAAATTATGAAACTTCTAATGCCCTGCCTCCAAACGACAATGCTACACATTATTCCTTATGGTCCTATCTTATCCTATCCCGTTATATTAAAGCACCTGTAAATATATATATTTCTTCCTATTAGTTGATAACATCTTATTAAAATTTTTATTATAAAAAAAATTTAATATATAAAAAAACTGATACAAATTTACATAAACTTAAGAATATTCATACGTAACAAAGTGTGATAGATATATATATGATATGAGAAATTGTCAAATATTGTTCTTGCTACATATGACTTCTGAGTGCAGTTTTTGCTGTAATTTACTAAATATTAAATTAGTCTAATTAATTATTAACTCATTCATCCACTTAAACAAATATTAGAAGTTTAAATTAATGTAACAATTTATTGACCGTATTATAATTATACAATTTTAATAATATTTTTTATTAAATTCATCTTTTTTTCTAAATTTAAAATATTTTTAAATAATAAAAAATATGATCATAATTTTAGCTCTCTTTTTAAGTATTACAAAAATTACATAATCATTATCATAATAATAATAATAAACGTCTAGAATCTACCTTATTATAATTGATCAAAATCTATAGTAGGAATTAATATAAATGATTTTATAAGACATGATATTCATCTTAGCTTGAAAAAAAAAATCATCAAATACCTCCAAAATAATAATAACAATAATAAATAAATAAATGACATAAAAATTAAAATAAATCATTACAAACCAATGCAATTTCTTGAGGAGGTGACACCACCATCCACAACAAGATTATGACCACTAACATACTTAGATTCATCACTAGCAAGATAAAGTGCTGCCTCAGCAATATCCCTAGGCCTTAAATTTGTACATTGCAAATTAGCCAAACCTCTCACAAACCCTTCCATTTTCTCAACTTCCTCAATTGAAGGCAACCCAAAATTAATTCCATCATCATCATTATCATCACAATTTCTCCATGCATTAACAAGCATGGATGTGGCAACCCCAAATGGTGAAATACAATTAACCCTAATTCCATACCTCCCTAACTCACAAGCAGTGTTCTTAGTGAGTCCAACAATGGCATGCTTAGAAGCTGTATATGCATGTGGCCCTAAACCCCCCATAACACCAGCCACACTAGAAGTTGAAATAATGCAACCCTTAATTCCTCTTGGGATCATAGCCCTAGCTGCATGCTTAATCCCCAAGGCCATACCCTTAACATTAACACTCATAACTTGGTCAAACTCATTAGGGTCAAAGTTGACTATGCTCTTCTTGTTCTTTGATTGGTTCCCTAAGATCCCAGCATTGTTAAACATTATGTCAAGTTGACCATACATTGAGATTGTGTAATTCACCAAATTCTCAACTTCTTCTTCATTGCTAACATCACAATGTACATAGCTTACTGAAGGGGATAATGCCTCAGCTAGCAACTTTCCAAGTTCATCTTCCACATCACCAATTACAACTTTTGCACCATGCTTCACAAAGATTCTCACTGTTGCTTCTCCTATCCCTTTAGCACCACCGGTCACAATAGCAACTTTTCCTTCCAACCTATCAAATATTAGCATAAAAAAAGATTACTTTAGAGAAGAAGAATAAGGAAATATTGAAGCTTTTGGACTATTAATTCATGGGGTTGTACTCATTTTTTATGAACTGTGGTCTATAACCGTTTCCTTGAAAAGTAATAAATAGCCTTTTTTTTGAGAAGCCAATAGCATTAAGAAAAAGTTCATTCTAGAGAAGAAGAATAGGAAAAGATTGAAGCTTTTGGATTATGAATTCATGGGGTGTACGGCATTTTCAGAATTTTCAACCAAATATTTATAGTTTATAAACCATGGTTTATAGGTGTTTAATTGAAAAAATGTGATAACCATTTTTAGAGAAGAGAAGAGCATTGAAAGAGTTCAATATAGAGAAGAATGGAAAAAGACTGAAGCTTTTGAAATATGAATTCATGGAGCATACCACATTTTCATAAACATAAAATTACATTATAGCTTATTGAGATCCAAAATCATGTTCAAAAGTGCAAATGAATGTTTTTTATTAAGGGCGAGAGAAATGAGAAATTAAAGATAGCTTGGTAACTTTTTTGATATTGAAAAATTTGAGATTAGTACCTTCTTGGTGAAGATGAGAAACTAGGCTCTCTTGCAAGGATTGGAACACCTTGAAGTGGTTTCTCAGTAAATACTTCAGTAGCTGTAGCCATGGCTGTGGCTTTAGGGTATAGCCTCTAATATGAGAGAGAGAGAGAGAGAGAGAGAGAGAGAGAGAGAGAGAGAGAAATAAGAAACAGAGGAAGCAGAGGATTACAGAGAAAATGCAATTAGAATGGTAAACATAAACTACTTATATAGGACTATAGTATAGCCATTGATCTCCTAAACTATGGTCATTCCAAAATAAAATATATTATTTTATATACTAAAACTGTACGATCTATATAAAATACAACTTACACCCTCATGGGCCATGGCCTCATCTAATCTAATAATAATAATAATAATAATAATAATTAATCAACTATGCTACGTGTATACTAAAATCAGTCATCAGTATAAAATATATATTAAAATATAAATACATATTAAAAATAAATTAATCACACATATATTTATACACAACTACATTAGTGACTGATTTTAATAACTAAGTTTTAGTATACAAATAATATTTTTGATAATTAATTTTGTGTATTCATTTGCAAAAATAATACATAAATACTAAAAATCACTCGCTATATATTTATCTATATTCATATATATTATTTTATATATTTTTAATATATATTATTTATTTTAATATATTTTATGTAAATAATTAATTTAGTAATTAATTTTTAACATATAGATAGTAAAATTAATTAATTTAATATTTAAAATAAGACAAGTATAAAAATATTTAATTTTTAATATTCTGTTTAGTTTTTCCCTTTTCTCTTTTTGTTCTTGATATTTTTTTTTAAGTATCTTTTTCCTAGATTATAGGTGTTTCCTTTCGTATAACCGCTGTTTGTCTGGAATTATTTCCAGAGATATAGGATCGTTATTATTAGTATTTTTTTTTCCCTAAATCAGTTGCTGCTACTAAAAAAAAATGAATACGTGTATATGCACCCAAAAGAATAATAGGGTTTGGGTTGATACGTGTACGGCTTCAAGAGAAATAATTCAAAGGATGACTAGCATATGCAGACTAGAGAGAAATCAGAGAACTATGAATTGAATTTGAAATTTTATTAAAAACACAACTTAATTCTTAACGCTAATTCCTCATGGTGATGTATAATTACATCTTAATGCAAGAACTGGAAATTAATTAAATAAACTTAAATCACATGAATATAAAAATAATTTTAGTAGAATCTATAGAAATTATGTAGCGGTTACCAAATTCTCTTCCATTTGTCACCAAAAAAAATTCTTTTCCGTTAAACATAATAGTATAGAGTAAGGTTTAGAAAACCAAACCGATTATCAAATTAGTATGGTTAGAAATTTAAATATTTAAAAATTTAATTAGAATTGAATTGAAAATAATAAAATAATATATTTATATTTAAAATATATTTTTTAAAATTTAAAATTTAATATTTTATGATTTATTATTTATTAATAACTAAAAAAAGATACTGATTTGACTAATTAACTAATTTTTTACCTATTTTTTGATTTTTAATTGATTTATTATCCAATAAATTATATCTTAAATCAAACCGATCTTATACTAGTTTTTACTTTTTAATTAATCAAGTCAGACTAACCGATCTTATACTAGTTTTTAATTAATCGAGTCAGACTAATATATATATATATATATATATATATATATATACAGTATGTTTTACTTTTATAAGATTGATTTATATCTTTCATTGTCATTGATGTAACAGAAAAAAAAATGATATTCTTCTATGCTTAAGATAAAGAATAATGGTAAATTGGTAATATGTTCAAAACAACTATTTGCAAGTACTTGAGTTAATAATCAAATAAAAAAATACTAGCTAGTACATAATAAGCAGATTTAGATATTCTTAAAATAATGATGGTTCTTGTAAATTTTTTTTTTTTTAAAAAGTGAAAAATTAATTACTTTTAGAATATCCTCTTATCTTAACAATATCACATACAATAAAAATTATCACTGAAAAATTAAAATACTTTTCCCCTCATTTTCTCATTTTATGAATTTTCGTACAAGCATCTGAATGAGCTGATGTTTCGGTCAAAAAATTTATTTAAAAAAATTGTTGAGTTTGGTGTATTTGCACCAAGTGTAAATATATGACCAACCCTTAATTAAGAGAAAAGTGTAGAAATTAAAATTCAATTTGAAACATGACATGATGAGTTATCCCGGCGAAAAAAAATAGCTTTTTTCATAAACCAATAAACATTAACTAAAGATAATAAATTAAGATTGGGTCAGTTCTTAAGACAAAATTTAATAGCAGATATGGACACAAAAAAGTTTTCATATCCTGGTATATAATACTTTAGTTGCTGTATTTGCCATGCATGCTTTCTCTTGGTTTTGTTTTCTTTGGCCTCTTTGACCATTAATTCACACGCCCTGCGGTTTTGACTTTTGACTGGTTTTCCAACATTTTGACAATTATTATTATTATTATTATTATTATTATTATTATTATTATTATTATTATTATTATTATTATTATTATTATTATGTGATAAATAGCTAGCTGTTATAATTTTTGTAGCACAATTGTTAGAACTTTTCATTCCCATAATTTTGCATTTCAGAATTGCTATGAATGAACCAAATATATATCAATATATGTCATCCTTAGTGAATATAAAATGATGAAGACGACTCAGCGACAGTTATTTTAATGTAAAGTTGGAATGAAACATTTTTAAAATAAGAATATTAATAAAATAATAAATTTAAAAATATTATAAATTAAAATAATAAATTTTTTTTCTTCTAAAGTTAGGAATGAGATTCGAACCTATAATTTTTAAATGAATATAAAGAGACTATGTCATTTGAGCTATAGTTCATTGACAAAAATAATAAAATTTATATGTAATAAAAAATATAAATTTAATGATGATTAAAATTTTATTTATTATTTTATTAGTCTTTTCATTTTAAAAGATCTATGTTTATAGAATTAATAGTTAAAAATTTAATATGTTAAATTAAATTATTTTTAATAATTTTTAATTATTAATTTCATATTAAATAATTGAATATAAATTTTTACCATATAATATACTTGATAAATGGTGGTTTTTGGTAGACTTTATTCCTTTTTTGGTTGATGATAATTTGCTTACATTTGCGGGTTTTTCCTTTTTCTTTGACCCTTTGACTTTTTTAAACTTTTTCAAAGTCATGGTATTCGCCTATTCGTATTCATACATTGGTGCAGGAGGGCCATGCTATAATATTTTATATTAAAAATATACATCAATTGATACTTTTCTTTTTCTTTTTTTTTTTGCTAGACCCCAAAATAAGAAAATCAATATTAAATTATTAATTATATAAAGTTCAATAGTTATTTCCTATACGTCAAGATAAAATATCTACTTATCTCCTTTATATGAAAAATGATTAAAAGTTCTGATTCTGACTCATCTCTTGAAAAAAATAGATTTTTTTTAAGAATTCTAAAAATAATTAAAATGATAATCCTGATTACAATTGTTAATCAATAATTAAAGTTTGAAGGAAAGTTACATTCATAAGACATGTTAATGAAATGCTCCCAATTCTCAGCTACTATTGCGCTTCAGCTCCCTAAAATATGTGTTCATAAAACTAAAATGAAAGAAACTAAATGTAGACCATACGTTTTAAACCAGCAACCATGTCTCATGATGTTCCTTGTTTCATGCTTTATGATCTTTACAAAAGAGATCCAATTCCGTAGACGATGTGAGTATCTATAATATTTTATTTTTAAAAATTGTTTATACTCATTTTACATTATTAGATAATACATGAGAAATGAGAGAGAGAGAGTGAGAGTGGGAAACACTGAGTGGAGTAGAGCTAGGAATTTACAGATAAAGGATCCTAGGATTTGGAATCGAGAAGAGTATCAACGCTTGGAAAACGATTCTTTCACCGTTTTTGTCAACAATCTGCCACAAGATATCTCGAAGGAAGAACTTTATCACTTGTTCCATTGGACAGGACGAATCAATGACATTTATCTTGCTTGGAAGGTAAAAAATGAGAAGGTTCTTTTGTTTGCGTTTGTTCACTATACAACGAAAGGGGGGCTGTGAAGGCTATATCAGAAATGTATCAAACGTGCATAAGGGGGAAGACAATCTACGTAGGTGAGGCTAAGTATAGAAGGCATATGGAAGGGAAGAACACTGGGCTACGTAAGGGAGGCATTGCAAGATCTGTTGAAGGAAGTAGGCAACCTCAGAGAGAAAAAGGTCTTACAAGAGTGGAAGCAACGAAGAAGGATCTTTCTATCAAGGACCCACATGAGAATGGTTGGACGAAGAAGATTGAAGTCCCAATAGCAAAAGAGAACTTCGATTGGCTACTGAAAAGCTTGGTCGGAGGAACGACTACGGCTATTGATTTCAAATCGTTAGAGAGAGCAATCAGCAAGAACTTTTCTCAGATTGTTGAAGTCAGAGAACTTGGAGCATATAAAGCCTTATTAGTTTTTGATTCTGTGAAGAACGCAGAGGAAGCCTATACCTTCAAAATGAATAGCTTTTTGCAATTCTTTCATAGCGTTTGGCGATGGGAGGAATCAGAATGCAGCGAGACTAGAAGAGTCTGGTTAGAATGTTATGGAGTGCCCTTACATGTTTGGTCTGTGGATACATTCAACTCGATAGGCGATCTATGGGAGAAAGTAGTAAAATGTGATGAAATGACAAAGTCCGCCTTATCTTTCAGTGTTGGCCGAGTATTAATTGACACTTGTGTGTTTGACATAATTAAGGAATGGGTGCATATCACTGTGGGCACTAGTAGCTTTGATGTCTTTGTAAAGGAGGTGGGTTGCGAGACATATGGAGAAAAATGCTTGACGGAAGAGGAAATCGTTAGGCCAATGTGTGGAAGCTCTAGTTCACAGGGTGGTGGAATGGTGGCCATGGCGACAGTGTGGGATCCGGTGGCTGAGCTGATCATGACACGGGCTAACGAAAGTGGTGAAGATAAGGGTAGAATGGTAACATCAGATATTTTTTTAAACGAATGCAATCAAGAGCATTTAAATTTGTATCAACTGCAATGGAAAACGAATTCGTTTAGAATTAAAGAAATTAATGGGGAGGTTGATTGTGAGAATTTTGATGATTCAGCGGAGATTGAGTCGGAAAGAACAGTTACACAGGTTTGGGTTGACAAAGGAAGTAGGTCCAAGAATTTTGAAGGCAGGAACAAAGGACGAGAGGAAAAGGGTGTGGGTTTTACAAATAAGAAGGCCCAAAAAGAATGTTATAAGACAACGCTACTCCTGGGCCATCAATTTGGTGGGCTGCCGTATCATGACCAAATATATTTGCCCATTCAACAAGATAGATCCAAGGAAGCTGGGCCGGGTGGAAGGATGATCACGGATCCTGGTTTGTTGCAGGCAGAGCCTTCCCTTGTGACTGCTGCGCAAGGCTGCACGAGCAGAGCGCTACAACTCTCACACGCTCCAGTTCACGCTGCTGCCAAGGACTATGAGTCACGTTCCTTTGCGCTACAAGGTGGCATCTTGCGTGCTCAAGGCTTGCGCAGATTGGAAGTGCTGGACGGAAGCCAAGCATGGGGCGGTGGTGGTATAACTGAGGAGAGCTTGGTAGCGTCGATCATGGTGCACGGGTACAACCACGGGCTGGACGCGGAGGAGTTAGCTGAAGGAAGAATGGACCGGGCAAATCAGACGGACCAAATATTGCAATTGGAAGAGAGGGAGAACGATGTGGTAGTAGAAGCAGGTGAAGACAAAGCGGTGGAACATGAGAACGTCAAAGAATGGGCTACTGAGGATGTTGGATTCGGAACAGGAGCAGAAGTTACAAATCAAATTGCTGACCAGAGGTTTACGGAGGAAGAACAGTTGGCTGAAAATAAGGAAACATGGAAGTTAGCCGTGGAATCTGGTGCGGTTTTTTATGATGAAGAAGAAGACATTATGGCGATTTTACAAAGCCAAAATGAAGAACTTGCGGGAAAGAGAAGGATGGCAAAACAGAAAGAGAAAGCTAGGAAAAGCAGGCCCAAACAACATAGCAAGGTGTGTAAAAATTCAATTAAATGATTTATAGTTGCTGGAATGTTAGAGGACTAAGAGGGGATGGGAAGTTAAGTATGGTGAAAGAGTTGAAGAAAAAGTATAGATTAAATATGCTAGGTTTGATTGAAACCAAGAGGGAGGTAATGACTAAGTTTGATGTAGTACGTTTGTGGGGATGTGACACAGTGGGTTGGGACTATGTAGAATCAGTAGGTGCGTCTAGCGGCTTATTGTTAATGTGGGAAGATTTATTGTTTAAACGGTCGAACTGCTATAAAGGGGATGGGTGGCTATGTGTTGACGGTTTGTTGACAAAAAATAACTTGAACTGTGCATTTTGCTTGGTGTATGGAGCACATACGCGGAGGGAGAAACTGATGATGTGGGAGGAGTTGAGCTACATTGTGGGCTTATGTCAAGTTCCGTTTTGTTTCATGGGGGACTTTAACGAGATACTAAGGTTGCAGGAAAGGAAAGGCTCTGCTACTCTGCCGGCTACGGCGGAAGATTTTAAAGAATGGGTGCAAGATTTACAGTTAGTGGATTTACCGTTAACTGATCGGCAGTTCACGTGGTTTCGAGGTCGTTCTTGTAGCCACATTAATAGGATTCTTGTCAGTGTAGAGTGGCTTGAGGAGTTTCCAAATACTCGACCAAGAGGTCTATCAGATCACTGCCCGTTGATTCCAGAAGATACAACAGTGAGTGCAGGTCCAAGACCTTTTCGAAGCTTGGATTCCTGGTTTACACATGAAGGATTTTTGAGGATGGTGAAGGATGAGTGGCAAAATTTGGGTGAGGCTCAGTTCACTAATAAGCTGCAGGCCTTGACGATACCGCTGAGGAGATGGCATAAGGACAATTTTGGCGGCATGGATGACAGGATAAAGAGGTTTGAGGAGGAGATTAAGAAGATTGATGATATGGTTAGTGCTGGTAGCTATGACGGAACAGTGGAGGCCAGATGGAAGGCACTTGTGACTTGTTCTACGAAGTGGTATGCCATAAAGGAGATCCATTGGAAGCAGATGTCTCGCTTTCAACATGCTAGAGACATGGACAAGAACACTAGATACTTCCATAACCTGGCGTCGGCTAGAAGGAGGAACAACAGAATCGATTCTCTGGTAATTAATGGCAGATTAGTGAGGAACCAGGCCAGAATAAAGCTTGCTATTACAGTATTTTATAAAGATCTGTATTGGTAGGAATTTGCTCTTATGATTAGGATCCGGGATGGGTTAGTAAAACAGATTGATGACGAAGATGCAACATTGTTAGAGGTGATGCCATCGCCGGAGGAGATCCGAGAGGAAATTTGGAATTGTGAGTCCAACAAAGCGCCGGGTAGTGATGGATACAATATGAACTTCATAAAGAAATGTTGGGATGAGATTGGTCAAGAATTTATTACAGCTGTGCTGGGATTCTTCCAAAGTGCAAAGCTACCCACGGACGCTAATGTAACATGGGTAGCGTTAGCTCCAAAATTTGTGGGAGCAAAGGAAATCAAAGACCTAAGGCCGATTAGCATGGTTGGGTGTGTCTATAAGGTGATATCCAAAGTACTGGTGAGACAGATGCATTCAGTGATGCCAGGCTTAGTGGGAGAGACTCAGTCTGCGTTTGTAAAAGGTCGCAAAATACACGATGGTGCTCTCATTGCTTGTGAGATGGTCCATTGGCTGAAATTGCGCAAGAAGCAAGCGGCAATAATCAAATTGGACTTT
This sequence comes from Arachis hypogaea, assembly GCF_003086295.3. NCBI lineage: Eukaryota > Viridiplantae > Streptophyta > Magnoliopsida > Fabales > Fabaceae > Arachis > Arachis hypogaea. The sequence continues at coordinate 107,239,483 of NC_092047.1, read as the reverse complement.
CAGAACGCGTACGACAGGGTGAGATGGTACTTTGTGGATATTGTGCTACAGAAGATGGGTTTTGGTCTTAGATGGAGGACATAGGTGAAGAAATGTGTGACTACATCGTCTATATCAATGTTGATTAATGGGTCACCATCCAAGCCATTTAAGATGGAGAGAGGTCTTAGACAAGGAAATCCTCTCTCTCCCTTTCTGTTTGTTCTTGTAGTTGACGTCTTGCACAGGATGGTGGGTGAGGCAGTCAGGAATGGTCGCATTTCTCCATTGTTGGTGGGGAGTGACAACATAGAGTTGTCGCATCTCCAATTTGCAGATGACACCATCCTATTCTGCCCACAGAAAATGGAGACACTAGTGAACTATAAGAGACTTCTGCGTTGCTTCGAGTTGATGTCTGGCCTGAGCATTAACTTTGATAAGTCAAGCTTGATTTCGGTTAACTGTGAGAAGGAATGAGTGGCAAATATGTGTGGTTTGTTGGGATGTGTTGAAGCTACTCTACCTATCAGATACTTGAAAATTCTTCTAGGTGCAAATTCTCGGTTGGTGAAAATCTGGAAACCAATCATTGACAAGGTGGAAGATAAGCTCAGCCTATGGAAAGCAAAGTCTCTCAACAAAGCTGATAAGTTGGTTCTCATAAAATCTGTTCTTAATAGCTTGCCAGTGTACTACTTAAGCTTGTATAAAATGCCAAAGGCAGTTGCAGAAAGGATTATAGGGCTACAAAGACGGTTTTTATGGAGTATAGAAGATGGGAATAATGGTATACCTCTTGTGAAATAGGAATTGGTGCAAGCTCCGAAAAGGTTGGGCGGTTTAGGGGTAGGAGATGCTTTAATCAGAAATGTGTCGCTTCTGTTCAAGTGGTGGTGTCGCTTTTCGAAGGAAGATTGCCCGTTGTGGAAGAAGGTTGTTTGTTCTTATAATCAGCTGAACCCATCTGTAATGTTGTCAAAACAGCCTTTACCATCAAGAGGTGGCCCGTGGAAAGATATTTGCCAACTTAATATTAGAGAACAAGAGGTAAGAGATATGATGATCAGTGGTTTGTCTATGGAGTTGAGAAATGGCAGAAGTATTAGATTCTGGCAGGATGATTGGTTACAAAGTGGCTCTTTGAAAGATAGTTTTCCGAGACTCTTCTCTATTTCAAATCAACAAGGATCTGTCATAGGGGACTGTGGATTATGGGATGGGTTAGAGTGAATATGGAACTTTCAGTGTAGGAGAGAATTATTCTAATGGGAGCTAGAGTTACTCAATCAATTTCATGAGAGATTACGGCTAGTTAGACTAGTATCTAATAGAGAGGATACAATTATATGAAAATTTAACAGGACAGGTATTTTTTTTCTCAGGTTATCACTTTTTTGGTAGAAAGAACTAGGGATTCAGTGACAAACAATATTCTTATTGTGATGAACACAGAGGGTGATCCTCAAACGTTCAAAAAGGTTATGAGTTTAAGGAATTCTGCTTTTTGAAAAGAAACAACAAATAATGAAATGGACTCAATATTATCAAACAATACTTAAATCTTTGTTGATTTGCTTCCAGGATCAAAGCTTATAGAATGTAAGTGAGTATTAAAAAAAAAGTATAATACTGATAGTTTATTACAAACCTTTAAAACATAGTTAGTGGCCAGAGAATTTACACAACAAGAAGGTTTAGACTATTTTGATACTTATGCACCTGTGACAAAAATTACTTCTATTAGGACTTTTATAGTATGAGCATCCATTCACAAGTTTCATATACATCAAATGGATGTTAAGACGGCTTTTCTAAATGGAGATTTTAATGAAGAAGTATACATGGAGCAACTGAAAAGGCTATGTGCTACCCGAAAATGAAAAAAAAAAAGTTTGTAAATTAATTAAATCTTTGTATGGCCTAAAACAAGCGTCTAAACAAGGACATGAGAAGTTTGATTCAGTAGTGTTATCAAATGGCTTCTCACCTAATAGTGCGAATAAATGTATTTACTCAAAATTTACTAAAGATTATTGAGTAATCATGTGTTTATATATTGATGATATGTTAATCATCAAAACAAATTTAGAAAAAATTCATGTAACGAAGGAGTATCTAATTTCTAAATTCAAGATGAAGGATTTGAATAAAATTGATACAATATTAGGCATAAAGGTGCATAAGAATGAAGTTAGTCAATCTCATTATATCAAAAAGATATTAAAAAAGTTTAATCATCTCACAATTGAAGAATCCAATACACTCTGATCCTAATTTTAAATTAGAAGGAAACATAGAAAGACCTATAGCACAATTAGAATATGCTAGTGCTATAGGAAGTCTAATGTATATAATGCATTATTGTACCAAACCTGATATAGCATTTGCTGTGTATAAATTATCAAGGTTTATAGGATAACCTAGCAATCAACATTGAAAAGGTATAACAAGAGTTCTTGGTTATCTCAAAAAAATCATAAACTTGGGATTACATTATAGTGATTATCCGCAGGTTTAAAAGGTTATTCCGACAGCTGAATTACAAATTTTAGTGATGACAAATCCAGTTTAGAATGGATTTTCACCCTTGGTGGTGGAGGTATAAGTTGGGTCTCAAATAAACAAACATGTATTACACATTATACTATGGAGGTTGAGTTTGTAGTTTTATCAGCTACAGGTAAATAAGCGGAATGATTAAGAAATTTGTTATATGATATAAAGTTGTGGCCACAACAGACGACAGCCATTTCAATCTTTTGTGATAGTGATTCAATCATGTCTCAAGCATATAATAAGGTTTGTAATAAAAAATCTAGACATATAAGTTTGAGACATGAGTTTGTGAAGCAACTAATAGATGATGGTCTAATTATCATCACTTATGTAAGATCTCAAAGAAATTTAGCTGACCCTTCGACTAAAGGTTTGTCAAGGAATAAATTCAAAGAGATTACTGCTAAAATGGGATTAAAAACTATTGTTGTTAAATGATGGGAACCTAACCTTATTCTAGTAGACCACTAGTTTCAAGGTTTAATGGGTAATAACAAGTTTTTTAGCAATTGGAGTACTAAGGTATAGAAGTTAGTGATATTTATAATAAATTAGGAGAGTGAGTTAAAACTGTTAATGAAATGATAATATTAAAGGATTTTACCTATATGAATGTAGGAGTGATGCTGCTCTAATCGAGAATTCTAGAGGTTTTATTTTTGTAAATATTCATGAAATCAGGATGAACACAAGGTCATATAGCTGCTTAAAATTATAAATTTTTGAATTTGGAGGTATATAAGTAATGTGTGTGATTTTTAGTACTAACATATGAAATATATGTTTAATCAATTAGGTACCTATTACTTCGTTAGAATTTTAAAATTTATACTAAAATAATGTTTAATTTTAATGACACATTCTTTATGTACATATTTATATGACATTTAAATTTTGTAAATAGTAGAATATTAAAAGATATTTACAAATTTATAATATTATTATTAATATTATTAATATTAATAATAATAAAATAATTAACTGTTATTAACCATTTAGCATAGTACAAATAATAATGATAATACTTTTTGTATTAAATCATTATATTATTTGACAAAAGGATGTTTTTTGAGTACGTTTCCTCAAGAAAACAATATGTATATTGATAAGATTTAAATTTAAAATTCATTGAAAAAGTCACAACTATTCACAAGCTGAGAAACTAATGTGAATTTCACCCATGACAGGAGTTGACGGAAGGAATTGTCATTTGACTCCCTAATAAAGACAAGTCAAGTAACTCGAGGATAAATTTGTTGAAACTGTGAAATACTGAAGAGTAATTTTTTTTTTCTCCTTTCTTGTACACTCCATTATTTTTATTTTGGGTCTTGAGTTATGCCCCCATCCTATAATCCAACCCACGTACCCGTTCGGATAATCTTTCGAATTCTCATGAAGCTTTTTTTTTTTTAACTATTCTGTAATATCCAATTTCTTTGGAGAAATTCAAATTGTAAGGAACCCTTCCTCGGGATTTCAAAATAAACCACAAAACATAAAGAACATTACTATATAACAGTGATTGATGCTCCAATTCTTTTCGATCGGTTACTTTTCGAAAATAGCTTATGTCAGTTTTTTAAAAGTTATAATACTTTATTTTCACGTTAAAAATAATTTTTAATAAATATAAATACTATAATTGTATTTAATAAAATTAACTCTTAAAAATTAAAAAAACTATAATAAACATATTTATAACGAAGAATAATCTTTTTTTTTAATTTTTTAAAATTTTATATAATATTTTAAAATAAAATAATTATAAAATAAACAATTCATAATAAACATAGACATAATAAATAAATTTTTTATATAAATAAAATTACATATCTACATTTACACATACATATTGTTATTATAATTTTGACTGATGTTTATAAAGTTGGTATAGAAAAATTTTATGATTGGTTTTAATAAACTAGGTCTCCTTCTTCACATTTTAAAGAACAAAAAAAAAAACAAAATTTACTAAAAAATACAAAAACAACACACAAAAATAATATAAATAGATAGAAGTTCATACCTAATACGTGATAGAGATGTATTTGTGTTGAAATTGTGAAGATTAGGTTAAAAAATAAAAAATATATGAAGATTGTGTTAGAATTTGTGAAGATTAGGTTAAAAAATTAGAAATATATGAGGATTTTAATGGCACTATAATGGTAAAAAATATGTGTGAGAAAATAAATAAAATCTGGTGTTAATAATTAATAATGGTAATTTTGAATATTTATTGTATTAGATTTTTTTTTTAATTTTAATAAGCATAAGCCAACTTTAAAAAGTTTTTTCTTAAATACTTTAAAAAGCATCCCTAAATTTTAAGAGCCACAAACTTAAACACTTGAGTTTTTTAATTTAACCAACACAAAATAAAATTCAAAAAATTTTACCAAAACCCAGCCTAAATCACACATAACACCCTGAAGCTGTACTCCAGCGAAGTTGTTCGGTAGCTCCTTAGAACGGGAATCCCAATAAGGGACAGAGCTTAGTTCAGACAAGGGGGGCTATGACCCCCCAAATTTTTTATAAAAAAATTAGTGGTACTTTTTTAAAAGATAAAAAATAGTTCAATTGACTTAAATATTTTACTATGACTTAAAGTATCCAATAAATTCAATAAGCAACACTCCCTCTATCTTTAAGTTTAAATATAAAAAATTAGATATTTTTTATTTAATTAATTTAATATTATTTTATATTTTACTGTTTATTTAATTTAATTTTTTATATGATAAAAAATAATAGAATCAATAAGTATTAATATTATTGTATTTGTATAAATTGCTAAAAAAAATTCAATAAAAATTATAAATTTTAATATTTGTCCTTCTAACTTCTTCTTTACATATTTTATAAGATATATATTCAAATTTTATATAAAATAATAATGAAAAATTAAAGAATTGATACATTTTTTAAGAGGAAGGTTAATATTTAAGAAGGAAAACATATAACTTTTATAATATCAACACCTGTAGATAGTTCTTCCACTTTAATGAATCACGAAAAAAGTGAAATACAACCTTTAAAAGTTCAAAAAGTTACATCTGATGAGTTTGACCTTAATTTTTTGGAACGAGACCCTGAAAAACGGCTTTAAATTTGACAATATCACCTAAACCAGAGAGATAAAATTAGACGAATTTAAATGGGATCTATATTAAAAGCATCTTGACAATTATCCTCTATCTGGTCCCCCCAAAATTTTGTTTCAAGTTTCACCACGGGTTGAGTGGATAGAGTTCAGATACTAATCTTCTATTGGTGAATCTAGCAAAAAATAAATAAATAAAAAGTGTACTTTTAATTTTTTTGTTTAAGAAAGTTAAAAATTTTTATTATTGTTAATTAATAAATTTATTAGTTTTATTATATTTTAAAAGAGTATTGTCATCAAACTTTACAATAATTAAGTGTGAAGACAAATATCTCTCTAAAAAAATATTTTAATTGTGCATTGAAACTATCTTCATATATCCAATACTTCATATTTTAAAAAATACAAAAGATGAAAAAAAGAAAAGAAAGGTGCATGGGAAATTTATCTTTTGCCACAATAGGAAAATAATTTTATTGTTTTTTCGGTTAAATTGAAAAATAATTTCTTAAAAAATAACTTTTGACGTGAACTGGTAAAAAATATTTATTTGGGTCTAAGATGTCTCTTTGGCCCAAAATTTTTTATAAGCAGTCACAAATATTAATTTGGCCCATAATGTTTTGGATAAAAAGTGTACTAAGCCTAAATCACAACATCTGTTTTTTTTTTAAATGAGTCGCAACACTATTTTTTTCCGACACAAGTCACAACATCGTTTAATGCAGTGAGTTAGGTTAGGCCTATAATAAACATGTGTAACTGAGACTGAAAAATATGGGCTTTTAGGTAAATATTACTTCTCCTCAATATCCTAAAAGTAAACTAAAACCATGTACCAAAAAGAAAAAAAAAAAAAAAACAAGAGAGGAAAGCAAAATCCTTTGACCAGAACAGGATTTTAATGTTCTTTTTGAATTTTTGATTATGCAAAACTAAAGTTTCCAAATTGATGATTTTGCTTAGTATCATGCATTAAAGAAAGTGTGTTTGTTTCGATACGACGATAAATTTATACCAACTGATATATTCAAAATATAGATAAATAATAATTAATTATATGAAATTTATTTTTTATATATTAATATTTATTTTTTTAAAATATATATTAAATTATTATTTTTATTATAATATTTTTTTAATTAAATAAAAATTAAAAAATAATTTTTATTTAATTTTATTAAAAAATCTAAATATCTTTTTTTATGTTGGATAAAATATATCTTTTTAAATTAATTAAATTTAAAAATTGAGTCAATTTATATTTATAAATTTAAATAATTTAAAAATAAAATAACATCTGATTAATTTTTTTTCAAAGATAATAGGTTATATTTCATTAATTATTAAAAAATGAAATACAAAGATGTCCAAAAACAGGACAGCATAATAAAAGGTGGAGATTTCTCAAAAACACTACACTGAAGGTATTCATTCAACGGTGCGTGGTCGAAAAATGAAGAAAAATCTTAAAGAAGAAAGAAGGATAAATCCAATTGCATGCAACTAAGAACTTGCCTAGTGGAAATGACGACCTAAACTGGGAGTTCTTTGGATTTCACGGAGCAACTTCACAGAGCTTGCTAAAATGACAGACGGCATAAAAGTAGAACCTTCAAAAATCAACCATATTTATGTACTATCAATCATATTTATACTCCTCCATAAATCCTAATTTCTGATGTTCATTCATATAAAAAAAGTAAAAGAGCACATCTAAAGAACAAAAAAAAATTCAGAAGAACTTGATCTTGAAGAAGAAACAAATTATCTTTTGGAAAAGAGGAAGAAGAAGAAGAAGCCCTTTCCCAGTGGAGCTTCCACGGCACCTGCCAAATTTTTTGATGCTTTCACAGAATTCAATTGCAATACCGTATCTAATGCGTTTGTTTGTTTGTTGTGTTTCAGGTATTTCTAGAAATTCTTTGCACAAGAGGCGCACCACTGGTGGAAAGAAGAAGGTTTGTAGTTTGGAGGAAGAAGAGAAAGTATGCTTTCACTCTCTTTTTCAATTCTCTGTTTTTCTTAATTTTTTTTCCGAAGTGCCTTAGTAACTTAGTTTCTCTTAGTTTCAAAACCAAATCCTTCCAAATTTCAACCCTCGTCTGAATTTCAACCCAAATCCTCTGTCTATATCCAATACCAAGATGATGGCACAGAACTTTGTAGTTGATTTGAATAATCCCCTTGTTGATCGATGATTCTAATATTTACTTGGATCACTGATTTCATGTTATTGCTTTTGGATCATATTTACAGCTGTAGTAATTTTTGGAGACTGATTCTGAATATTTTTCCCAAATTGACGTTATTGCTTGAGATCTTATGTGTGTGGACATGCAGATGGCCTTCTATTTCCGTTGTGGTCAATGAGACTAAAGGCTATAACAAACTCTCTAACTTTCATTGGACCTGTTGGGTGAATTCTCAGTGTTTCTTTGAGTATTGCTTGAAGATAAGGAAGGTTGACAATGTCTGATTCTTCTGCTATCCTATTATTTCCAACCACAGTTTTAATCTCTTGTCTTGCCCTCTCCATCACTTGAGGATGATTTATCAACTCAGCTAGACCCCATTCTATAGTTAATGCTGAAGTGTCTGTTCCTGCTATAAATATGTCCTGCAATATTGATGAAAATGAAATTGTTAAGTTTAAAAATTAATGCTTCTAGATATATATATATATATATATATACGAATCTGAAACTTACCAAGATGAAGGCCTTGATGTTCTCTTTAGTCAAATGTATCTCAGAGTTATCATCTTCATGTATGTCCAATAATATATCAAGTAGGTCTTTGATTTCACCATCTTCTCCTTCCTTCTTCCTCTTCATCCTTTCCTCTTGATGTTCCTTGATCACTCTCTCCATCAAGGAATCAAACCTGTTCCGAATCTCCTCAACCCTTTTTCTGATACCTTGCAAGTCCCAGTTCTTGAGGAACCAAATGAAATCCGAAGCATTAAACTTCCCGGTAAGTTCTGCCGTGTCCTGCACCAGCTTCCGTACCTCCTCAGCCTCACCATCATTTTCCATATGGGTCTTGCTCATGATCATCCTCGAGATAACGTTATTCGAAAGCTTCAAGAGTTCTCCTCCAACATCAACAGCCTCACCAGCCATCCCTCTCTTAAGCAATAACCTCAAGAATCTCTCTGTCTCTTGCCTCCTCAATGGTAAAAGCTGGTTTAGCGTGTCGCCTCCGAGAAGTTCAGACATGCAAATCTTCTTCATGAATGGATGACTGTTGTTTTGTGGATAATGGTGCTTGTTCATGCTGTAAACTGCCAAGTGCTAACACATTCAAATTCTTTGCAGGTTAAACTTCTCTTGGGAATGCTTGTCACAAAGTGTGGACAGGGTGCTGTTAAAGATGTCATACCCGAAGAACATATGAAACTTCTTACCAACATACGCAAGGTAATTTGGACAAGCATTATAGTGTATTTTTTTCCTTCCTTTGGAAGAGTTTTTCTGAGATTTTCAATCAATTTCCTAACAGATCCAGGAACGGAAAGAGAGAAAATGGGGTGCTAAATCTGAGGAAACTAAATCACATTTCTCCAAAGCAACCAAGTCCGGGTAACGGTCAAAGTATTTGGTTGCATTATTAGGGACAGAGAAAATAGTTTCAGCACCAGAAATCTATGTTTGTGACTCTTGAATTTCTACCCAATTTCACATTTGATGTAGTATTGTTTTGCAAGTGTATATGATTGTTGCATATATGAAAGCAAAGTGAATGTTACTTTAGTGACTAGCTAGAAAAGCTACATCCAGTATGGTGCACCAAATGCCATTTTAAAACATGTTTGTGCATTAATATGGCATTGAAGCTGTGATTTTTGTTATTATGCACGATTCTTTTATGCACTGACAAATATATGTAAGCTTATTTTCAGGCAAAGTATGTAGAATCATACAAAAATCTTTTCAGATTTTGATGAAGAAAGTGGTGGGAGTGATGTGGACTATCTAAATGCCAAGACAATCTCTGGAAGGGGCAGATCCGAAGCAACTTCAGTGAGGTAAGATGTATCTTCTGACTTGCCCATTCTTATTACTGGCTGGATTCTTTTGCTGATTTTGTTATTATTTTTAATATGTAATGAGTAAATTGGCATAGATCAAACATTTTGTAAGAGATAACTTCAATACTGCAAAATGTACTTTGGTTTGTATTGGAACTTAAAAATGGAGTGTTCCCAATTGTTGGTTGTTTCTGTAGGTCCAACATCAGGCCAAAAAAGAATTTGTCTGAGCACTTGTCTGACGAATCAGATGATGAACCGCTTGATCTGCTTGATCGCAGGAAAACATGGTCTGCTCTGAGATCATCTGAGCATCTCAAGAAAATCAAGGTCCGAAGATGATGAGATGGAGCTAGATCCCCATGGACGTTTAATTATCCGCGAGGAAGGGAAACAGAGGAAGGAAAAGCCTGCCGAACCTGAGTACGATGCTAGGAGCAAGCCTTATAGTCACTTGTCTGGGAAGTCTGGGACTAAAGCCCAGAAGCGAAGGAAAACATCAGACTCCGGGTGGGCTTACACGGGGAAGGAATATGCTAGCAAGAAAGCCAGGGGAGATGTGAAGAGGAAAGACAAGCTCGAACCATACGCATACTGGCCACTTGATAGAAAAATGATGAGTCGCCGACCACAGCAGCGTGCTGCAGCGAGAAAGGGTATGTCAAGTGTTGTAAAGATGACCAAAAGGTATGAAGGTAAGAGCGCTTCTGGTGTGTTGTCCATGAAGAGCTTGAAACTAAAGAAGAAAGGCAGCAAAAAGAAAATGTGAATTGGGTCAATGTATATTGGTATATCATTGATGAAGTAGATAACCATTTGGCAGTTTCCTTTATTTATGAAATCGATTTTAGTGTTCTCTTTTGTTTTGTCCGCCGCCAAATGTGTACATCACAAAAATTGATTCTGCAGTAGGTCAGAGCCAGTTTGAGTAGGCTTCTTGTGTTTGTTCTCCAGCAAATGGAAAAACTTTCGGATGTACATTTACTCATACTCGATTTTGTTTTGCATTTACTGCAATTCGAAGAAAAAGTACCTTTGCATCAAGGATGGATTGCTTTTGGTTAATTACTCGCATTAAACATGAACAATATCTCGAGGTTTTTCTGATTCTGATGAGCAATTGTCAAGTTTTGAAACTGACCTTTAATAGAAAAGCGAGAAATAAATCTTAATTTGATGCTGCTAAGAAGAAACCAAAGAAATTGTATGATGGAAGATAATATTTAACATCAATTGGAATAAAAATTGAGATCTATTTTCAAGAAAACGTTATTTGTCTTTGATATTTAGAGCACAAGACAAAAGAATAAGAGTATTATTTTCCAATACGCGCCATGCTTGTCTGAACGATAATATAAATAATAATTAATAATAAAGACTAAAGAGGCATTTCCTGAGAGATTAAAATCATCCCCTTCTCCCTAAATGGTCTGGTTTAAGGGCAATATAACAAGGCAGCGAAAAAATAAATTGTAATTTGTTATTGCACAAACTATTTGGGTACATATGGAATAAATAAAACAGAAGAGCTTATACATACCGCTAAGTGGGTTTGTTTAAGAGTCACATCAAAGTGGGTCAAGTCCTACTCTATAAAGGCAATAGCAGCCATTCATGTTCTTCATCGGTGGATAGAACCAGCTCCACCATGTATCTCGGCCAGACAATCTAAACCACAAAACCATCTCTCAACAATGTCCTCAAGAGTTACTGCTCTCATCCACCTCTGCAAGTTCTTTAGTAATTCACCTTGAGAAGCTATCAACCTTCTTCAGGTTCTCCTCTCCATCCAGTAATGCATGCTTTGCAGTCAAGGAATAGCCAGCACTATCCTCCCGAGGAAGTTCACATTCAGTGTCGGATCTTGGTGCATGCTGAGATTGTGCATCTGTAGACTGCTTTGAGATCTTCTGTTACTTTTGCCAGCCTAAGATTGACAGAATGATATATCTTGATGATACAACACAACGACCTTAACAACTAAACCATGTCTCACTCGGTGGAGTTTGCTACATGAACTAAACAGCACCATAGTGTTCTACAATATAACAATGTATCATGTTTATTGGGGTGATATTCTCTCTCAAATCAGTTTATCATCTTATTTGGGATAATCAAACACTTCAAAACTACAAAATTTTAATGCCATGATCATGATTTAGATATTGTACCTCTAGAACTGCAAAAGACTCGATAGTAGAATTGAGCTCCTCTTTAAGTGTACTCATGAAAAGAAGTGCTTCCATTCGCTTAAAAGCAAATGGCATGTCAACCATTGCTTTCAAGAACTGATCAGCAGGGCCAAGTTGAGATAGCTCACCAGTAAAAAGTCTAAGCTTAAGTTGTTCATCAGTCGTCGGTGCCATCTTCAGCAAGGTTTGGAGGAACTCAGCAGGCAACTCATTTCCTAACAAACCAAAGACAAATTTCAAAGCTATTATACAAGTGGAAGCAGAGACAAGTGAACATTTCTATATGATAAACAGATTTCATCATGATTTACCAAGCAAGCTTCAAAAAGTGATCAATTAACTTGTTCAGAAAACAGTTGTCTGTACACTAACAAAGACTACCACAATCTATGCTCCTCCATACTCAACCATGATAGCATAAATCAAATAATTTCAGAACAATAATCAAACCTAACAACAGCACTACCACAATCCATGGTCCCCACGTGCAGCAAAATGGTGCTAGATTCAAATAATCAACATGATACTGGTTGTCTATAATGTTTTAGGGCAGCAGTGTGACCATGCAAAGTTTTGTGTAACTTGTGTTCCCTACAAAATCTAATATTACTATCACAATTATCAACAGTTTCTTACAAAAAATTGAAGGACCAAGAAAATCACCTTCATAAAGTGCATCACATACTTCTTCCATTGTCACGTTCAATGCTCGCATTACATATTTTTGTTATTCTTTATGTCTACAGTTTCCAAATGTGAGAGTAAGCCTTTTATGCTTAGCAATAAATTATGATGTCAAAATAAAATAGCTATATTGATATTCCTATTCCTTCATGAACATTCAGACACCTGATTTAAAGGATCTTATAAAATAAGTTAAAAGCTTCACCCTTTAACCTTTTATGTCAAAGAAAAGTTAGTTACCTTTTTTAAATTCCAAAAGTATAGGAGTCTCAATGTGGAAAAGACACTGATAATGAGTCACACTAATTTATGCCAAACACAATAGAATTGCTAAAATGAGAACATAGACAATAATTAACAACTGATAAATGCTAAAAAAGAAACAAGTTAACTGCACGGCACCCAAATTGCTTAATTCAGCCAATAAACTTGAAAACTATCTCTTCTTACCTTCAAATCAAGGCTTCAAACCTTCACTATCGAAATTGAAGGTAATAGAATATAATCAAAATTGAACGACATTTTCAGCTTCAAAATCATAGAATCAAAATCTCAAACATGTAATCTACATAAACCAGGCACGACAAAGGAACAAAAAAAAACAATCACATTTGGAATCAGAACAAATCACACACACCTGAATCCCAATTGAGTTTGAATCATAAACCAAAGATCCGAATGACTGGGATTTCTTCAATCCCAACCCAGCTACGTGCATGTTCCATTGTGTGGTCTGAGAGTTCAATCCCAAACGTGAAAAAGAGAGACACTTGGGACAAGGGATGGTGAAAGATGCCATTTTGAACAAACCCCACAAATCAAAAACCGATTTTTTTTAGCTGCTGAGCTCAAATGACAGTGTGATCTAGCGAAGTGGGAGAGCGAGAATATAAGGATTCTTTGTGGCGATGAGGTCGAAGAAGGAATGGAGAATGGTGTGCGAGGAAATGGAGAAAAGCTTGCAATGAATGATGGAAACTACGAAGGAGGAACACTGGTTTTAACAGTGTGTGGCTTTGGTTTCGATGATTCCAATGGAAAGGGGAGAAAACATCAGCGTCACGGTTTCAAGTTTCAACTAGCTTGGAACAATAAAATCCTACCTTTGTTAGAACTCACCAAATCATGAAACAGCTTCTGATTGCGCGAAGGAGGCTGACGGCGAGACTCGAAGCAAGAAGACGACGAGTCCCAAGACCTGCTGCTTCTGCCGCCGGCGACGAAGAGCGCAACGAAGGCGCCCGACTATGTGCAAGACGATGACGAGACAGAGAGCAACGGCGACGCCACGGTGAGAAAGATGAGAGAGCCCGAGCTCCAGGGGGAGAGAGAGATACGAACAGGAGGGAGGAACTTGAGAAGATGAAGTGGGTTTCTGTCTTTCTGAAACCAGATTTCAGAAGGAATTTTTTATTTTTTTTTTTGTTTTTTAGATATATTTTTGTTTTGTTATTTAAATTATTTGAAAATATAATTTTTTTTTTTTAATCAAAGATAGGAGAAAATATAAATTATTCGAACCCGCAACCTCTTAATTGAGTATGGGGAGATTATGCCATTTGAGCTATTACTCATTGGCTTGAAAATATAAAATTAGGATGAGTTAAATTTTAAAATTTGATTAATTTAAAAGAATATTTTTATCTAATCGAATAAAGAGAAAATGTTTAAGATTTTTATTAAAATTAAATAAAATAAATATTTTTTTTTATTTAATTAAAAGGGTGTTATAATAAAAGTGCTGATATTAATATATATTTTAAAAAATAAATAAATATTAATGTAAAAAATAAATTTTACATAGCTAATTATTATTTGTCTATATTTTAAATGTATCAGTACAATACTATCATAATTTGTCGTTGTAGGAAAAATAGGCTCAATAACTTTAATAATAATTACCATACTTTTATAAATAGTGATAAATGACAGTGACAATGAAAAATAAAAATGTGAATTAATGTATTAATTAAGTTCTTTCAATTTTTTTAATTCATAATATTTGTGTCAATTTTAATTAATGTTAAAATATTTTATTACACTATTTAATCAAGATTAAACCATAAATAGAATTGGATGCAAATGCAATACTGACTTAAAATGATAAGTATAATTTTGTCAAATCTTAAATATAACTTATGCTATTTATATTCCAAAAAAAATATTATTAACAGATATTCTAAAAATACTTGATAAAGTTTTAACATATATATAATATATTTATACAAAAAAATCTATTATATTATTTACAGGCATGTGCTAACAAAATTTCTTAAAAAAAAATCTCAAAACAAGGAACAAAAATTAAATTGAGTTACATGCTTTATTTAAAGGATTTGTTTTTGAATTTTGAGTTTTCGTTGTTGAATACTTGATGAGAATTCTTTATTAAAATATTTTAAGCCCTAATGTTAAGGTGATAATTTACACATAATAATATGAATACAACATGTGAAAACGTGTGATTTGGGTTTCTTTTAAAAAGTAAAATGATCACTGCAATTTACCCGTAATCTTTTAAAAAAAAGCTGACTCTCGGTTGAAAAAAACTCACTCTCGCTTTGTTTACTAATAAAGTAATAATTTAGAAAAAAAAAATATGAAGAACAAGGGTGAGAGCGACTATGGTGAGAGAGCGAGAGGAGTGGAAAACACCGGGAGGGGGTAGAACTAGACAATTTAGTAGAGATCCGAGGGTTTGAAATCGAGAAGAGTATTGTCGTTTGAAAAAGGAATCATTCTCTATTTTTGTAGATCATCTTCCTGAAGATATATCAAAGAGGGAGTTATACCACTTGTTCAACTGGACTAGACGTATAAATGACATCTATCTCTCACGAAAACAAAAAATGGAAATACATACGTTTTTGCGTTCGTTCGGTCTACAACGAAGGGTGGCGATATGAAGGCTATTGCGGAGATGAATAGAATGAGATTACGAGAGAAGGTTGTTTCAGTAGGAGAAGTTAGGTATCAACGTACGAATGAAGTAAAGAGCAGGAAGAGAGATCATGAGGCGGGTGACGCTCAGAATATTGTTAAGCTTCAACCTCAACAAGAGGAAAGCCGAAGGGTTCCAGAGAAAAATGTGAAAGAGAAGAGGGACAATGGAAAAAAAGAAGATCCACATGGTAATGGGTGGACGAAGAAGAGGAAAATTTCGGTGGCAAAAGTGAATCCAGACTGGTTACAGAGGAGTCTAATAGCGGACGACAAAGGCTATTGAATTTACTTCTTTAAAGTGCATGATTGCGAAGAATTTGCCTCAAGTTGTGCAAGTGCGAGAACTAGGAGCGTACAAAGCACTCCTGACTTTTGATAGTGTCTTGAATGCAAAAGAAGCTTACACGTTCAAAATGAACAACCTGTTGCAATTTTTTCAAAGTGTATGGAGATGGGATGAGGAGGAGCGCAGTGAAACTCGAAGGCTATGGTTAGAGTGCTTTGGTGTTCCTTTGCAAATGTGGTCAGCAGAAACATTCAAGATAATAGGAAGCTAATGGAGATAAGTTGTCGGGTGTGACAAAGCCACGGAATCATACCTCTCATTCAGCATGAAACGGGTGCAACTTGATACCTGTATCATGGACATCATCAACGAGTGGATTCACGTCACAATTGGGACTAGCGGATTTGATGTCCTGGTTAAAGAGGTTGATCATGAGAGTTATGAAATGGAGTGCAAGCTTGCAGAGGTGGTTGAAAGCAATTCAAGCGCCATAGTACCGGTGGAAAGCAGAGATCCAGTGGTTGAGTTGGTGATGGCGGTGCCAAGAGAGGAAGAAACGGAGAAAGACAGAGTAGTAATTCCAGAGAATATTTTGAATGAATGGAGTAATTGCAATTCAATTTAAATTCGTGCAGCAAGAGACACTGATGATTCTAATTTAGAGAAAAGTGATGATTTTATGGGATATAATGATTTGATTATTAATGATGCTAAATCAGAAAAAATAATTAGTTGTGATTATGAGAACGGTAGGTTGAAGAAAAGGCATTTTTGGAGGAAAAAAGAAACCCAAAACATGCTTCTTAGAAGGCCCAATAATGATTTTTGTAATACTTGTGCCAAAGGAGAGAGCTTGGGCCTCATTTCCTTACTTGGAAGCCCAGCTCACGATGATGCTGCTAGAGGAGGTGGGCTCGTGAGTTCGGGTCAGGCAAGGGTGGACCGTGTTGTAGCCGCTCCAAATCATGTGTCATGCGCTGCGGTTCAACAACACTTTGAAGGGGAGATCTCTCTTCTGGACGGTGCACCTGATTCACGCAGCATGGGAAAGCTGAAGGCAGAGCTCCAAGCCGGCGAGCAGCGACGGGTTAGTGAAGGTGAGGATGCCGTCGGGCCTACAGCGGTGAATGCTTCTCGCGAGTGACAACCGTTGGGACGCCCCCTATGGAACCAGTATCATCGCCTGGGTACCGCTCATCGCTGGCAATGACGGGGCTACGCTCTTCAATGGATGGTGGGCTTGACGAGGAAGCGGCGTTGAGGTGTTTCGTGCGTGGAAAAAGTGTCGCGAGCTCCCAAGATGGTCTGATTAGAGGTGGAGAAGACGCACTTGGAGGCTGCCCGATCTTGAATGATGCAGGGATTGATGGAGGCAAAATCGGGACTGGGATTGTGGTGGACATTGGCGTTGGAATGCCGGGAAACAATGATGGAAACGCGTTGGAACGGGAGGAACAGATGCTGGAAAAAGGAGGACTTGGGAGTTGGCTATTGAATCAGGAGCCGTGCAGTACAACGATGAATATGATATCATGGCAATTCTTCAAGAACAGAATGAAACATTAGCTCAAAAGGGGAGATTAACGAAGAAGAAAGTAAAGGCACGAAGATGCAGACCCAAGAATCTCATAAAGGTGTGTAAAACAGTATTAAAATGATTTTTAGCTCTTAGAATATTAGGGGGTTACGGGGTGTTAAAAATTAAGTATGGTGAAAGAATTAAAAAAGAAGCAAAAAGTGAATATGCTAGGTTTGGTTGAAACTAAGATGAAGTTGTAACTAAGTTTGATATAGTACGTATTTGGGAGAGTGATACTGGGGGGGTGGGAGTGAGTAAGGTCGGAAGGCACATCTGGGAGTCTGTTATTAATGTAGGATGACATCATGTTTAAAATGAATTAGTGTTACAAAAGGGAGAGATAGTTATGTGTTGAAGGAGTGCTTTTAAAAAATGAGTTCAATTGTGCGTTTTGTTTAGTATATGGTACTCTTATTAGGATTGAGAAACTGGCTGTGTGGGATGAACTGAGCTTTATAGCTGGGTTATGTCAAGGTCTGATGTACTTCATGGGAGACTTTAATGAGGTTATACAAGTTGAAGAGAGGAAAGGTCAGGACAGGTTAACAGCGTCGACAGAACAGTTCAAGGATTGGATTCAAGATATGCAGTTAGTGGACTTACCGTCGAACGATCGAAAATATACATGATTTAGAGGCCGCTCCTGCAGTTGTATTGATAGAGTGGTCTATTGAGTGTAGATTGGCTTGAGAAGTTTCCGAAAACTCGATTAAAAGGTGGAATGAGAGGTTTGTCAGATCACTGCCTGATTATAGTTGAGGACTCAAAATTCAGCGGTGGTGTGAATGGCTATCCGACTTTGGGAGGCTGTGGTCTATTCCGAGTTCACTGAAATAATATTTCTAGAGCTGGACAGGAGTCATCAGGAGGAAGGAGGAGCGAAACAAGTGGCTCATATGTTTCTTTGCAGTTATTTGAAATGTTTAGCTAGAGAAGAATGGGCAGATCTTTAATAACAAGGAAGCCGGAGTGGAAGAGGTGTTTCACAAAATCTTGACCAGTTACAGAGAATAGTGTAGTTTGGATCTCTATTGTTATTGATGGCAATGCCAGAGATAACACTAGAGATTGTTTTCAGATTTTTTCGTTGGATATTAGTGTTTTAAACTCTGTTTGAGACTTTGTCGCTCCACTTTATTGTGTTGAGCTCGCTAATTATAAAAAAAGAAAAAAATATATGAAAACATTGATGTAGAGAAAGGAACAATTAATTATTTATTTTAGTTTAAAAATGTGAAAAACTAGCAAGTAATACAAATCCACAAACCCCAATAGTTATTGTTTTTATTGACAAGGTGACCATGTTTACAAGCAAAAAACGAAAAAGGAAAAAAAAAGAAAAAAACTGAGAAAGGAAGTCCAAAACTTTTTCTCTCATTCGTATAATCCAATTTCTCTTCCTCCTTTGCAGTCTACAATCTGAGTCTGCATTTCTGCATTCAACTTCTTCAAAAGAGAAGAGGATGCTTCTGTCTCAGAAGATTCACGAAGCTTTCAAGGGCACAGTTGAGAGGATCACGAGCGCTCGAACCGTCTCAGCCTTCAAATAGAAAGGAGTTCTCAGTGTCTCTGACTTCGTCACCGCCGGCGACAATCTCGTTGCCAAATGCCCCACTTGGTTCTGGTAAATTTTTCCCCTTTCTTTTTTTTTTTCATCCCAAAGATTTCATCTTTCTTAATTAGGGTCCCTGTTACACGATATTTCCGTTCCTCTAATGGCTATTCGTTATTTCCATATATATATATATATATATATATATATATTTTCAATCTGCTTTCAAGCCTCAAAATTTTACCTCTCAGAAGGGTTTTGATCATGTTATATAGCTTTGGTCCTTGTAAAAAAGGGTTTGGGGTCATATGGGACTTTCCGGGATACGTATATTAACTAATAGCAAGCATTCGAAATTTTCATTCATTTGTGTTATGACAATTGCTAAAGCTCAAAATTAAGAGGTCTTTCTTTTTGTGTCCTCATTAATTGTTAATGTTCTGTTTTTCCATTGCATAATTGGGAATCAGGTGAGCCAAGCAAAAGGAAGCCATATTTGCCAGCGGATAAACAATTCTTAATTACTAGGAATGGTAAGAGTCGAGCTTGGGATGTATTTGTATGTCATACATCTTCTTTGTTCTTGTTATCTTCAGTCTAGTTTGAACTGTATTATGTTGCTCTTTCTGTCCTTAAAGCTAGAAAGTTATGATACCTGTATTTTCCTGAGGTTTCTCCTGAATTTGTTATCAATGGCTGTCCTCATTAATGCTGGTTTATGAAGTTGCTTAACACTTGATAGTGCCGTATTTGCGGAGAGCTACATTTGTTGAAGAAGAATATGAAGCGGCTGGAGGAGAAGTTCTACTTGATAATGAAGAAAATGATGGATGGCTAGCAACTCGTGAATAACCTAAAGGTATGTATGTTGTTGGAGGCATTATTCTAGGGTTGTGTTACATTGCCTTACACAAGCTTGGGGTTAGGTTAGTCCACTACTTAAAATAACCCCCACAATCTTAGTGCAATAATGGTTTTGTAGTATTGGCTTTTTACAAATATAGGCTTTTCCAAAGTTAGTTAGTATTATGTTCATTAAATGCAAGAGGTGAGGCAACAACATCGTAGATCGGTGTCAACGTCAGACTCTCATGTCGAGCTTCTGGGCGTGCCACAACCCCCATCTAATCATAAACTTCCACTTTTCTTTTCCTAAAACAAACTCTTACCAATTTTTTCCACCCTCGTCATCTATGTTTCGATCTGTGCTCATTGTTGAGACCAGATGTCGTTTCTGTGTTTCGTTGAATTCCCTAATTCTACTACTCCTTTTGACGAAAAAGAGAATGAATGATCAAGTTGCTCCATTGACATACTCACATAAGCATATTGGGTTGGCCAATCAATTCCTTTAATAATTCGTTTTCTACCTTGGAACTGCTCCCCTGCCCCCCACCCTCCACCCACCAGAACCACAATAAAAAAAAAACCCTTGACGGGCTTTCCATACTTGAATTAAGTTCTTTCCACTTGTGAGTGGCATACTAGCAAATGTTATGGTAGACAAGTAACCTTTTTTCCCTTGAATCCAGTGTGGCTAGCTCACCTCCAGTCTACAAAGACCTAAGGATTTATCTGCAAAATATTGAAATCTCCAAAATTTCAAATAAATTTTCAAGCTAATAACCAGAATTGAAATAATTATCATTGAAATTGAAATAAAATCCGTCCTATGGTTGTGAGCATGAGTTATGCATGTGTTTATAATACTTTTTTATACACGACTAGCATAACTCCCAAACTTGTGGGAGTAACAAAACAAGAGCTTCTATTCTATATCAATATATTGTGATTTGGTTCTAATCCCATTCCCTAATGCTCATACCTTACACCTTTATTACTTTTTATTTCTTTCTTTCAAGAAACCAAATCCGACGAGAAAGAGGATTTACCTTCTATGGAAAGCCTAGAAATCAGCAAAAAGGAACCTATTAAGCAAATTTCATTCTACATGGGAGGTGATGAGGAAGACGATATTCCGGATATGGTTGAGTTTGAAGAAACTGATAACATTGTTACAGATCCTGTAAGTTGGGTATCACTTTCTAGGAAAGCTAGATTGTTGTTTCTTAACTGTTATATAATTGTATTTGGACTAAAAAGTGAAATTTTATTGAATCACATGAAAGAGAACAAAATATGTATCGACTGTCATATGCAGATGTATTCTCATACTATGCTTGTTGTAAGAGTCTTTTCAGGTTGGTCTATCCTTGCAATATTTGTTGGAATTAAAATGATAGGTAGGATGTAGGCAATTACAACCTGAATGTGAGCTCTAACTCAATTTTTTATTTTAATACTTTTTATTTTTTATTTGCATAATTTGCAATAGTAATATATTATTTCAAATAATTCTCCACTAGTTTACTTATTTTTTTTATTAACTATATACTTTCGTTGTTTACTTGTTTAATACTGATTTAAGAAATGTGATTTTGTCATTGTTTACTCTTCAGTCTACATATCTAGTGGCTCATGAATCTGATGATGATAATATTCTACGAACCCGAACTTACGACGTCAGTATCACGTAAGATGAGTTTCAAACTTACAGTGTAACTTTTCTTGATTGCCATTTTGTTCCTGAACAAACTGCTACTTGTAATATCAGAGAAGACTGGGTATCTTTTCCTGACATATCACACAAGTGCTAAGATTTTTCTGAACAAACTGTTGGAGGATATTTATTCCTGACATATTTGTACTTCTCCTATTTTCTTTGTTGTATATTGTTCTTTCTGTCAGATAGAAAGGACAACCTATTTTGTATTTGAAACAAACAGTCTTTAGACAATAATTTGAATAGTTCTATTTGACTTGTTTGCAGGTATGATAAATATTATCAAACACCTCGAGTATAGCTTACCGGGTATGATGAGGTTTGTTTTCCACAAGATCTTCTTTTAACTATATATATTCATTCACTTTTGTCGATCTATAAGCCTACGATGAACCTACCAGGACAACTACTGTTTGCTTATTTTAAGTAGTGGATATAAATGATTTGAATATCCCGAACTGGGGGCTCAGGGGGTGGGTTGATAACAGTTCCTTAATCTTTTTTTTATTTTTATACCTTGGAAACTTAGTTCACTGGTTTATGATCCCATATTTCCATCTTGCAGTCAATGATGATTTTACAACAAGAACTTGTCGTTGAAGATGTTAGTCAGGACCATGCTCGCAAAACGGTGAGATATGACATGAATTGTTTATGTGAAGGATATTTTATCAAAATTCAATACGATGTTTATTTTTGGATGAATCATTTTGAGGTATAGATCATAATTACATGCTTAAAGGCTAAAACTATTAAGCTTAATACTTCCTATGTTTTTAACCCCTCTATTTATCAATTTATAAACTTATGTTAATACGTTATTATTCTAAAATGAAATATATACAGGTAACAATTGAGGACCACCCTCACTTGCCTTGTAAGCATGCATCTATTCATCCATGTCGACATGGAGCAATGATGAAGAAAATCATTGTTGTTTTGATGTCACGTGGGGTTGAGCCAAAAGTTGACAAGTAAGCCCTTTCTGTCCAAGATATTATTGCTTTCATAGAAACGTAATTAAAATCTTTCCCATGGTGATATAAACTGGATTTTTCTTTTAATAAATCTAAAGCAACATTGTCTGTAATTGTTTACAACATCCATACAAATATTGTTTTCTCATTAGCTTCACAATTTTTTATTTATTGCTTATGTAATTACTGGCTTTCAGATGGTGGAATATTTGATTATGGAATCTGCCTAAAGATTGTTTGTAGCATATAGTCAAGCATGCATCTGTTTTTTGTTCAACAGTCATTCACCCCTTTCCTAGTTTCTGTGGTTAATTATATTATGTTCCTCGAGATAGGGGCAATTTTATATGCTTGAGATGCCATATTGAATTCCAACATGTATGCTTATGCCTGTTAATTTTACTTCAACCGCTCCGTACGACTTGAATTCCCATATATAATGACTTGTTTTTATTCAAATTCGTGAGTTATGTAAGCTTTCAACTAGAACTTGATATGGTACTTCTAGATATGGTCCCTCTTAGCAATGCCTGACTTAGTATAATCACATTTTATTCCTTGGAGTGGCATAACTAAATATAAGTAATGTATTTGTGTAGGTACATGTTCTTATTCTTGAAGTTTATGGCATCTGTAATTCCAACTATTGAGTATGATTACACAATGGACTTTGATCTTGGTAGCTCCAGGAACAACTGACTAAGGTAACTGATTTTTTTTTTATTTTTCTTAGTATCATAACATGAATTTTTTTCTTTCATTCTTATATTTTTTTTAGATGGAAGCAGCATATTCAAGTATAACTGGGGAATATACTCCATTGTTGATTTCTCATTGGATCCAACATTGAAACACTTAGTCCTTTTATCTTGTTTTGTTGGTTTGTTGCACATGTATTCATATTGCGAATAAATGTTGCTATTGTTGCCAAGTGTACATGTCATGTAAATTACAGCCACATTAGTGTGGTTTGGTTACTGTTTT
This sequence comes from Arachis hypogaea, assembly GCF_003086295.3. NCBI lineage: Eukaryota > Viridiplantae > Streptophyta > Magnoliopsida > Fabales > Fabaceae > Arachis > Arachis hypogaea. Next base: position 107,216,040 of record NC_092047.1, on the reverse strand, counting down.
TGTATATATATAGCTAACTCTATATCACTCTATAATGAAATATATGGCAGCCAATGCTTATCGTTACGTTCTCCCTAACTTCTATTTTAAAAAAATTATAGATTTCATTAAGATAACAAGAGTTACAATTAGGACCACTTGAGTCGGCAGTAATAGAAGAAATAAGATTTTCCAACAAAAATTAACCTAGAGAGAATGATAATGAAATAGAAGTCACTACTCACTTGTGTGTAAATTACTCTTAAAATGTGCGGCAAAACTTGTAGATGATTTTGCTTAGTCGCTTGTGCTCTTTATGCATAGGAACTTGAGTGTTAAACGGTTTTTAAAAGCGAGTCACTTCCTTAATGTTGAGCTTGTTAAGCTATTATGTACGTTTTTGTAGTGAAATGTTGATTAGATTTGGACTTATAGCTTGATAGTTATATGACATTCAAGTTGAGTTATGTGAAAGATCACCCTCAAATATAGGACTAGCGAATTTTAGAGTTTAATTTTGATGTACTTACAGTATAAAAAGTTTTATACTAAGTTTTACACTTTATACTATCATCTAATCACATTAGTATTTTTGAATCATTTACGCGGATAATGTAAAAGGTTGTTATATTTACTAATATAACGTTACGTAATTGGATGTATATGTAAAAAAAAAACTATCTTATACTCACACTAAATCAAAATTAAATTCTTTAGAAATTGCTAATATCCCTTACCAAAAAATAACGTTATGTAATTGGTAAGGGATATTAGCAATTTCTTAAGAAATCAATTTTGATTTAATGTGAGTATAAGACAGTTTTATTTTTATCTTTTACACGTACATCCAATTACGTAACGTTATATTAGTAAATATAACAACCTTTTACTTTATCCGCGTAAATGATACAAAAATACTAATGTGATTAGATGACAGTATAAAGTGTAAAACTTAGTATAAAACTTTTTACACTGTAAGTACATCAAAATTAAACTCTAAAATTCGCTAGTCCTATATTTGAGGGTGATCTTTCACATAACTCAACTTAAATGTCATATAATTATCAAGCTATAAGTCCAAATCTAATCAACATTTCACTACAAAAGCGTACATAATAGCTTAACAAGCTCAACATTAAGGAAGTGATTCGCTTTTAAAAACCATGTAAGGTGACACATTTTGATCTTCATTTAACACTCAATTTCCTATGCATAAAGAGCACAAGCGACTAAGCAAAATCATCTATAAGTTTCACCGCACATTTTAAGTGAGATTACACACAAGTGAGTAGTGACTTCTATTTGATTATCATTCTCTTTAGGTTAATTTTTGTTGGAAAATCTCATTTCTTCTATTATTACCGACTCAAGTGGTCATAATTGTAACTCTTGTTATCTTAATGAAATCTATGATTTTTTTTTTTAAAATAGAAGTTAGGGGGTACGTAACGATAAACATTGGCTGCCATATATTTCATTATAGAGTGACATAGAGTTAGCTATATATGTACAAAAACAATAACCAAACCACACTAATGTGGCCGTAATTTACATGACATGTACACTTGGCAACAACAGCAAGGTTGATTCGCAATCTGAATACATGTGCAACAAAACAAGATAAAAGGACTGAGTGTTTCTGCATTGGATCCAATGAAAAATTAACAATGGAGTATATTCCCCTGTTATACTTGAATATGCTGCTACCATCTAAAAAAAAGAATATAAGAATGAAAGAAAAAAACCATGTTATGATACTAAGGAAAATAAATAAAAATTAGTTACCTTAGTCAGTTGTTGATGGAGCTACCAAAATCAAAGTCCAATGTGTAATCATACTCAATAGTTGGAATTACAAAGGCCATAGACTTCAAGAATAAGAACAGGTACCTACACAAATACATTACTTATATTTAGTTATGCTACTCCAAGAAATAAAATGTGATTATACTAAGTCAAGCATTGCTAAGAGGGACCAGATCCAGAAGCGTCGTACCAAGTTCCAGTTGAAAGCTTACACAACTCACGAATATGAATAAAAACAAGTCATTATTTATGGGAATTCAAGTCGTACGGAGTGGTTGAAGTAAAATTAACAGGCATAAGCATACATGTTGGAATTCAATATGGCATCTCAAGCATATAAAGTTGCCCCTATCTCAAGGAACATAATATAATTAACCACAGAAACTAGGAAAGGGGTGAATGACTGTTGAACAAAAAATAGATGCATGCTTGACTATATGCTACAAACAATCTTTAGGCAGATTCCATAATCAAATATTCCATCACCTGAAAGCCAGTAATTACATAAGTAATAAATAAAAAATTGTGAAGCTAATGAGGAAACAATATTTGTATGGATGTTGTAAACAATTATAGACAATGTTGCTTTAGATTTATTAAAAGAAAAATCCAGTTTATATCACCATGTGGAAGATCTTAATTACATTTCTTGAAAGCAATAATATCTTGGAAAGAAATGGCTTACTTGTCAACTTCTGGCTCAACCCCACGTGACATCAAAACATCAATGATTTTCTTCATCACTGCTCCATGTCGACATGGATGAATAGATGCATGCTTACCAGGCAAGTGAGGGCGGTCCTCAATTGTTACCTATATATATTTCATTTTAGAACAATAACGTATTAACACAAGTTTATAAATTGATAAATAGAGGGGTTAAAAACATAGGAAGTATTAAGCTTAATAGTTTTAGCCTTTAAGCATGTAACTATGATCTATACCTCAAAATGATTCATCCAAAAATAAATATCGTATTGAATTTTGATAAAATATCCTTCACATAAACAATTCATGTCATATCTCACCGTTTTGTGAGCATGGTTCTGACTAACATCTTCAACGACAAGTTCTTGTCGTAAAATCATCCTTGACTGCAAGATGGAAAGATGGGATCATAAACCAGTGAACTAAGTTTCCAAGGTATAAAAATGAAAAAAGAATAAGGAACTGTTATCAACCCACCCCCTGAGCCCCCAGTTCGGGATATTAACATCATTTATATCCACTACTTAAAATAAGCAAACAGTAGTTGTCCTGGTAGGTTCATCGTAGGCTTATAGACCGACAAAAGTGAATGAATATATATAGTTAAAAGATCTTGTGAAAAACAAACCTCATCATACCCGGTAAGCCATACTCGAGGTGTTTGATAATATTTATCATACCTACAAATAAGTCAAATAGAACTATTCAAATTATTGTCTAAAGACTGTTTGTTTCAAATACAAAATAGGTAGTCCTTTCTATCTGACAGAAAGAACAAGATACAAGGAAAATAGGAGAAATACAAATATGTTAGAAATAAATATCCTCCAACAATTTGTTCAGGAAAATCTTAACACTTGTGTGATATGTCAGGAAAAGATACCCAATCTTCTCTAATATCACAAGTAGCAGTTTGTTCAGGAACAAATGGCAATCAAGAAAAGTTACACTGTAAGTTTGAAACTCATCTTACGTGATACTGATGTCGTAAGTTCGGGTTCGTAGAATATTATCATCATCAGATTCATGAGCCACTAGATATGTAGACTAAAGAGTAAACAATGACAAAATCACATTTCTTAAATCAGTACTAAACAAGTAAACAACGAAAATATATAGTTAATAAAAAATAAGTAAACTAGTGGAGAATTATTTGAAACAATATATTACTATTACAAATTATGCAAATAAAAAATAAAAAGTATTAAAATAAAAAATTGAGTTAGAGCTCACATTCAGGTTGTAATTGCCTACATCCTACCTATCATTTTAATTCCAACAAATATTGCAAAGACAGACCAGCCTGAAAAGACTCTTACAACAAGCATAGTATGAGAATACATCTGCATATGACAGTCGATACACATTTCTGTTCTCTTTCATGTGATTCAATAAAACTTCACTTTTTAGTCCAAATACAGTTGTATAACAGTTAAGAAACAACAATCTAGCTTCCTAGAAAGTGATACCCAACTTACAGGGTCTGTAACAATGTTATCAGTTTCTTCAAACTCAGCTATATCCGAAATATCGTCTTCCTCATCACCTCTCATGTAGGATGAAATTTGCTTAATAGGTTCCTTTTTGCTGATTTCTAGCTTTCCATGGAAGGTAAATCCTCTTTCTCGTTGGATTTGGTTTCTTGAAAGAAAGAAATAAAAAGTAATAAAGGTGTAAGGTATAAGCTTCAGGGAATGGGATTAGAACAAAATCACAATATACTGATATAGAATAGAAGCTCTTGTTTTGTTACTCCCACAAGTTTGGGAGTTATGCTAGTCGTGTATAAAAAGGTATTATAAACACATGCATAACTCATGCTCATAACCATAGGATGGATTTTAACAACAATCCCTAGTGTTATCTCTGGCATTGTCATTAACAACAAAAGGGATCCAAACTACATTCTCTGTAACTGGTCAAGATTTTGTGAAACACCTCTTCCATTTCGACTTCCTTGTTATTAAAGATCCGCTCGTTCTTCTCTAGCTAAACATTTCAAATAATTGCAAAGAAACATATGAGCCACTTGTTTCGCTCCTCCTTCCTCCTGACGACTCCTGTCCAACTCTCGAAATGTTATTTCAGTGAACATGGAATAGACCACAGCCTCCCAAAGTCAGATAGCCATTCACACCACTGCTGAATTTTGAGTCCTCAACTATAATTAGGCAGTGATCTGACAAACCTCTCATTCCACCTTTTAATCGAGTTTCTGGAAACTTCTCAAGCCAATCTACACTCAATAGATCACTCTATTAATACGACTGCAGGAGCAACCTCTAAACCATGTATATTTTCGATCATTCAACGGTAAGTCCACTAACTACATATCTTGAATCCAATCCTTGAACTCTTCTGCCGACACTATTAACCTGTCCTGACCTTTTCTCTCTTCAACCTGTATAACCTCATTAAAGTCTCCCATGAAGCACATCAGACCTTGACATAACCCAGCTATAAAGCTCAGTTCATCCCACACAACCATTTTCTCAATCCTAATAAGAGCACCATATACTAAACAAAACGCACAATTGAACTCATTTTTTAAAAGCACTCCTTCAACACATAACCATCTCTCCCTTTTGTAACACTAATTCATTTTAAACATGATGTCATCCTACATTGATAACAGACTCCCAGATGTGCCTTCCGACCCTACTCACTCCCACCCTACAGTATCACTCCCCAAATACGTACTATATCAAACTTAGTTACAAATTGCATCTTAGTTTCAACCAAACCTAGCATATTCACTTTTTGTTTCTTTTTTAATTCTTTCACCATACTTAATTCTCTAACACCCCGTAACCCCCTAATATTCTAAAAGCTAAAAATCATTTTAATACTATTTTATACACCTTTTTGAGATTCTTGGGTCTGCATCTTCGTGCCTTTTCTTTCTGCTTCATTAATCTCCTCTTTTGAGCTAATGTTTCATTCTGTTCTTGAAGAATTGCCATGATATCATATTTGTCGTTGTACTGCACGGCTCCTGATTCAATAGCCAACTCCCAAGTCCTCCTTTTTCCAGCATCTGTTCCTCCCGTTCCAACGCGTTTCCATCACTATTTCCCGGCATTCCAACGCCAATGTCCACCACAATCCCAGTCTCGATTCTGCCTCCATCAATCCCTGCATCATTCAAGATCGGGCAGCCTCCAAGTGCGTCTTCTCCACCTCTAATCAGACCATCTTGGGAGCTCGCGACACTTTTTCCACGAACGAAATACCTCACCACCGTTTCCTCGTCAAGCCCACCATCCATTGAAGAGCGTAGCCCCGTCATTGCCAGCGATGAGTGGTACCCAGGCGATGATACTGGTTCCATAGGGGGCGTCCCAACGGTTGTCACTCGCGAGAAGCATTCACCGCTGCAGGCCCGACGGCATCCTCACCTTCACTAACCCGTCGCTGCTCGCCGGCTTGGAGCTCTGCCTTCAGCTTTCCCATGCTGCGTGGATCAGGTGCACCGTCCAGAAGAGAGATCTCCCCTTCAAAATGTTGTTGAACCGCAGCGCATGACACATGATTTGGAGCGGCTACAACACGGTCCACCCTTGCCTGACCCGAACTCACGAGCCCACCTCCTCCAGCAGCATCATCGTGAGCTGGGCTTCCAAGTAAGGAAATGAGGCCCAAGCTCTCTCCTTTGGCACAAGTATTACAAAAATCATTATTGGGCCTTCTAAGAAGCCTGTTTTGGGTTTCTTTTTTCCTCCAAAAATGCCTTTTCTTCAACCTACCGTTCTCATAATTACAACTAACTGTTTTTTCTGATTCAGCATCATTAATAATCAAATCATTATATCCCATAAAATCATCACTTTTCTCTAAATTAGAATCATCAGTGTCTCTTGCTGCACGAATTTGAATTGAATTGCAATTACTCCATTCATTCAAAATATTCTCTGGAATTACTACTCTGTCTTTCTCCGTTTCTTCCTCTCTTGGCACCGCCATCACCAACTCAACCACTGGATCTCTGCTTTCCACCGGTACTATGGCGCTTGAATTGCTTTCAACCACCTCTGCAAGCTTGCACTCTATTCCATAACTCTCATGATCAACCTCTTTAACCAGGACATCAAATCCGCTAGTCCCAATTGTGACGTGAATCCACTCGTTGATGATGTCCATGATACAGGTATCAAGTTGCACCCGTTTCATGCTGAATGAGAGGTATGATTCCGTGGCTTTGTCACACCCGACAACTTATCTCCATTAGCTTCCTATTATCTTGAATGTTTCTGCTGACCACATTTGCAAAGGAACACCAAAGCACTCTAACCATAGCCTTCGAGTTTCACTGCGCTCCTCCTCATCCCATCTCCATACACTTTGAAAAAATTGCAACAGGTTGTTCATTTTGAACGTGTCAGCTTCTTTTGCATTCAAGACACTATCAAAAGTCAAGAGTGCTTTGTACGCTCCTAGTTCTCGCACTTGCACAACTTGAGGCAAATTCTTCGCAATCATGCACTTTAAAGAAGTAAATTCAATAGCCTTTGTCGTCCGCTATTAGACTCCTCTGTAACCAGTCTGGATTCACTTTTGCCACCGAAATTTTCCTCTTCTTCGTCCACCCATTACCATGTGGATCTTCTTTTTTTCCATTGTCCCTCTTCTCTTTCACATTTTTCTCTGGAACCCTTCGGCTTTCCTCTTGTTGAGGTTGAAGCTTAACAATATTCTGAGCGTCACCCGCCTCATGATCTCTCTTCCTGCTCTTTACTTCATTCGTACGTTGATACCTAACTTCTCCTACTGAAACAACCTTCTCTCGTAATCTCATTCTATTCATCTCCGCAATAGCCTTCATATCGCCACCCTTCGTTGTAGACCGAACGAACGCAAAAACGTATGTATTTCCATTTTTTGTTTTCGTGAGAGATAGATGTCATTTATACGTCTAGTCCAGTTGAACAAGTGGTATAACTCCCTCTTTGATATATCTTCAGGAAGATGATCTACAAAAATAGAGAATGATTCCTTTTTCAAACGACAATACTCTTCTCGATTTCAAACCCTCGTATCTCTACTAAATTGTCTAGTTCTACCCCTCCCGGTGTTTTCCACTCCTCTCGCTCTCTCACCATAGTCGCTCTCACCCTTGTTCTTCATATTTTTTTTTCTAAATTATTACTTTATTAGTAAACAAAGCGAGAGTGAGTTTTTTTCAACCGAGAGTCAGCTTTTTTCTAAAAAATTACGGGTAAATTGCAGTGATCATTTTACTTTTTAAAAGAAACCCAAATCACACGTTTTCACATGTTGTATTCATATTATTATGTGTAAATTATCACCTTAACATTAGGGCTTAAAATATTTTAATAAAGAATTCTCATCAAGTATTCAACAACGAAAACTCAAAATTCAAAAACAAATCCTTTAAATAAAGCATGTAACTCAATTTAATTTTTGTTCCTTGTTTTGAGATTTTTTTTTAAGAAATTTTGTTAGCACATGCCTGTAAATAATATAATAGATTTTTTTGTATAAATATATTATATATATGTTAAAACTTTATCAAGTATTTTTAGAATATCTGTTAATAATATTTTTTTTGGAATATAAATAGCATAAGTTATATTTAAGATTTGACAAAATTATACTTATCATTTTAAGTCAGTATTGCATTTGCATCCAATTCTATTTATGGTTTAATCTTGATTAAATAGTGTAATAAAATATTTTAACATTAATTAAAATTGACACAAATATTATGAATTAAAAAAATTGAAAGAACTTAATTAATACATTAATTCACATTTTTATTTTTCATTGTCACTGTCATTTATCACTATTTATAAAAGTATGGTAATTATTATTAAAGTTATTGAGCCTATTTTTCCTACAACGACAAATTATGATAGTATTGTACTGATACATTTAAAATATAGACAAATAATAATTAGCTATGTAAAATTTATTTTTTACATTAATATTTATTTATTTTTTAAAATATATATTAATATCAGCACTTTTATTATAACACCCTTTTAATTAAATAAAAAAAAATATTTATTTTATTTAATTTTAATAAAAATCTTAAACATTTTCTCTTTATTCGATTAGATAAAAATATTCTTTTAAATTAATCAAATTTTAAAATTTAACTCATCCTAATTTTATATTTTCAAGCCAATGAGTAATAGCTCAAATGGCATAATCTCCCCATACTCAATTAAGAGGTTGCGGGTTCGAATAATTTATATTTTCTCCTATCTTTGATTAAAAAAAAAAAATTATATTTTCAAATAATTTAAATAACAAAACAAAAATATATCTAAAAAACAAAAAAAAAAATAAAAAATTCCTTCTGAAATCTGGTTTCAGAAAGACAGAAACCCACTTCATCTTCTCAAGTTCCTCCCTCCTGTTCGTATCTCTCTCTCCCCCTGGAGCTCGGGCTCTCTCATCTTTCTCACCGTGGCGTCGCCGTTGCTCTCTGTCTCGTCATCGTCTTGCACATAGTCGGGCGCCTTCGTTGCGCTCTTCGTCGCCGGCGGCAGAAGCAGCAGGTCTTGGGACTCGTCGTCTTCTTGCTTCGAGTCTCGCCGTCAGCCTCCTTCGCGCAATCAGAAGCTGTTTCATGATTTGGTGAGTTCTAACAAAGGTAGGATTTTATTGTTCCAAGCTAGTTGAAACTTGAAACCGTGACGCTGATGTTTTCTCCCCTTTCCATTGGAATCATCGAAACCAAAGCCACACACTGTTAAAACCAGTGTTCCTCCTTCGTAGTTTCCATCATTCATTGCAAGCTTTTCTCCATTTCCTCGCACACCATTCTCCATTCCTTCTTCGACCTCATCGCCACAAAGAATCCTTATATTCTCGCTCTCCCACTTCGCTAGATCACACTGTCATTTGAGCTCAGCAGCTAAAAAAAATCGGTTTTTGATTTGTGGGGTTTGTTCAAAATGGCATCTTTCACCATCCCTTGTCCCAAGTGTCTCTCTTTTTCACGTTTGGGATTGAACTCTCAGACCACACAATGGAACATGCACGTAGCTGGGTTGGGATTGAAGAAATCCCAGTCATTCGGATCTTTGGTTTATGATTCAAACTCAATTGGGATTCAGGTGTGTGTGATTTGTTCTGATTCCAAATGTGATTGTTTTTTTTTGTTCCTTTGTCGTGCCTGGTTTATGTAGATTACATGTTTGAGATTTTGATTCTATGATTTTGAAGCTGAAAATGTCGTTCAATTTTGATTATATTCTATTACCTTCAATTTCGATAGTGAAGGTTTGAAGCCTTGATTTGAAGGTAAGAAGAGATAGTTTTCAAGTTTATTGGCTGAATTAAGCAATTTGGGTGCCGTGCAGTTAACTTGTTTCTTTTTTAGCATTTATCAGTTGTTAATTATTGTCTATGTTCTCATTTTAGCAATTCTATTGTGTTTGGCATAAATTAGTGTGACTCATTATCAGTGTCTTTTCCACATTGAGACTCCTATACTTTTGGAATTTAAAAAAGGTAACTAACTTTTCTTTGACATAAAAGGTTAAAGGGTGAAGCTTTTAACTTATTTTATAAGATCCTTTAAATCAGGTGTCTGAATGTTCATGAAGGAATAGGAATATCAATATAGCTATTTTATTTTGACATCATAATTTATTGCTAAGCATAAAAGGCTTACTCTCACATTTGGAAACTGTAGACATAAAGAATAACAAAAATATGTAATGCGAGCATTGAACGTGACAATGGAAGAAGTATGTGATGCACTTTATGAAGGTGATTTTCTTGGTCCTTCAATTTTTTGTAAGAAACTGTTGATAATTGTGATAGTAATATTAGATTTTGTAGGGAACACAAGTTACACAAAACTTTGCATGGTCACACTGCTGCCCTAAAACATTATAGACAACCAGTATCATGTTGATTATTTGAATCTAGCACCATTTTGCTGCACGTGGGGACCATGGATTGTGGTAGTGCTGTTGTTAGGTTTGATTATTGTTCTGAAATTATTTGATTTATGCTATCATGGTTGAGTATGGAGGAGCATAGATTGTGGTAGTCTTTGTTAGTGTACAGACAACTGTTTTCTGAACAAGTTAATTGATCACTTTTTGAAGCTTGCTTGGTAAATCATGATGAAATCTGTTTATCATATAGAAATGTTCACTTGTCTCTGCTTCCACTTGTATAATAGCTTTGAAATTTGTCTTTGGTTTGTTAGGAAATGAGTTGCCTGCTGAGTTCCTCCAAACCTTGCTGAAGATGGCACCGACGACTGATGAACAACTTAAGCTTAGACTTTTTACTGGTGAGCTATCTCAACTTGGCCCTGCTGATCAGTTCTTGAAAGCAATGGTTGACATGCCATTTGCTTTTAAGCGAATGGAAGCACTTCTTTTCATGAGTACACTTAAAGAGGAGCTCAATTCTACTATCGAGTCTTTTGCAGTTCTAGAGGTACAATATCTAAATCATGATCATGGCATTAAAATTTTGTAGTTTTGAAGTGTTTGATTATCCCAAATAAGATGATAAACTGATTTGAGAGAGAATATCACCCCAATAAACATGATACATTGTTATATTGTAGAACACTATGGTGCTGTTTAGTTCATGTAGCAAACTCCACCGAGTGAGACATGGTTTAGTTGTTAAGGTCGTTGTATTGTATCATCAAGATATATCATTCTGTCAATCTTAGGCTGGCAAAAGTAACAGAAGATCTCAAAGCAGTCTACAGATGCACAATCTCAGCATGCACCAAGATCCGACACTGAATGTGAACTTCCTCGGGAGGATAGTGCTGGCTATTCCTTGACTGCAAAGCATGCATTACTGGATGGAGAGGAGAACCTGAAGAAGGTTGATAGCTTCTCAAGGTGAATTACTAAAGAACTTGCAGAGGTGGATGAGAGCAGTAACTCTTGAGGACATTGTTGAGAGATGGTTTTGTGGTTTAGATTGTCTGGCCGAGATACATGGTGGAGCTGGTTCTATCCACCGATGAAGAACATGAATGGCTGCTATTGCCTTTATAGAGTAGGACTTGACCCACTTTGATGTGACTCTTAAACAAACCCACTTAGCGGTATGTATAAGCTCTTCTGTTTTATTTATTCCATATGTACCCAAATAGTTTGTGCAATAACAAATTACAATTTATTTTTTCGCTGCCTTGTTATATTGCCCTTAAACCAGACCATTTAGGGAGAAGGGGATGATTTTAATCTCTCAGGAAATGCCTCTTTAGTCTTTATTATTAATTATTATTTATATTATCGTTCAGACAAGCATGGCGCGTATTGGAAAATAATACTCTTATTCTTTTGTCTTGTGCTCTAAATATCAAAGACAAATAACGTTTTCTTGAAAATAGATCTCAATTTTTATTCCAATTGATGTTAAATATTATCTTCCATCATACAATTTCTTTGGTTTCTTCTTAGCAGCATCAAATTAAGATTTATTTCTCGCTTTTCTATTAAAGGTCAGTTTCAAAACTTGACAATTGCTCATCAGAATCAGAAAAACCTCGAGATATTGTTCATGTTTAATGCGAGTAATTAACCAAAAGCAATCCATCCTTGATGCAAAGGTACTTTTTCTTCGAATTGCAGTAAATGCAAAACAAAATCGAGTATGAGTAAATGTACATCCGAAAGTTTTTCCATTTGCTGGAGAACAAACACAAGAAGCCTACTCAAACTGGCTCTGACCTACTGCAGAATCAATTTTTGTGATGTACACATTTGGCGGCGGACAAAACAAAAGAGAACACTAAAATCGATTTCATAAATAAAGGAAACTGCCAAATGGTTATCTACTTCATCAATGATATACCAATATACATTGACCCAATTCACATTTTCTTTTTGCTGCCTTTCTTCTTTAGTTTCAAGCTCTTCATGGACAACACACCAGAAGCGCTCTTACCTTCATACCTTTTGGTCATCTTTACAACACTTGACATACCCTTTCTCGCTGCAGCACGCTGCTGTGGTCGGCGACTCATCATTTTTCTATCAAGTGGCCAGTATGCGTATGGTTCGAGCTTGTCTTTCCTCTTCACATCTCCCCTGGCTTTCTTGCTAGCATATTCCTTCCCCGTGTAAGCCCACCCGGAGTCTGATGTTTTCCTTCGCTTCTGGGCTTTAGTCCCAGACTTCCCAGACAAGTGACTATAAGGCTTGCTCCTAGCATCGTACTCAGGTTCGGCAGGCTTTTCCTTCCTCTGTTTCCCTTCCTCGCGGATAATTAAACGTCCATGGGGATCTAGCTCCATCTCATCATCTTCGGACCTTGATTTTCTTGAGATGCTCAGATGATCTCAGAGCAGACCATGTTTTCCTGCGATCAAGCAGATCAAGCGGTTCATCATCTGATTCGTCAGACAAGTGCTCAGACAAATTCTTTTTTGGCCTGATGTTGGACCTACAGAAACAACCAACAATTGGGAACACTCCATTTTTAAGTTCCAATACAAACCAAAGTACATTTTGCAGTATTGAAGTTATCTCTTACAAAATGTTTGATCTATGCCAATTTACTCATTACATATTAAAAATAATAACAAAATCAGCAAAAGAATCCAGCCAGTAATAAGAATGGGCAAGTCAGAAGATACATCTTACCTCACTGAAGTTGCTTCGGATCTGCCCCTTCCAGAGATTGTCTTGGCATTTAGATAGTCCACATCACTCCCACCACTTTCTTCATCAAAATCTGAAAAGATTTTTGTATGATTCTACATACTTTGCCTGAAAATAAGCTTACATATATTTGTCAGTGCATAAAAGAATCGTGCATAATAACAAAAATCACAGCTTCAATGCCATATTAATGCACAAACATGTTTTAAAATGGCATTTGGTGCACCATACTGGATGTAGCTTTTCTAGCTAGTCACTAAAGTAACATTCACTTTGCTTTCATATATGCAACAATCATATACACTTGCAAAACAATACTACATCAAATGTGAAATTGGGTAGAAATTCAAGAGTCACAAACATAGATTTCTGGTGCTGAAACTATTTTCTCTGTCCCTAATAATGCAACCAAATACTTTGACCGTTACCCGGACTTGGTTGCTTTGGAGAAATGTGATTTAGTTTCCTCAGATTTAGCACCCCATTTTCTCTCTTTCCGTTCCTGGATCTGTTAGGAAATTGATTGAAAATCTCAGAAAAACTCTTCCAAAGGAAGGAAAAAAATACACTATAATGCTTGTCCAAATTACCTTGCGTATGTTGGTAAGAAGTTTCATATGTTCTTCGGGTATGACATCTTTAACAGCACCCTGTCCACACTTTGTGACAAGCATTCCCAAGAGAAGTTTAACCTGCAAAGAATTTGAATGTGTTAGCACTTGGCAGTTTACAGCATGAACAAGCACCATTATCCACAAAACAACAGTCATCCATTCATGAAGAAGATTTGCATGTCTGAACTTCTCGGAGGCGACACGCTAAACCAGCTTTTACCATTGAGGAGGCAAGAGACAGAGAGATTCTTGAGGTTATTGCTTAAGAGAGGGATGGCTGGTGAGGCTGTTGATGTTGGAGGAGAACTCTTGAAGCTTTCGAATAACGTTATCTCGAGGATGATCATGAGCAAGACCCATATGGAAAATGATGGTGAGGCTGAGGAGGTACGGAAGCTGGTGCAGGACACGGCAGAACTTACCGGGAAGTTTAATGCTTCGGATTTCATTTGGTTCCTCAAGAACTGGGACTTGCAAGGTATCAGAAAAAGGGTTGAGGAGATTCGGAACAGGTTTGATTCCTTGATGGAGAGAGTGATCAAGGAACATCAAGAGGAAAGGATGAAGAGGAAGAAGGAAGGAGAAGATGGTGAAATCAAAGACCTACTTGATATATTATTGGACATACATGAAGATGATAACTCTGAGATACATTTGACTAAAGAGAACATCAAGGCCTTCATCTTGGTAAGTTTCAGATTCGTATATATATATATATATATATATATATCTAGAAGCATTAATTTTTAAACTTAACAATTTCATTTTCATCAATATTGCAGGACATATTTATAGCAGGAACAGACACTTCAGCATTAACTATAGAATGGGGTCTAGCTGAGTTGATAAATCATCCTCAAGTGATGGAGAGGGCAAGACAAGAGATTAAAACTGTGGTTGGAAATAATAGGATAGCAGAAGAATCAGACATTGTCAACCTTCCTTATCTTCAAGCAATACTCAAAGAAACACTGAGAATTCACCCAACAGGTCCAATGAAAGTTAGAGAGTTTGTTATAGCCTTTAGTCTCATTGACCACAACGGAAATAGAAGGCCATCTGCATGTCCACACACATAAGATCTCAAGCAATAACGTCAATTTGGGAAAAATATTCAGAATCAGTCTCCAAAAATTACTACAGCTGTAAATATGATCCAAAAGCAATAACATGAAATCAGTGATCCAAGTAAATATTAGAATCATCGATCAACAAGGGGATTATTCAAATCAACTACAAAGTTCTGTGCCATCATCTTGGTATTGGATATGGACAGAGGATTTGGGTTGAAATTCAGACGAGGGTTGAAATTCGGAAGGATTTGGTTTTGAAACTAAGAGAAACTAAGGCACTTCGGAAAAAAAATTAAGAAAAACAGAGAATTGAAAAAGAGAGTGAAAGCATACTTTCTCTTCTTCCTCCAAACTACAAACCTTCTTCTTTCCACCAGTGGTGCGCCTCTTGTGCAAAGAATTTCTAGAAATACCTGAAACACAACAAACAAACAAACGCATTAGATACGGTATTGCAATTGAATTCTGTGAAAGCATCAAAAAATTTGGCAGGTGCCGTGGAAGCTCCACTGGGAAAGGGCTTCTTCTTCTTCTTCCTCTTTTCCAAAAGATAATTTGTTTCTTCTTCAAGATCAAGTTGGTACAACTTCTTTGAATCAATTATTATAAAATGAACAATTTTAAGAGAATTATTACAATGATTTTACCGACAATGATTTACAGCAACATTTAGATCAGAAACAAAGTAAATTAATTGGTTAGCAATTCAACATCATCTCAAAATACAAGGAGAAGGAAAATCTGGAAAAGATGGAATAGGGGAAGCGACGATGCAGGGACTCACCAACTGACTACGGTCTACGGCGACTCGGCGACGGCGAGGTCGCGAAAGCAGAAGACGACGAGCGACGACGACCCGACGAGTTGCTTCTGTCGCCGGCGACGAGGATCCCAGGGAAGGCCGCGACACGTGGAGACGTCGGCGAGTGTGACTGAGACGAGATTCGAATGAGACTGAAAGAGACTGTAGTGGGCTAGTGTGAGAAAGAAGAGAGAGTTTTAGTCTGACAATTGAGAGAGAAACATTCTTTGAGAGAGATGTAAAAAAACTCAGAAAAGATAAGAACACTAGAACAGTTCTTCTGAATTTTTTTTTGTTCTTTAGATGTGCTCTTTTTTTTTGTATAAATGATCATCAGAAATTTATGGAAGAGTATAAATATTATTGATTGTACATGAATAATCAATCAATGTTGTTTTATTTTTAAATTATTTAAATTTATAAATATAAGTTAGTTTAATTTTAAAATTTAATTAATTTAAAAAAATATATTTTGTCTAATATAAAAAAAGAATATTTAGATTTTTTTATAAAATTAAATAAAAAATATTTTTTAATTTTTATTTAATTAAAAAAATATTATAATAAAAATAGTGATATAATATATATCTTTTAAAAAAAAATAAATGCTGATGTGAAAAATAAATTCTATATGATTAATTATTATTTGTCTATATTTTAAATATCTCTATACGTATTTATTATCGTACTAAAGCAAACACCTTTTAGTATAGGGATGAATAAGTAAACTTTATTTATTTGCAATTTAGTGGTCCAGATCTTATAATTGTCACTTTTGCAAGACTACAATTATTTATCACCTCGGCCGAGAAAAGAGGGAAGAAGACCTTCAACTTGAAACTGCGTGAGCAAAATCTAACATATATAATATACATATATATAAAGAAGGGTAATTTGAGGCCATAATAAGCATGAAGATAACAACTGGGGATGCGCATGAATATTTGTGGCAAAAGGGACAAGGAAATGCTGATTACAATGGTATGAAACAATGAAAAGCCAGAAAAGGTTAATATTGCCGCAATAGTGGAGAGATTAATCGAGAGTGGATCCTCTCCGGTGGAAAAAAAATTGAATAGTGTCCAGTGTTTGATTTCACCATTTATTGTTCTCTCTTATTAATTTCTAGTTCCACTTATAGAATTAAAGGTGAGAGATCACACTTTATTCTGTCCAGTAAAAAAAATGGAGGAAATCTATTTCCAGATTAATCATATATTGCTATCAGCATGGGATTGCAACAACATTAATACTTTTGTTCAGCAAAAGAGATACAAGTACAAAACCAAACATGTTTAAGAGACCACATACCATTCCTAGCTTATTCCGATCTAAATTAAATTATGATTAGTAAAAACTTTACTATAAACTAATTTTGAACAACTTTTTAAAAATTAGGATTTAAAAAAATAGAATTAGAATATTAAAAATGCGTCATATAAGTTTAACGCAAATTTTTTGCATAGTAATTTCTGCAACGTGAACGCCATCTCCTTACATTACATTGATGGAGGACAAGTGTTTGAAGAAATTAAATGGTAATAACAATTGTTGTGGTGGAAGCTTAATAATAATCCATGGAAGTCACATGGAAGCAAGTGGCACACTCTCTTCCTTTTTATAAGATGTAATTCTTTAATTTTGTAGGTATTTTTTTGCTCATTTTGCTCTTTCTTGTTGTCACAATTTCAGGGGCACTAGTCACATGGTCAGGAGCATTAGTCACGTGTTCACTTTTTTTAACAGTATTATTTTTATTCTCATTATCATAATCTTCCAATTGTACCCGTATTTGACCCATTTGCACATTATTACCCTCCCCATAAAAATCGACTTTGTCTGCAAAGTTGAAGGTTAAAAAGGCATTCCTGATATATGAAGCATCTTCCCAATTAGCTTCTGAACTATGGGTATTTTGCCATTGGATCAAGAGTTGAGGAATAGATTCCTAACCCTTTATTATAGTGTGTTTTGCCAATACCTCTAGAGGATGCAAAATTGGACCAGCTTCAAAAGTTTCTTGAGGAAATGGCAGATATCGACAGTTTAAATCATCATGAAACTTCTTGAGGACCAAAACATGAAAAACAGGATGAATCCGCGAATGCTCAAGTAATTCCAGCTTATAGGCAACGTGTCCCACCTTTTCAAGCACTGTAAAGAGACCAAAATATCGGAGGCCTAATTTCTGGTTCTTCCTCAATCCAGTTGAGTGTTATCGATATGGTTGCAACTTAACCAACACTTCCTCCCTGGGCTCGAAATTAACATTTCGACGTCTTTTATCTGCCTGAGACTTCATGTAAGCCTGTGATTTCTGCAACGAAGTCTTAAGTCTATCCAAAAGTGAGTCTCTTTCAGACAATAATTGCTGCAACTGTGGAGGATCAATAGGTGAGCGTTCATACCGAGCAACTCACGGTGGTTCACGACCATACAATGCCTTAAAAGGTGACATGCCAATGCTCCTATGATGATTGGTGTTATACCAAAATTCAGCCCATGGCAAGTGTTTGCTCCAGGTTTTAGGATGATCAAAAGAGAAACAGCCAAAGATACATTTCCACACATCTATTCACCACTTCACTTTGGCCATCTGTGGCAGGATGATAAGTTGAACTCATGGCCAGAACAGTACCTTACAACTTGAATAGCTGTTGCCAAAAGGCACTAATGAATACTTTGTCTCGATCTGAAACAATGGACTTAGGCATACCATGTAATTTAACAATATTAGCAACAAAGCAATCAGCCACACTTTTACTAGAGAAATCAGCCTTTAACGTCATAAAATGAGCATATTTTGTCAAACGATCAACTACAACTAATATCACAGTAAAGCCATTGGAAGGTGGAAGGGCTGTAATAAAATCCATTGAAATATCCTCCCAAACCTGTTGTGGTATCGGCAGGGGTTGCAATAGCCCACCCGGAAGAGTATTTTCGCTCTTTGCTTGTTGACAAATCACGCAATGTCGCACAAAGTCCTTAATATCTTTATGCATGTGGAGCCAATAAAAGTGAGAAGTGATGCGACTTGTTGTCTTAGCAATTCCAGAGTGACCACCTGTTGGTGAGTTATGAAACTCATGTAAAATTCGAGGAGCCAAAGGAGTAAGAATATATAATCGTTCTCTCCAAAACAGCAGTCCATTTCTTACAACAATTGGATCTTGTTTGTGTGGCTGTGTCGCATATTTCTGCATCAACTCGGTGGTCGTTGCATCCTCATAAAGTGCTTTGCGGAGATCATTTAGCCAAGTATGAACCGGTTCTGACCATGCCATGTTGAATGACCGAGAAAGAGAATCAGCAGCGACATTTTCACACCCTGGTTTATTCTGAATTGTGAAGTCATACCCCAAAAATTTTGGAAGCCATGCTTGCTGCTCCGGGGTTTGGAGTGTTTGCTCCATTAACTCTTTTAGACTACGTTGATCAGTTTTGATAGTGAAACGGTGGCCCAGTAGGTAATGTCGAAACTTAGATAATGCCTCTGTAATTGCATGCAACTCCCTAATATATGCAGATTGTTTCTGCATTCGAGAGGACAATTTTTTTGAAAAATAGGTAATGGGATGACCATCTTGAGTTAAAACAGCACCAATAGCAGTGCCTGATGCATCCGTTTCCAAACAAAAGGGCTTTTGAAAATCTGGCAAGGCTAGTACAGGAGCAGTGGTAAGAGCATGTTGCAACTGTTTAAATGCAGACTCAGCAACCTGTGACCAAAGAAATTTGTCCTTCTTTGTTAATTCGGTAAGTGGAGCTACAATTGTAGCATACGACTTGATAAACCGGCGGTAATATCCAGTAAGCCCAAGAAAACCCCTCAATTGTTTCAAGTTCATCGGAATTGGCCAAGAAAGAACGACTTCTACCTTGGAACTATCCATAGCAACACCAACTGCATTAATTGTGTGACCTAAGTAATCAACTTGCCTTTCACCAAAGGAACATTTGGAATACTTAGCAAATAATTTTTCCTTAAGAAGAATTTGCAATACAGTCTCCAAATGAGATAAATGTGCAGACCAAGTAGGACTGTAAACCAATATATCATCAAAGAAAACCAAGACAAATTTCCTCAACACATCCTGGAAAACAGTGTTCATCAAGCTTTGGAAGGTCGCAGGGGAATTGGTTAAGCCAAAGGGCATGACTAACCACTCATAATGGCCATGATGAGTTCTAAAAGCAGTTTTATAAGTGTCAGCCGGGTTGAGCAAGATTTGATGATAACCAGCCCGAAGATCCAACTTTGAAAAATAAGATGCACCATGCAATTCATCAATTAATTCATCAACAGTAGGAATGGGAAAAGAGTCCTTAATAGTAATAGAATTTAGTGCTTTATAATCAGTACAAAAACGCCACGAACCATCTTTCTTTCTAACTAGGAGTACAGGAGAGAAGAAAAGGGGCTCTTACTTGGCCGAATGATTCCTTCTTGTAGCATATCTTTAACCATTGTTTCAATCTGCTCCTTTTGGCTATGTGGATATCTATAAGGCCTCACTTTTACCGGGTTTGCCCCTTCCAACAAGGGAATACTATGGTCATGGCTTCAATTAGGAGGTAAGCCCACCGATGTTTGAAAATTTTGCCAATAAAATTTGAGAAGCACTACTAGTTCTGGAGGTAAGTTCTCTGGCAATTGGTGGAATTCCTCATTTTGCACCATCATATCAATATTTTGCAAGGTATAAAATTCTACAATCGATCCCGTATGAGACATTCTTTTGAATTGGTGAAACTGAACCTCAGAAGGTAGCTGCTGTGGATCCCCTTGCAATGTAATCAATTCACCTTCATGGTAAAATTTGAGGGTCTTGGTGCGATAATTATGAATATGGTCATCAAGAGTTCCTAACCAAGTTGTCCCCAATATTAGGTCTGCACCTGCTGCTGGTAACAAGAAAGCTGAAAATGTCAATGTATGGCACTGAGCATTGAGAATCACTTTGTTGACTAAACCCTCTACATGAAGACAAACACCATCACCCACCATGATTTGCATCTCAGCTGGCTCGATTGGCAATTCAAGAAACTTAGCAATTCTAGGTTGAATAAATGTATCATCACTACCTCCATCTATAAGAACTTGTACTGGAACACCTTTCACAAATCCCTGAAAACGGATTGTACCACATCCATCGCCTCCTTTAAAGGCATGTAAGGATAAATGGTGAATCATTGGTTGTTCATCCACAGCAGGTTGTCCATCTAGAACAAAGTCAGTTAAAGGATTTCCCTCTTTATCTTCCTCTACTTGCAAAATCATAAAATGTTTGTTAGGACAACGATGATTTAAAGTGAAGTGTTCATCACAATTAAAACAAAGACCCTTCTCCTTCTTTTGTTGAATTTCCGCTGGAGTTAAGCGTCTGAATGGTTGTTGTCTAGGTGCATTAGTGGGGCTTTTAACTGTTGGAGCTGGTAACAAAGGGGGCATATTTTGTCTAAACGGTGTTGTTGAGCTTTGGTTTGGTTTAGATGATGAAGAATCTCTATTATAGACACCAGAATGTTGCTGAGTTGATTTTGCAAGCACATATTTCTCCTCAAATAGACGAGCAAGAGACACTGCACGTTGTAAAGTCATAGGGTGAAATGCAAAGACATCCCGTTTAATCTCTTGTTGAAGACCACTGATGAAACAATCAAGGATAGCATCTGGAGCCAGACCAAAAATACGATTGACAAGAGAAGTGAATTTACTTTTGTTGTTTGAGATAGCTTGAATAATGTAGCTCGAGGGCAATCAAAAGGGGATGGACCAAATTCAGATTCCAAGACACGAGCCAAAGAAGGCCACGAATGGAATGGGTTGGCGCACTGCATCATTTGGTACCAAGAAACGGCATCGCCATCCATATGAATCGCAGCAATTGTAATGCGATCCTCATCAGGCGTGTTGTAATAATAAAAAAATTGCTCTGCACGAAAAATCCATCCCAAAACATCGCGACCATCAAAACGTGGAAAATCCAACTTCACATTACACACCTGAAATGGGGTGCGAGGTTGCGGGACTGCACCGTGCACAGAGGTAGGAGAATGCTCAAGTTGAACTTGTAGATTAGAGAGTAAGGTTTCTATGTGTTCAATGCACTCTGACCTTGCTAAGAGCACTTCCATTCTATTTTCAAGATCAGTCAAGCGAGCTGCTGAATTATTAGACATAGCGATAAGCAATGAAAGCACCAATGATGGAGGACAAGTGTTTGAAGAAATTAAATGGTAATAACAATTGTTGTGGTGGAAGCTTAATAATAATCCACAGAAGTCACATGGAAGCAAGTGGCACACTCTCTCCCCTTCTATAAGATGTAATCCTTTAGTTTTGTAGGTATTTTTTTGCTCCTTTTGCTCTTTTTTGTTGTCACAATTTCAGGGGCACTAGTCACATGTTCAGGGGCATTAGTCACGTGTTCACTTTCTTTAACAGCATTATTTTCATTCTCATTATCATAATCTTTCAATTGTATCCGTATTTAACCCATTTGCACATCATACATTTTCTGAAGCTCCAACAACTATCATTGCAACGTGCCAATCTCCACGCACATATTCTATGATGAGATCGGATTGTCGACGTCATGTTTCAGTTATAAGTTTAAGAGTATATACCCATTTTGGTCCTTAAAAAATTTCAGACTGGACACTTTAGTCCCCAACTAAAATTAATTGCTCGATTGGTCCCTAACAATTAACTCCGTCACTCACTTAGGTCCTTTACTCCGTTAATTCTAACGGAAGACAAAATAGTCCCTGACAACTCTAACAGGGGACAAAATGATCCCTGATCACTTCTGTTTGGAAACGACACTGTTCTCTCCCAATTTCCATCATATCTTGCATAACACTAACAGTCTAACACTGTAACTTCAAACTACACAATGCACACTCTATAAATTTAATGTTCACAAGAAAAAAAAATCCTCAATTTGCTCTCAACCAATTCATACTCAGGAAACTAATGCTTGTGTCTCCCAACTAATTGTCGTCTTCGATGGATCCCATAAATCTAGACAGCAAGTCTGATTTGTTAAGACTCGTCGTCGTCGTTGCCATCTCCCTCCTCCTCTGCCCTAACATCTCCATGACCACATTGTCCACCACTACGATCGGTTTCTTCAGCTTCTTCTCCGAACCAATGTTCAATAATCGCTTCAGTTTCCATATGAGCGGCAACGGCAACATTGCTCGTTGTAATAGCTTGGATGCGAGGTCGAAACTGTCTCCCAACTTGGACTCCGGAAAAGAAGGAATGAAGCACTCAATGTCTATTTCAAATGAGAATTTGCATATGATGTCGAAGGAGAATCTTCTCATGATATCCTAATGTCCAACAATCTATATTGCTTGCTGGAGAGTGGAGAAAGGTGTGCCCTTGGAGCAGTTGTGGAACTTGGTCTTGAGGATGTCGTGGACGTTGTCGGGGTTGGAGGTGATGTTATCAAAGACGTGGAAGTAGATGCTTTTGGTGGGTGAAATGCAGAGGAGGTGGATGTATCAGTCACAAAGATTTAGAAAGTGTGTAGTCCATGACATGTTGAGGTAGGTGCGACACGTGTGACAATTACACCATGACTTAATCTTGGAGCTAAAGAGGAGGAAGGAAAATATGAAAAAGAAGACTATGAAGGTGAAGAAGGAGAGTATGAATGTTAGGGTTATGCGAGATATGATAAAAATTAAGGAAGAACAGTGTCGTTTTTGAATAAAGGGGTCAGGGATCATTTTGTCCCTTGTTAGAGTTGTCGGGGATCATTTTGTCCCATATTAGAGTTTTCAGGGACCATTTTGTCTTCCGTTAGAGTTGACGGAGCCAAGGACCTAAATGACTGACGGAATTAATTGTTAAGGACAATCGAGTAATTAATTTTAGTTGGGGACTAAAATGTCTGATTTAAAATTTTTTGAGGACCAAAATGGGTATATAAATTCTAATTTTAAAAATTAAAAATTTTATTTTTTAATAATTTTAAAAAAGTTTAAATTAGTTGATATTTTAATTGGTTATCTTAATATATCAAACTTAAAGTTAAGCTCATCTCTTTTTATGTGATACACAATATTAGATATGCCAATTTTATACATGAAATTTTAATTTATCCTTATTATTAATATGCCAAACTTGACATGGGGTATTGAAGAGATAATGATCGTATCATCTTTTATTTATTTATATATTACAAAACTAAATAGTATAAAATAAAATCGGATATATTTTTATGTTAACAGAAATAAAAAATGAAAAGACAATTCCAC
Organism: Arachis hypogaea; assembly: GCF_003086295.3. Lineage (NCBI taxonomy): Eukaryota > Viridiplantae > Streptophyta > Magnoliopsida > Fabales > Fabaceae > Arachis > Arachis hypogaea. Next base: position 107,192,162 of record NC_092047.1, on the reverse strand, counting down.
AATATTTGCATACACACATCACACACACACACAAATATATATACTAATCATATATGCATATACTTAAACAAGAAACTATTACCAATAAATCTGCAACCCTATATATCCAACTTGGAAGAACAAGCTCAATACTGGCTAGCTAGTTATTATATATGCATGTAGGATCTATTTTTGTGCTCGCAATCTGTTACTAACATTTGAGTCATAAAACAACAGCAAGCATTTTTGGAATAAAACCAATGACATCTTAATAATAGACTTCGTGTATGCATTTTTAATTCAAACTGGATGCAAGCACATTGTCAAGCACTGACTATTTATGCTTATGATAAGGAAATTGGACAAGTCTGTAGCACAATACAAATAAGCTCTTACCATTTGAGATTTCTTGACAAGTAGAAAGTACATTGTCAAGCATCGTGAAATAGTAGCTACTGTCTCAACCATCAATCTTAATTCAAGCAAGACCAAGTTCTGTGAAAGAATATACAAAGGCTCAGCTAAAAGCTCCAAAATGCATGCAAGACCTGACATAACAAGTCAAATTGATTAAATTTGAAAGATTACATTGTGTGATAGCTTGAAGAGTTATTCCAGGCTGCTTGATTACATGTGGATTGAACAAAAATAAGATTATGGAATTCTTTTTCTCATCATGAATAATCAATGTCTCCAGTAAAGTTAGGCTTTATCTTTAGGGCTTTCTAACTACGTTTTTTTTAGCAAAGCCTTAAATAGTCACACAAAGACAAAAGAAAAAATGAGTATAAATTGCATAAAGCTCAAGTAGATTACCATTGATCAAGACAGCTTGCCCAAGTGAACTAGAATAACTTAGGCCTTGCAACCATAGAACAAAAGAGCATGCCACTATTGTAATAAATATTCCAAGCGGGAAACTCATCCACACTACTTTCATTAGCTTCACAACATCTTTTGTATTGCAATCACTATAAAATGAAAAAATGTATAAGATAAAAGGATTTGATCAGGAGCGTTCGGAAATTAAATTAAGAACTACATTTTTGGAATACTATGTTCTATACAATCAAAGAGATAGATATAACCTAGGGTTAATTGAATCAATTTGACTTTTCCATAGTTCTTTCACCTTATGCAAAACCAACTTTGATCACAAACACTTCCTTTGACTAACAATATAGTTCATACATAGCATCATAAAAATCAGCTCTAAACTAACATTGCATTTGCAGGTCTAAACCTAAGACTCATCCTTAAACCCACTTAGTTGAAAAACATAGATCAGATCAACCTAATCAAAGAGAACTAAAAGAACTGGCAAATCTCTCACCATAGGGATGGAACCTGTACTATCCCTAACTGAAGCAAGGAACCCAAATTAACTCAATAGAGAAAAAAGTTTCTAGCAAAATTTCCTACATAACAGAAATAGCAATGCATGATGGATCACCTTTGCATTTCCATGCGCACGCATGCTTGCCGGAAGCCTTCCCGACTAAGAAATAAAACACATGTGACAAACAGATGAAACTGCACTGCATATAGCTGCATCAAAGAAACACAGAAACAAAACAACTGATCATCCAAAACATAAGTACAAGAAGCAGATAAGCAATGTAAATCATTTGCTAAAGCTATCTAATCTGAATAAATGATAGAGAACACTGCCGATGGCAAATTTTATCAAGCACATGTCTACATCACAACAGAAAGAGAATCCGCTTCTAAGTTTAAAGATGAACACAATCAAACATACATATACTCAGTTGCACAGAGAAGATGTAAACAGCAATAGAAATTGATTTACCGCATAGTCCTCTTGTGTAAGATGCCTTACAAGTTACAATCCATGTATTGAATATAAATGGAATTCCTCTTGACAAGAATTGAGTAGCTGGAATCATGATATCCACATTCAACACGTCGAGAAAAGAAGATCAGCAAGCCTTCTTATGTAAGGTAGCACCAGAAAAAGAAAGAACGAATGCAATACTATTTTAACGAAAATCTGAAACAGTTAAACTAAAATCTGATGTATGTTTTCCAGTTAAACTAAAATCACATTGCTAAATTGTCATTACTGAAAAAAGAAACAATAATTTAAATCGAAACCTAAGAGGTATTTGAAGGTGCGTGACAAATTGGTAGAGTCCTTGTCCTTCGACATAATCGAACTCGAAACTGCAAAAACAGTGAAAAAAAAAAAGAAAAGAAAAGGATAATGTGAGCTTCTCCAATCGATTAGGCTGAAAGAGGTGTGTGGTAGCTGGTTGTTGCCTTGAAGAGAGAGAGAGAGTACGCAAAGGAAGGAGACGAGAGAAATTCAAAGTGCGGCTAAGTTATGAGCAGAGATGGAGGAAGATCCGAAGAGGGAGAAGGAAGGAGAGGCAAAAACACAGCAGTAACAACTACAACAAATTGAAAAACTGGAAACAAACTAACACAGCGGATTGAGGACTGAAAAATTAAAAAACATATTACCTGAGGAAAGTCCTGAACTGAGAAGCCGAGGAGAGGCTTAGCAGAGGACTGGGAGGCGACGTCGGCGATTACAAGGCTTCTGGGAGAGAGGAGACGACGGTGACTGAGGCGGCAGGGAACAGCGACGAAGAGGAGAGCACGGCTGGGAGAAGAAGAAGATTTCAGAGTCAAGAAATTGTTCGTTAATTTTTTTTTTCTTTTTAATCCAAAACGACGTTGTATTGGCGCTGGTTTAAAAAACCTAATGAATTTAAATGCTCTAAATTTTGAATTTTATTTTAGAAGATCGATTCAATTAGGTATTCTTTAAAAATGGGACAATGTTCAACCTTTTATTACAATTAGTGGCTCAATTGCGATACCTGTTCAGCGCTTTTCTATTGAGTTAAAAAAATATTTTTATATTTTTATTTCTAAAATTATAAGTTTAATATTAATAATTAAAAAATAAATTATAAAAAAATAAAATATTTTGAGTTATTTAATATATATAAAAAGTATAAAATAAATAAATTTAAATTAAAAAAATAATTTTGTTGTTATTATATGTAACAAAGTCAAGATAAAAATTTATTACCATTATTTACAAATTAGTTATTTATATATTAAATTTATTTATTTTTTTAATCCTATTTAATTTAAAATAAATTTAAAAAGTTATATTCATATTCAAAACATTTTTTTTATACATAATTCTAATAAATAAAAAATTATTTCTTTAATCTTATATTGAAGATTTTTAATTATCTTTAATTTTATTATTATTTTAAAATTATTAATTTTATTTTGATTATATCATCTCATCATATTATACACTATTATTTTCTCTTATTATTTTTTTACATGTATAATTATTATTGTCTCGTCGTCACTATTATATTGTCTTATTTTATTCTCCTTTTTTGTTTTCTTCTTTTATTAACCCCGACCGCAATCAATTACCACCATATCATATTACTATTATCGTAGCTCTCATTTTTGTTTATCACTTTGATCCATACATATCCATTGTGTTAACTTTTGAGTTGTTAAAGATTTATTAAAAGAATTATTTTTTTGTTTGATTTAGATATCTAGATGTATAAATATTATAAAAATACTTATTTTTCATACTTACTTGTTAAGTCATATTTTATCATTTAAACAAAAATTAAGATATCAAGCATTCAAAAATTTTGTATAGAATAATTAAATAAAAATAAAAAATTTATTAGTTATTTAATTTCTTTAATATATAGAATAATTGAATTTAAATTAATTTAGATATAATACTAAAATCATTATGTTGTTACTATGTGTAACAATGAAGATAAAATTTATAAATATTTGTAAATTTATTTATTTCTCAATTATATTTAAGGGCAATTTACGAAAATAAAACATTTGAGTTTTAAAATTATTAAAATACAATTTTGCAATTTAGATACGAAAATACAACTTTTTACAAAATTATTGAAATCGTGGAAGGAGTCCCACATATTCAAAATATACATAAATCGCTGAAGGGTTCCACGATTTACGTTGATCATGTATTTAAGAAGAAACTGTGGTAGAGATTTCACAGTTTCTATGAAGATACAAAATATACATAAACCGTTGAAACCTTTTCACAATTTATACATGTACCGAATTCCACTACATATACCAATTTAGAGTAAGTTTACAATCTGTTCGGTAGGTCGATTACCGGACGGTTCGGGTCAGGATTCGAAGTGATGGAAGGGGCTCGTCTGGTCACGGTCTTCCGGTCCAAGAGGTGCGAGGTCCCGGGTACTTCGTGTGGAAAGGAAGGGGGGTGCCACCTGCAAAGACATTCCGACGCCTTTGTCAGAATATGTGCAGGCGGAAAGAGGGTGATGTAGGAATGTGACGTACCTCGGGGGAAGAGCCAGTCTTCCCCTTATATACATGTCAGTAGTGGGCCCCTCTGGAGGGCAGGCCCATATTCTCAAGAACGCTGTCCCACAGCTGCAGGTGAGCCGTACGGGACGCGTGTCCGGGTCGATTGAAAGGTGCGTAACCGGGCCGGGTGGAGCTCGGGTCGGGTTGACCCGTGGGAGTCCTGGGCCGGGCCGTAACAGTGCCCCCGACGTGCCAGTGATGGTCGTGGGGGCGATCGGTGGCGCGTGATGTCCTTGTTCGTGCGTTGTCGTCGAGTCGGTTGACCGTGGGAGAGGCGCGTCTCTTGTGCGCGTGTCTCTTGGTCTGCTGAGGCGTTCGTTCGTCGCTTCGTTCTTCGCGCTGAGCATTAAATGCTCATAATGGTTTGAAAAAATCCCGTGCGTAAAGACCGTTTTGCCCCTGCCTTCTTTCGCGCTTCTCGTGGTGGTTTTTAAACAGTTTCCTTTTTCTTTTTCTCCCACTCTTGCTATTTTCATCCTCTTTTCTCCCTGACATCCGAATTTTCTTGCTCGAGCCATCTCGTGCTTCTCTTTCACACTCCAGTTCCTACAACCATTTTAGGTAATTTCTTGATTTTTATTCTCTTGTGTTTATACTATGCCTTGTGTAGTTGCTGTTTATGTTTACTTTTGCCTGATGGCTTTCCAACGCTGGGGTAGATGAATTATGGGAGGGGTACCATTCCGGGGTAGGTTTTTAGGTGACTTGTGTGATAGGCTTAGGCTTTAACCGTATTTGGTCATGATAAAGTTGAAAGGGTGTAGTTTCTGGGTTTCTATGGACTCCCGACCTCATAGACTAACGGAGTGGTACTCCGCTGTAGGTATGCCTCGCATCGTCTCCCGGTCTTCTGGATCTGGCGCGGCCTATGACCCGTACGCCTGGGTGACTGACGATATAAAGGAATCGCCCAACCAAATGGATTTAGAGGAGTTGACCGAGTTCCGGCGAGCCGGCCACTTGTGTGGGGGGACGGACGAGGAGGCCAACTATGAGACCGTTGTTCCTGCCCCCAACGAGCGTATTTATGAGCTCAACTTCCATTCTCCTCGTGTCCCCGATTGGATTTGGTTTTACAAGTCCATGTTCACACAAGTTGGCGTCCGGATACCGTTCTCTGATTTTCAAATGGCGCTCCTAAACCGGATATCAGTCTCCCCTCTCAGCTCCATCCGAACAGTTGGGCCTCGATCCGCTATTTCGAGATGGTTTGCGAGTACCTAGAGCTGCCGGTGTCAGTGGACGTCTTCCTTTTTTACTTCAACCTTACCAACCCTTCCAAGCAGGGGAAGGCGAGGAAAGGATTTCTCTCTTTTCGTTCTGGCCACGGTAGGAGAATATTTGGCCTCTTTGAGGACTCCTACCATGGTTTCAAAGACAAGTATTTCAAAGTTCGTCCCGTCAAGGGTCGTCACCCCTTTTGGTTGTCGTTAGAGGGGGAGCGCCTTATCCCGACTTACTGGAGTTTTGGGGCGGGGTTGAATCCCTTCATCAAGGTGACGTACAAGAGGTTGTCGCCTGTAGATAAGCAAATAGCTGACGTACTTTTTGCCATGTTTGAAAAGAACCCCGTGAACCCTCATCTTCTTATGGGTGAACGGGAGGCTGGCAGGAGCTATATCTGTGAGTTGTCTTATTTGCTTGCCTTTGCGTTTATTGTTGTTTTCTTTATTCGATTTAACGACTAATGCGTCTGTTGTTTGCTGTAGTGGAAATGTCTGCCACTGTGGTCGGGCTTGAAAATTTGATGAAGACCTTTTTCGAAGATAGTGACGACGAGAAAGCTGAGAAAGATGCCGGGGAGGCGGAGGATCAGGCCGGGAAGTCGGAGGGTCCAGCCGTGGAGGTTGGGGATCAGGGCGAGGCTTCTTCACGGGAGGCCGTTGCGGCGGGGAAAAGGCCTATCGTGGATCAGGGTTCCCCTATTCCCGAGGAGGCAACTGGTGGGCACTCAACCGCTTCCCATCAAGAAGACGATGACGTGGAGCTTATCCATACTCCCAAAAGGCGGAGGTCGTCAGCCAGCCCGGAGGGGGCCCTTAGTATCATGGAGAGGAATTTTGATGCTACAAGGTTTATTGACTCCCAATTGATCCCTGGGACGGAGGAACATTTCCTTGGCACTGAACTGGCTGGGCAGGCTAGATGGATGTATCGGACTTTGCTCCGGGGGGCCGTGATAGCTCGAAAGGCCGAGTTCGAGTTGTCGGGGATGCAGACCCTCCGGAGGAAGCTCGAGTCCTCTGTCAAAGCCAATAATGATTTCAAAGTCCAAGTTGAGCAGCTCCAGGGCCAGTTGTCTGAGACGGCGGAGAAGCTCAAAGTTTCGGAGGAGAAGGCGATGTCCGCTGCCGAGAAGTTGAAAGTTTCGGACGAGTCGATGGCCCGCCTAACCGAGCGGGAGATGACCTTGGAGGGCCAGCTGAACTCTGCTCAGGGTCGGGTGGCGGCCTTGGAAAAAGAGCGTGATGAAGCCGTCTCGTTGCCCGAGGTCGCTAAGTCGGAAGTCGAAGGGCTCAAAAAGAAGCTGAAGGCTCAAGTGAAGATTGTGGCTCCCGACTTCGATACCTCTGCTATCGGGGTCTTCAAAATGATTCAAGATGGCAAGATTGTAGATATGCCGAGGAAGTGATACCTTGTAACTTTGTGTATTTGTCGTTTGTTTGTTTTGAACAATTTGCTTGTCCGTTCCATGTTTTGACACTTTATAAGTTATGCTTATTTGGTTGCTTTATAATTTACGCTCGTTTCGTTGTCTGGTCGTGTTGCCGTCGTTGTCTTTTTGCCTTGTTCGTTGGATTATTTTTGTTACCGCGTTTCCGGGGCGGGCTTATTGCTTGTGCCCGTCTTGCCGTTTTTACGTTGGTAACGGTTCGGACCGGTTTGGTCGTGTTGTTGCCAAGTTAATTATGGCTGTGATCCGTCTGGCTCCCGGGGTGATCAGTCCCGGGATGCCGTTTTAGAGATCAATCGTGTGAAGCACATATTGGGGAGCAATAGGTAGGTAAAAAATTTAACAAGTGAAAATTAATCGTCAGCTGGTCAAGTATTTGATAAAGCGAATAGAGAAGGTAAATTAACATGTGGACAGGGCAAGTATCAACTATCTGGTTAGGCTCCCTGGTTAGCGAGCCGTTAGGTCATGAGTAGAAGCTCTTTAGGTTACCTGTGTTCCATGTTCTGGGTACTTCCTTGCCGTCGAGTCTTTCGAGCTTGTAAGCACCTTTGCCGAGCACCTCCCTTACCCTGTAGGGACCTTCCCAGTTCACCGCCAGCTTTCCTTCCCCTGGGGTCGGTGCGCCGACGTCGTTGCGTCGCAGGACGAGGTCCCTTTCCTCGAAATCTCGTTTGAGGACTTTAGCGTTGTAACGCAGGGCTATTATTTGTTTCAACGCCGTTTCTGATAAGTGAGCCATCTCCCTTGTCTCCTCGATCAGGTCCTTTTCGACCACTTCGCTCATGCCCGTGAGTAGTAGTCGGGGGCTCGGTTCGCCAATTTCGACGGGTATCACAGCATCGACCCCGTATGTTAGGCGAAAGGGAGTTTCCCCCGTGGCGCTTTGCACAGTTGTCCGGTAGGACCATAGGACGGAAGCGAGCTCGTCAGCCCATGTTCCTTTCTTGTCGCCTAAGCGTTTCTTTAGACCAAGAAGGACGACTTTGTTTGCAGCCTCTACCTGCCCATTTGTTTGGGGATGTTCTACCGAGGAGAACCTCTGTTTTATCCCTAGGCCAGAGAGGAACTCCATGAACTTCTTGTCCGTGAACTGGGTCCCATTATCCGAGATAACTACCTCCGGGATACCGAAACGGGTTATCACCTGCCTCCACATGAACTTTCGGCAGTTGGAGAATGATATCGTAGCTAGCGGTTCAGCCTCCACCCATTTGGTGTAGTAGTCAATGGCGACAATGAGGTATTTGACTTGTCCTGGGCCGACCGGGAAAGGCCCCAGGAGGTCAACTCCCCATTGTGCGAAAGGTCGAGTAGTAGTCAGAGAGCTTAGCTCAGAGGCCGGTGCCTTGTGGAAGTTGGCGTTTTGTTGACACTTTATGCACCTTTTGACAAATTCCTTTGAGTCTTTCATCATTGTTGGCCAATAGTACCCGGCTCGGATGAGCTTCCTTGCTAGGGCTTTGCCCCCGATGTGGTGCCCGCAACACCCCTCATGGACTTCTCTAAGCACGTAGTCCGTCTGGTCGGGGTGCAAACACTTTAATAGGGGCTGGCTGAGTCCCTTTTTGAATAGTTGTCCATGTATGATTGCGTATCTGGCCGCCTCCCTTCTTAAAGCTTTGGCTGCTTTCTCATCTTCAGGCAACTTGCCGAGTTCCAGGAAGTTGGTGATGGGGTCTAGCCACGAGGGGCTTGACTTCGTCAAATGGAGGGTGACCGTTGGTTCCTTCACCATGCCTTGGATAAGAGACCGGTTACCCGATCCTGGCTTTGTGCTCGCCAGCTTAGACAGGAGGTCCGCCCGTGTGTTCCTTTCTCTTGGGATGTGTTGGACGATGACCTCCTGGAACTGACTTGTTATTTCTTTAACCTTTTCCAGGTATTTTTGCAGGAGGGGGTCCCGGGCCTGGTAGCTTCCGTTTACCTGCGAGGTGACAACTTGTGAGTCGCTGCAAACTTCGACCTTTGTCGCCCCGACTTCCCGAGCTAGTATTAGTCCACCCAAGAGAGCCTCATATTCTGCTTGGTTGTTTGACACTGGGAACTCGAACTTAGTCGATTGCTCATAGATGATCCCTGCTGGGCTTTCTAAGATGACCCCTGCTCCCCCGGACGTTTGGTTGGAGGCCCCGTCCACGTGGAGCCTCCACCGTGTGCCCGTTTCCTTGGGGGGGTCTCCCGTCACCTCTACCAGAAAGTCTGCCATTGCCTGGGCTTTGATTGCATGTCGGGGTTCATACTGTAGGTCATATTGGGAGAGCTCGATGGCCCAGGTCATCATCCTATCGGCCAAGTCAGGTTTTTGCAGTACTTGGCGAATCGCCTGATCCGTCCTCACGATTATACGATGGCTCTGGAAGTATTGTCTTAACCTTCGGGAGGAGACTAGGAGCGCCAGCGCCAGTTTTTTCAGCTTGCTGTACCTAAGTTCTGGTCCTTGGAGGACCCTGCTCACGAAGTAAACGGGTTGTTGGGTCTTCCCCTCTTCTCTAACGAGCACTGTGGCAAGTGCTTCCTCGGTTACTGATAGGTATAGATAGAGCGGTTCTTTGGCCCTGGGTTTCCCGAGAACTGGTGGTGCCGCTAAGATCTCCTTGAAGTGGTTGAATGCCTCTTCGCACGCTGGGGTCCATTCGAACGTCATTCCTTTTCTCATTAGATTGAAGAAAGGCAGGGCTCTTGCTGCCGACGCGCCGAGGAATCGGGATAAAGCCGTTAACCTCCCAGCAAGTCGTTGGACGTCTTTGATACAACCCGGGCTCTTCATCTGGAGAACTGCTTGGCACTTTTCGGGGTTGGCTTCCACTCCTCTTTGAGTGATCATGAATCCCAGGAACTTTCCGGCCTCCATGGCAAACGCGCACTTGAGCGGATTAAGCCTCATGCCGTGCTGCCGGAGGGACGAAAAAACGCCATCAAGGTCGCTCAGGAGGTCGTCGGGTCGTGCGGTCTTCGCGAGTATGTCATCCACGTAGACTTCTACTGTTTTGCCTATAAGTTCACTGAATATCTTATTCATCAGCCTTTGGTACGTGGCCCCAGCGTTTTTCAAACCAAAAGGCATTACCCTGTAACAATAGATTCCCCCTGGCGTTATGAACGCCGTTTTTTCCTCGTCGGGTCGGTGCATCGGGATCTGATTGTATCCTGAGTAGGCATCCATGAAGCTCAGATACCGGTACCCCGCCACTGCGTCGACGAGTGCGTCAATGTTAGGCAGGGGGTAGCAGTCCTTGGGACACGCCTTGTTGAGGTCAGAGTAGTCCACGCACATTCTCCATCTCCCATTGTGCTTTTTAACCAGGACCACGTTCGACAACCAGGTCGAGTAGTCCAGTTCCCGGATGAATCCTGCTTCTAGGAGGCTGGCCGTGTGCCTGGCTACCTCTTCTGCCCTTTCCTGCGACATTTTTCTCCTCTTCTGGGCCACTGGCTTGGTTCCCGCCTTGACGGCCAGATGATGCGATATGAGCTGGGGATCTATCCCGGGCATATCGACAGGCGTCCAGGCAAAGAGGTCGGCATTAGCCCTGATCATTTCCATCAAAGGCCCCTTCATTTCATGGGGGAGGTTTCTGTTTATGAATGTGAATTTATCGTCCTCCTCGTCGACCCTGAACTTTTCCAAGTCTCCTTCTGGCTCTGGTCTAGGTTTGTCGTCTATCCTGGCGTTCAGGTCAGTAAGGAAGACCCCGGATGCTTCTTTGGACTTTTTCCTGAGAGAAAGGCTGGCGTGGTCGCAAGCGACTGCCGTTTCCAAGTCGCCTTTGATGGATCCTACGGATCCGTCATCGGTGACAAACTTCATCACCAGTAGCTTTGTACTAATGGCCGCCCCCAGGTCGTTGATGGTTTTTCTCCCCAGGATGATGTTATAAGCCGTGGAATCTCGTAATATTACAAAGTCTGCCATAACTGTTCGTCGCTTCTGCCGCTGTCCCACAGAGGTCGGGAGTGAGATGATTCCATCCGGCTTGATGAAGTGATCCCCCAACCCTACCACACCGTGCTGGTGGGTCGTCAGGTCGGCGTCCCTTAGTCCCAGGGCATCGAAAACATTTCAAAACATGATGTTTGAGTCTGCCCCCATATCTACCAGGATTCGTTTGACGAGGCCCGTTTCGACCCTGGTCGTGATGACCATGGGCAGACTTTCCGGTGCCTCGTCAAACCATTGGTCCTCTGGGCCGAAGGAGATGGGTGGGATACCTCGGAAACTTCTAACAGTCGAGGTGGAGACCGCTAGGACCTTGGCGTCTTTTTTCTGCGTTGACTTTGACCTTGGGGCGGTATTCCTGGCCGTTACCACGTTTACCACCGTAAGGCCGTGGTCGTCACCCTCTGGTTCCTGTCGTCGCCTTGTTGACCGGAATCTGTCTTCGCTATCGTGGTCCCGGTTGCGTCTCCTTGGCTCCCGTATAAGGTGGGAGAAGTCGACAAGTTTTCCATCCCTGATAGCTTGCTCCAGGGCGTCTTTTAGGTCGAAGCAGTCTTGGGTCTTGTGCCCGTAACCCTTGTGATACTCGCAGTAGAGGTTCTTGTTTCCTCCCGTCCTGTCATTCAGAGGTTGGGGCTTTGACAGTATCTCCTTTTCCGCTATCTGTTGGTAAACTTCGGTGATTGATGCCGTGAGGGGGGTATAGTTGGTGAACTTCCCAACTCGGGGGAACGGTTTGGGTGTTTTACTCGGACCGCCATCCCTGGCGTGTTCCTTTGGTCTTTCTCTGCCTTCATAGTGCCGGGCTTGGTTGTAGGCGGGCTGCCGTTTATTGGCAGCCACGACCCGGCTGACTTCTTCGTCATTGATGTACTCATTGGCCACGCACTGGATCTCTTGCATTGTCCAAACGGGCTTTGTGGTAAGGTGTTTCCTGAAGTCCTCATTCGAGAGCCCGTTCGTCAAGCACAGACTTGCCACCGAGTCCGTTAGACCGTCAATTTCCAGGCACTCGTCATTGAAACGGTCCAGGTATTTCCTGGTCGGCTCCCCGGGTCTCTGTGTCACCCCTAGCAAATTGATTGGGTGTTTGGCTTTGACAATCCTGGTCGTGAATTGAGCCAAGAAGGCGTGGCTGATGTCAGAGAATTGGGTCACCGAGCCCTGCGGGGGGTTGTTGAACCACCGTATCGCTGGGCCCGCCAAGGTGACCGGGAAGGCGCGACATCTGACCTCGTCTCCCACCCCTTCCAGGTTCATTCTGGCCTCAAAGGCCGTTAAGTGTTCCAGGGAATCTTGTGTTCCATCATACTTCATGTCCGTTGGCTTGTCAAAGTGTTTCGGCAGCCGGACCTCGAGTACGGAACGGTGGAAAGGGGTCGCTCCTATTATCACTGGTCCCCAGGTAGTTCTCCTCGGCTCGTCATTCTCCCGACGGGCGTCCTCTTCGCCCCTGTTCGACGCACGCCGCCTCTCGTGTCGGGCGTAAATGATGGGGTCCCGACTTCTTCTTCTGGCTCGCCCCCGTCCCCCAGTGCTCTCCGACTCGTATTGAGGGCTGGGTGTGCGCCTCGAGCGGCTCCTTGAACGGGAGCGGGTGGGGCTCTGCTCCGGGGTGCGTTGGTCGCGTTCTCTTTCTGCTAGCCGGCGTTCTAAGTCTTGCATCCTATGGCGCAGCTCTTGCATTATCCTGGCGTGGTTGTCGCCTGTCCCCCCGAAGAGGCGTCTCTCGTGAGTTTGCGTCGCGTCCCTTGGGGGCGACCTCTGTTGTTGCCGAGTTTCCGCCGCAGCGACGCCTTTTCCGGGCACGGGAGGCGCTGCCTCGCAGCCTGTCCCAGTTTGGACTAGCACGAAGTCCATGGACGAGTCTCTCCACAGACGGCGCCAATGTTCGGTAGGTCGGTTACCGGACGGTTCGGGTCAGGATTCGAAGTGATGGAAGGGGCTCGTCTGGTCACGGTCTTCCGGTCCAAGAGGTGCGAGGTCCTGGGTACTTCGTGTGGAAAGGAAGGGGGTGCCACCTGCAAAGACACTCCGACGCCTTTGTCAAAATATGTGCAGGCGGAAAGAGGGTGATGTAGGAATGTGACGTACCTCGGGGGAAGAGCCAGTCTTCCCCTTATATACATGTCAGTAGTGGGCCCCTCTGGAGGGCAGGCCCATATTCCCAAGAACGCTGTCCCACAACTGCAGGTGAGCCGTACGGGACGCGTGTCTGGGTCGATTGAAAGGTGCGTAGCCGGGTCGGGTGGAGCTCGGGTCGGGTTGACCCGCGGGAATCCTGGGCCGGGCTGTAACACAATCAAATTATGAAATGAAAAAATATTATTAAATGTTTATAATAATGGCATAAGATTATGTGATCCACCAAGTAAACAAGAAATTATGAAGTACATGAAATTGTACAAGAAGGTTTGGTAATATTAGCTTCTTTTGAAAGTTTATCGATTTCGTCCGTGTAAAAATCAATTGCATTCACCCTATTGTTGCAAAGTCCTAAAAATCCAGATTGCTGACACAATGTTAGCCATATGTAAGGTAGTGTTTGTTTTCGGAGACACGACACGGAGACATGGACAGCACATTCTTAAAAAGCGTTTGGAAGCAAAGACATGAACACTGAACATATTGTCTCTGGGACAGTTTTTAATCCTTTTGTGTCCACTTTTTTACGGAGGACAATGATGGACACGGATTTGGAAGAGAGACACGGACGTTTTTATGAATTTTTTTTCTTTTTTGTCCATGGTGCTATTTTTTATTATTCCACTGTTACCCCTTCTTATTTTTTCTATTTTGCGTTGTTCTTAGAAAGTACTTTTTTTTACTCCATGCTCTTTTTTTATTTCTACGTTCTTTTTCTTTCTCTTTTTTTCTCAGGTACTCTCTCTTTTTTATAAAAATTTTTATTAGACTGAATAATTTCTTTTTTCTTATCATTCTTACTTCAACATCATTTTAACTTTATATTATATTATTTGATTTGTAATAAAAATAATAACAAAAATAATTAGTCTGGAAACTTTTAAAAGATAAATATTATAAAGGTAAAATTGATATTTTAAAATGCTAAAAAATAATTTATAAATTATAATTGATTTTATATAATTTAAAGAAAAATTAATTTTTTGAAAGAAAAATAAAATTTTAGATAAAAAAAATTAATTTTCTAAATAAAAATAGATTTTTATGTGCAAAAATTAATTTTTTTCCATTTAAAAATGGATTCTTTTTTTAAAACTGATTTTGTATTTAAAATTAATTTGGCTTATTAACCTAAATGAAATTTTTTATTAATCAAACTCAATTTTTTTTTGTTAATATTAACTATATGTATTCCTACATATTAATAATAAATTTTAAAAAAATAATTATATTTATAAATTTTATTTTAATATAAATATTATTATATAATTTTTTATTAAAATTTTTGACTGTTTTAAATATTTTTTTCAAGTTTCCACTGTCTGTACTCCTACGTACTCTTATTATTTATTAAATTAGTTTATACTCAAAAATTTGGAATCACATGACTATTTTAGTCATTTTATATAATATTTTAGTCCTATCCATGTGTATCCAAACATAATACTGGACATTACATTAGTGTCCTATCCATCGTATCCAAATACGATATACAAAACATAATTTTTAATGTCTCTGTCCTGTTGTCTTTGTCTCAGTGTCTTGTTCTGTCGTGTCTTTACAAACAAACGCTACCTAAAGAAAGAAAAGAAATGGATGCATTGAAAAATAGTATGAGAAAACTTATGCTGAAACCAAATTCAAAATGGACAAATAATTCAGAGTGCATAATTGGATTGTTGAAGACTTGAAGGCATACCTTTTTAGTTGGCCTTTTGGTCTGATTTCTATAATATTTAAGTTGGTAATAGTCAAGCCAATTTTGCTTTTTCTTCTTCTTAGCAACTAGGCTAGAAAATTAACTGTAAATAATAATAATAATAATAATAATAATAATAATAATAATAATAATAATAATAATAATAATAATGATAAAAAATTATAGCATATTAAAAAAGAATATTAAAAATATTAAAAATATATTATATAAAAAAGATCATCAAAAATTTTTAAATTTGTTTTAATCATTACAAAATAAATATTTAATTTTTTTATTATTTTTAGTATTTTCTTTTATAATTATAATTTTCGTATACTATGTTTTAGTATAATTTTTTATAATATAAATTATGATTCCATTAAAAAAGATAAATTAAATAAAAAATTAATTATAGATAATAATAAAATCATAAACGTTGGATTCCAAATTAATATTAAGAATAAGATTATTGAGAGTACTAAAATAAAAGTACGATGTAAAAAATACTAAAGTAACATTCTTACATTAATACTTAAATAATGTAACATATTTGATTAAATATTCTTTTAAAAATATATTTTGTCTATTTTTATATGTTATTTTTATTTTAGTAAGTAAATATTAATTTTATTATAAAATTAACTAATAAGATCTATTTAAAACCGATTCAACAACAATTTCATAATTATAAAATATACTTTACCCTTAATTTTATACAAACTCTAGTTTGTAAACTATAATTCAAACACACACTAAAACATTACTTGTGTGTAAAAATTAACTTCAATTACTGAAAACTTCTTCCATAACAACGAATACATTTAGAACTTGGTGCATGCATAAACCGTTGGATCCCTTCCACGATTTATGCATATTTTGCATCCTCACAGAAACTGTGGAACCCTACCACGATTTTTTCCTAAATGCGTGATCAACGTAAATCGTGAAACATCTCCAGCAGTTTACGTGTATTTTGAATCCGTGGGACCCTTCCACGGTTTACATAATTTTGTAAAAAGTTGTATTTTCGTATCCAAACTGCAAAAGTTGTATTTCAGTAATTTTGTAACTCAAATGTTTTATTTTCGTAAATTGCCCTATATTTAATTTGAAGCAGATATAAAAATTTATATTTAAATCACTCTTTCTCTCACATAATTTTAATAGCTAACAAAATTTTATTTCTTATAATTTTATATTCAATATTTTAATTAAATTATCTTTAGTCTTATTATTCTTTTAGAATTTTTAATTTTTATTTTTATTATTCTTTTTTCTTATCATTTATCTATTTACATATGCCTCACCACCACTCTTGTTAGGGGTGAACGCGGATCGGATCGAATATGGCCAAAATTTCGATCCGATCCGCACTAAAATCATCGGATCCAATATCCGCAGTTTTTAAGGTTGGATCCGATCTGCACATTTACGGATCGAATCGGATATCGGATATCGGATATATCCGCAAAACACAAAAATATTTTTAAATGCTTATTTTTATTAAAAAAATATCAATAAAATCATTTTTTCTATTCTTTTAAACATGTTTACTCTTAAAAATAATATTAAACATACTTTTTTTAAATAATAAATTAAAATAATACAACATATATGATAATTATTAGTTGAAATAAAACATAAAAAAAATATTTAATTATTTATTTCTTTATTTTTGCGGATACACGGATATGCGGATACCAATACAAAATTCGCAATCCGATCCGATTAGTGTGCGGATTCGATCCGATCCGATCCGAAAGCCTTGCGGATCGGATCTATATCCGCAATTTTCGGATCGAATTTGGATAAACACTGCGGATATGCAGATCGGATCCAATCCATGAACACCCCTACCTCTTGTATTAGCTTGTTCTCTCTTCTTTCCTCTATCTTTATTCTCTTTCTATCTTCTCTTCAATCGCAATTAGTTACCAACATATATATTAATTCATAATTTTTACACTGAGAAGTGAATATTACTTTAAAAATAAAAGTTGAAAAAAAAATCTCGTAACTCATATGTGAATCATCTACATTCCTGTAAAGGTAACGAAGGAGTAAATTTAATTTTTTTTATTATGAGTTTTTTTTTATTATCTAATACATTCAATGTCACATATTTTTATTTATAATAAAAATTAAAAATTAAAGTTAAATGACATTAGTATTTTTTGGTTTAATAAAATTAAAATAAAGTACAAAAATAAGGATAAAAACTAAAAAAATAGATCACTCTAGAAAAGGATAATGTTAAATTTTATGTCATTATGTATGAGAACAATGATTTATTTTATTATATTTATTTTTATACCAAATAACAAAAAAATTAATTTTTATGTCCATTTTTATTACTTATGTTACTTATTTATAGTTGTTTAAATTATACTCTATAGTTATTGAGTCATATTTTTTTCCAACAAAAGAATAATTATAAAGTCATTTTCATTTTTTAATAGGAGTACATCCATTATATTATGATTTTAATAATTAATGTAAAATTTAAAAAATTAAATAAATATATATTTATTTTGATTACATTAAAGAGTGAATTATACATATTCCTATAGTCAAGAAATAGACTTAAGTTGTTCTATAATAAATAATTTTTTAATCATCAAATTTATAAAAAAGATCTCATCTTTTTATTTATCCTAAAAGTTAAACATTAAAACTAATGTTAATATTTTTTATAGAAGTACTTATTTTAAAGTTGTAACGTTTGGATAAATAACTCAAAAAATATAATTTTTTTACACAAGAAAATAAAATTTAAAATAACGATGATAACAAGTACTTTTCAATATTGAATGTTTACATAACCTAATTACTAAGATTATAATCGTTTAGGCAATTGATTGATTCTTTATTTGTTGTTTGCGTCTGGAAGGAATGGGGGTGGTACCTGCAAAGACACTCAGATGCTTGAGTCAGCAAGGGTCTAAGCAAGTTTTGAGAGTATTGGAACTTAGAGATACCTGAAGAGTGTTAGTGTATTTATAGTAGTGAACCAATAACCACCCTTGGAGTAGTTCCACCTTTTAAGGAGGATCACCATCTCTTTATCCTAGGGTAGTTGAGATATGGCTCCTGAAAGTGGGTTGAGAGATTTTAGGGGCAGTTATTTATTTGAATAAAGATTATTTGTCAGCTAATCTTTGTTCCTGACTTCCTTAGAGTAAGTCGTCATTGGATCCAACTTCTTGAGAGAAGGTCGGTGTCGAATGAGGGTCAATCTTTTGGATTGAGCCTTTTATTTAGACTTGGGCCTTAGCGTTGGACCAGAGTATGAACAGTTCCATTTTTTAGACAATTGGTTTTTACCACGTAATATCATTAGAAATTGGTTCTTCTACTTCACTTTTACCCATAACGGTGTTCTTGTATGTGGTGAATAGTAATAAAATTTTAATTCACAATAATCTTAATGACAATGCCAACGAAATTATTATGTAGTTAGTATTTGCTGTTTTATTGTGTATAATATGATAAGTGAACATAAAAAATAAATATAAAATGTGTGTCAATGTATATTTTGTTGTTATTTTTTTTTATTTTATTTTTACTCCTATTAGCCTCCTCCTTTATTGGGGTCAAGAACTTGTTAATTTGTTATAACTAACTATAAAAATAATAACAAGCTATATAAAAATAAAATCACATGTGAAAAAAAAAATTAAAATTGAGATTTCATATTACACGTAATTAAATACAAATTTAATAATAAAAATAGAGTGGTAAAATGATAAAAAAATAACTGAAAAAAATATATGCAGTAGGTAGTTTGTTTTAAAATGGTGGTGAATGGTCAATACTTTCAATAGATGAATCATTACGTAAAAATAGTGTTAGAAGGACAGTGCTTCTAAGTTCTAAGAGATGGAACGGATAAAACTGAATTTTTGTTTCAGATTTAATATATTTAATTATTAATATATTATAATTTAAATACACATCTAAAAATCAAATTATTCAAGATTTAAATTTTTGATTTTAAAATTCTAAAATAAATCTTAAACCATCTAATTATATTTATTTGATAGATTTTTGGATGTATTCTAAAAATATTTTAAATATAATTGTATTATTTTGTATGTGTAATAAACTTCCGAAATAAACTAATTTTAAACATTAGCTAAAACACCAAACAATAACATCAGTAAAAAAAATTAAAATGAATAAATACTAATGCTCAAATAAATAATAAAAATTCTAACTAATACTACGATAATACATGTTTGATATATTTTTATTCATAAGATATACAAATTTTAAATTAATTATTGATTTTAATAATTTTGAAAACGTTAATGTTCAAAATAAGTAACGAATAAATCTAACTAATGATAAAATAATAAATATTAGATGCATTTTATTAAATCAAATATCAAAAGATTAATTGTATTTTTAATGTTTATATTTAGATGCTAGAATTTATAATTTTGGATGTGTTTCAAAAATAATTTATATATAACATCATATTTTTAGATGTGTTATAATTGAAAAAAAAATAATTTTTATGAACATACCATCTACATATTCTTACTTAAATTTTTAAATTTTGGATGGGTTTCAAAAATAATTGATATATAACATCATATTTTTAGATGTTTTTTTATAATTTAAAAAAAAAAATTATGAACATACCATCTACATTTTCTTACTTAAATTTTTAATTTTTTGTGCATTTTTAATCAAATTAATTAAGTATGAATTACTTTATTTGAAAACGATAATGTTCAATAAGTAATGAAAAAAATTCAACTAATAATTAAATAATAAATATTAATTGCATTTTATCGAATCAAAAATTAAAAGATTAATTGTATTATTAACGTTTATATTTAAATTCTATAATTTTATGATTTTGGATGTGTTTTAAAAATATTTTGTATATAACATCATATTATTAGATGTGTTATAATTTTAAAAAAAATTATGAATATACCATCTACATCTTTTTACTTCAATTTTTTATCTTTTGTACTTTTTCACTCAAACAAATTAAGTACACATTATTTTATTAGTAATAACTCTATTATTAAAACCAAATAAGATCAACTAATGTTACAATTAAATAAAAATAGATTATTATGTTTATTTTTAAATAACAATTATGTTTATTTGTGATTTATCTGACGCTCCACTTGCAGAAGATGACTATGTACCTATTTAGATTTGTCTTCCACATCATATTTTTTATGTTTGTTACCAGTGTGTGCTGGGATTGGAAAAGGAAATATTTTATGAACACAAATATAGTAGAATGGAACCACAAGAAATAGCCTTAACAATGACAACCCATAAGATTTTAAAGATTTAAAGTGTGCTCATTATTCATTTCGTTTCGAAACTGTAAACAGGTACAATCACATAAACAAGGGGGCAAATAATAATAATAATAATAATAATAATAATAAAAAAAGAAGAAAAGGGTGCTACATGACTTTACCGATGAGGATTTTCTGGTTGAGCTCCAAGACGAAAGAGAGAGTAGTGTTATCACATTTAAGAATGTAACATAAAAGAAAGTAAAAGAAACTGTATTTTTTATATGAAGTAATGTAAAAGAAGGAATGAAACAATAACTAACTATGAAGTGGATAGAAAATTAGAGAAATTTAAGTTTTTAAACTTTAAATTAAGTTTAATTATAAATATGTATCTAAAAAATAGGAATTTGTTTTGTTTTAAAATAATTAAATAATATTAAAGGCTGACCAAAAATTTATTTGTGTTATACAAGTAGCATTTTTCTTAGAAGATAAGGTGTGATTTCTCATTATTTATTTCACAAGTAGGACCAAAAAAATATGAAAGAAAAATTATTCAAAGATGAGAGATCACACTTTATCTTTCAAAATAAAAATTTAAAATTTAAAGAATTCAAATTCAATTCCGGTTCCATCCAACCCATCGGTTCTAGGTCTTGTGGTGATTTTTTAACTCGTAATTTTGGCAAAGCAGAGGCTCGCATAAAGTTGTTTTTATAAAATAATTGATAGTTAAAAGTAGTTAGATTATTTGCTATATTTGACTAAATTATCATCAAACAATTTTTAATTATGAACTTCACATGTATTCAGTTTTTACCGTTTCTTTATTAGATCGAACTGAATTTTGTAATGCTTTGCTATTCAAACAAAAATAGACCTTCTCAATTTTATTTTTCAATTGAAAGCCTAAAATACATTCTATAACTCTTCAATCTTTTTTAACCAACTTAGGTTAGGTTAGTTTAGTTGTTAGCTTTAAACAAGTGTTGGAGATTCGAATCTCACCTAATATATGTAACAATCTATTGGGCAGCAGCAAATTTTTAAATAGAACTCAAATATGCCATAAATTAGTCTTTAGTCGTTAGGAGATACCGTAGAAAGCAAAAAAAACCTTCAATATTTTTTTTAATCTTATAAAATATACAATAAAGGTCTATAACCAAATAAAGTACTTAACAAAGTCAAACCAAGTTATTTCACATCAACGTGCACTCTCTTATGTTATCGTTAGTGTCGTCTTCTTCTGTCTCTTCCATACACCTCGGCTGCTGCTGATGCTTATTATTCTTCACTTCTTTTTTCCTCTTCGTTCTCTTTCGTGCCACCACCAGCTCTTTCTCTTCATTTTCTCAATTGAATTTCTTCTTCTCATTCCTCCTCCTCCTCCTCCTCCTCCTCATTCTCCTCCTCCATCATCATTATTATCATCATTGTCATTATCGTTATTGTTATTGTCCCCATTGTCGTTTTCTTCTTATACATAAATAATATTGTTCATTTTCTTTTTAATTTTTGCACTTGTTTTAGTTAATTTCGTTGTGTTATCTAAAGACTTTTCACTTATTTTTTTTATCAAAATTTGTAAATCTGTAACTCAAGTCTTCATGAAATAAATTCTTAGTTCCATTACATTATTTAGTTGAAGATTTTGGTGTTAGAGTAAAGATATTTCGGCGTTATTCTTTAGAAATTTTTTTGTTGTTTTATATATTAAATACGTCTTATTCTTCTTATAAGTAATGCCACTATTCACTCTCTTTCGAATTTTTGTACTTGTTCTACTTAATTTCGTTGTGTTGTACACATATGTTTCCACTTATTATCCTTTCTATTAAAATTTGTAAATCTACAATTCAAGTCTTCATGAAATAAGCTCTTAGTTCTATCACATCATTTAATTAAAAATTTCAGTATTATAGTGAAGATATTTCGGTGTTATTTTTCAGTTTTTTATATTTGAGATAAGCATTCAATTATTCAATTTTAAGTGATGTTTTTGTGTTATGTTACTGAACTTCTGATGTCAATTTTAAATAATTCGGTGCTCTCTTATTTCATTTTATAGAGTTAATGTGATATTTTAGTTTGCAATTTACTTTTTACATTCTGTATCATTGTATTTGAATTTCGGTGTCAATTTAAACAAATTTTGGTGCTAGTTTTGTTTATGGCAAGAATTTAATCCAATAAATATGAACTTACATTCATTTAACTAAATAAGATTGGAATATAGTAGATACATGTTTATTCAAATTTAATATGAGAAGCAATACTTCTAAGAAAATAAGTAAGAGCAACAAAAAAAAAAAAAGAAAAAATGCAACATTAAAAAAGATATTTTTGTATTAAGGTTAAAATATTGCGGTGTTATTTTTCTGATACATTATGCATAATTCAAAATTCTCTTTCCTCATTCTCATCATCATCATTTTTTTCTCTTTCTTGTTTTACATTTTCATAATTCTTGTTTTATCCTCTTAGCTTATATCAAGGTTAAAAAATTTTGGTATCTAAATTAACAAACTTCTATATCACAATTAAAAAATTTTGATACTATTTTCTGATAATTTTTACATAACTCAAAACTCCTTTTCATTCTCCTCCTCTTCTTCATCGTTATCATCTTCTGTATTTTATCACAATCAGATGGTAAAATATAAAGATGGTTTACAAAAGGCAGGAATTATAGTAGACTTGCAACTCCTTTATCTGATCGTGGAAGAGTTGATTCTCCATATTAATCTTTTGTGGCAAGTTAGCTCCCATTCAAACTGAATTTGGAACGCCAGGTCGAAGGGTTACACACTTACACTGCCAAAGAGGGGATATATGCAGCGGCAGAGTTGTTACATATTCAAAATGAGATTCAAACCGTGACGCTCTAGTTCCTTTAACAAACAAACACCCCAATCCTCACGTTCATTAGTGGCATTGGAGTCCCTTGTCTTAGGAACACCGTACACATACCTCGACGTCTTGACGAGAAAACTTTTTCTCAAACTCTCCATCACCTATATGGCTATATCCATGCTTATCAAAGTCCAATCCAAGTACTCTCTTAGGCACCCTAAGTTTTAGCAAATCTTAGGAATTGGATAAAATGTTGGATCTATTTTTAGAAGGAAAGTTCTATGGTGCCGTCACAGAAAACATGTATGTGATGTTATCCCTGCGTGTTGTGCTGAGATAAAGACACGTGTAGTTTTTTTAAAGTTGAATTCCGTTCTCCGTTTTCGCTTAGGAGAGGGATTAGTTGTGATTTTTGAGATTTGTTATGTGGATAGCGGGCTTGGTGGTATGGGCCAAAATAGTGAATTTGAGATCAAACAAAAAAGGTTGAAAGAAAATTGCAATGGATAAAACAAGCCAACCCAAAAGAGGAAAAAAAATCCTTTGAGTTACATGTATTGTTTTAATATGGCTATTTCAACAAAGTTAATAAAGAATGACCAAAAAATTAACTTTTTTTTTTGGTAATTAAAAACAAAGTTAATAAAAGTGTCAATCAATTGGAAAAATGTACTAGGCAGTGTAATCCATCTAATTTTTCATCATTTTCAGTTGACTTCATAAATATTTTGTTTGTGTCTTTTTTTTTTGTTGGTCAGTGAATTGGATAACCCCAATTCTAAGTATCTCATATGAATTGGACAACCTTTGATCCTAGGTATAACACACACCCACACGCTCCTCACATACTTACCATTTTTTCTTCCTCGGTTGCCGTTGGTAGGAGTTGAGCCCGAGACCTTTGAAATAAGGAGGGGGCGGAATGCCGTGTGAGCTAAGACTCATCTTTTTAACTAGCCAAATTGGTCATGTAATTGACTGCGGTGTTAGATTCGTGACATGGGTCTAGTCTAACCGGATGTGGATGTCCATTATGATAAAAAAATCTATAAACATGAAAACTATTGACAAAAAAAAAAGACAGCATGAAAACAATGTCTTGCCTAAGTATACTTACTGAATTTAATTTTCTTGGTATAAGCATGACAATGTTTTAATTTCCTTGTGTTGGATGTAGTTATTGTATTAGATTGCCTTCTTATGTGTACTTCGTGTATTACATTTATCGATTATATTTGGAATTTTTTGTTTTTGGGTTTAATTCGGTGTAACTTCAATCAATACCCTATCTGTTATGTGTTGGTGAAAAGACATGTCCAATCCATACATAAATTTTAAGTTTGATATTGTTACATGCATGATTCTATTATGGAGTATTATAAGTTTATAACACAATGATTTTTATTTAAGTAAAAGAAAAATTTAATCATAAAAATATAAATTCTTAAAAAAATTTATTAAAATAATAGTTTATCATCAAAGACAGATGCATGTATCACATTATACAAAAAAGCACTCCACTATAATTAATAAAAGTTTATATAATAGATATTTTAATTCATAAAAAAATATAAATTAATTTTATACTTATTGAAATTAAATTAATTTGATAAAATTATTAAAATGATTTAATAAATATTTTTATTGGATATCTATATAATTTTACTAACTTAATTTAATTTTTGACAAATATTAAATTAATTTATATTTCCATGATTTAAAATATTTTTATTTTGTTTTTTACTTGAAAGAAAATTTTTTTCCTAAACACAAACTTCTTAATAGAATATTAGAGGACAATCATTCGTTAGTATTTAGCTACATCAAGGAAAAGTAAAATACATAGTAGATTTTTTTTTAATTTTGGGTTGGCTTTTTTTTACCCACTGCAATTTTTCCCTACCGTTTTTTGTTTAGCCTCAAATTTACTACTTTGGCCCATACCACCAAGCCCACTATTCACATAACAAATCTCAAAAATCACAACTAATCCCTCTCCTAAGCAAAAATGGAGAACGGGATTCAACTTTGAAAAAACTACACGTGTCTTTTTCTCAGCACAACACGCAGGGATAGCATGACATGCATGTTTTCTGTGACAGCACCATAGAACTTCCCTTTTTAGAAATGGACCAATTTAATTCAAACTAACAATTTATATGAATAAGTAAGAAAGAAAATTAAATTATAAAATGTTCTAGTAATAATGATTAATGATTATATACATTTACATTTTGCTATATACATCAATAGACTTTAAGCTGGGGACCCTGTCAAAATTTGGCTTTCAATCCTAGGTATCCACTCATAAAGGATATCATTCACTTGTTCTGGCACCTCATCGTGCGGACAATGGCCTGTAATGTTAGAAGTTTAAAAATTTTGGATATCATTAAAAAATTAAAAGTTAAAAATAGATGAACAAGTATAAAAAGTTATAGTTACCAGCATCCAATTCTTTAATTACAAGTCCATCGCAATGTTCTTTCAGTGTAGCCACCCTGGAACTGCAGTCAGAAATTGGATCTTTCATCCCCTGATAACAAAGAAATCAATAACAAGATACGAAGCTATACCAGAGATTAATTCACATACATATATCATATCAACTTCAAATTTTCTTGCCATTAGCGTTAGAGTACCTGTATAATCAGAACCTTTTCCCTGAATTCTTCAATAAGAAAATTAAGAGGTATGGAAAGATTAAAACAGAAGATGCTTTCCACGACCACAGGAGAGCCAGGATGATAAGACTTTTACATATGTAAGGAGATGGCAAAATGAGCCATGTATACACATCAGAATAATGCAAAACTCAAAAAAGTGAAGCAAATTACTAAAAAGTAAAAGCCAAGAAGAGGATACTGCTCTTAGCATTTTATTTATGAGCCAATCATCTGCTCTTTCTGTCCGCTGCATGCGAAGTTAAAAGCCTCAGAACCAAGCAATATCCACACCAAAAATGTGAGACATAATTATACCTTTGAAACACTTACAGTTGGATAACATTTCTTAACTAAGTAACCTCAAATATAGTAGAAGAACACGAGAGTCCAACCAGGAGGCGCCGGAGGTTTTTCTATCCTGAATAGGAAAGCATGTAAGTGTGAAAAGGACAGATTTTTTGGTGTATAAGTGTGAAAAGGACAGATTTTTTTAGAGGAAGTACACCCAATTTATGTAATCATACCACCAATTGAGTTCCCGACAAGGTGGACAGGTTCACCCACAACATCAACAATAAAATCTCTCAATAGTTCGGCCCACAAGAGTTCAGTATACACAATATTTGGCTTTTCTGAATTGTCAAATCCTAACAATGTAATAGCCCAAACACGATTTCCAGCTCCAGCTAAACCATTTATGTTGTCACGGTAATGCTCTGCGAAAGCGCCAAATCCATGCACAAGAACAACAGCAGGACCATCATTGCCAGCAACTGTATACTAACAAAACCAGTTTTTGGGTTCTTAATTCATTAAATTGACAAAAGAGAGTTGACTGGCCATTTGGAAATGAATCAATCGTTGAGTATGAGAAATCAGTTGAATACCTGAATAAGAAAACCATTCCATTTCCACATACGTGTTGAGTGTATCCCATCATTGTTTGTTTGATTTCTCAAAGCCATAAGCCAGTACCACTATGTTCCAAAAAATTAAATGAATAGATCATTTGATAAGAAAGGTAAAGGCAAGTTTTCTGTTGCAACTAATAAGAAATAACCAAATCAATAAGGCAGAAAAAAAATTGTATTCTAATATAGCAAAATTGCTAAAACTAGCACCTCCTTTGAGCACACAGCATCAACTGCTCCTGCAATTGTGGTAGCTGAATATCCAAAGGGAGA
Organism: Arachis hypogaea; assembly: GCF_003086295.3. NCBI lineage: Eukaryota > Viridiplantae > Streptophyta > Magnoliopsida > Fabales > Fabaceae > Arachis > Arachis hypogaea. The sequence goes on along the minus strand of NC_092047.1, from coordinate 107,165,360 downwards.
TATAAATCCTGCATTTCGTTCTCTCTCATATTTGATAGCTTCATAGTGTACACTTCTAGATATAATGCCAAGAGATAGAGCAGGACCAAAGAGTGCAATAAATGATGCTCCATTCCGACTTTCAGAAGAACGTACTTTTTCATGTATCCTGCACAGATTTAAAGGTGAAAAGACATTTCACTGTTCGTGTTTTTAAACTGACCTCTAGACTCCATACTCAAGACCCTAGAAGATATTAGCCAACAAATAATCACAAATGGCAGGTTTTTACTACATACTCTTGCCAGTCATCATGAGCTGTTCCCTCGAAATATCTCAAATATGCAGCCAAGGCATTTAATACATTGTTTGTTCCACCTCCTACAGCATTACCTTTTTGTGACAGGAAAACAGATTCATTTGATTTCTTTGACTGCAGTTGCCTAGAGTCATAACTTCCTTCACTGCTCTCACTAGACTTCATTATTTTATTCCGTAATAAGGTTTCAGCTGATGTCAACTTGATTGAGTTCCACCTCTCTCTCAATCTCCCTTGGTTGCTGGTAATGAAATTCTTTACATCATCATATACAGGAAGAGTACCTATTTCAATGAAAATCTATCATATGACTTTGGCCACTTTACAAGTGCAAGATGTTAAATGGATTACAAAAATGGAAAATATAATATCAAATACTCTTCCAAAAGAAGATTCATGCCAAGTGACAAGAAAAGTCAACCACCACAGAACTCACCCCAGTCCAGTTCCATGTCTGCAGCAGGTAATTTTGACAGCTGAAGTGGTTCAGTATGGGTAGTCGAAGTTTCTTAAAGTCATCGTACGATGCAGGAAGATTTTGCAGAACCTATTGGATAGTGATAGAAACGACCAAATCAATTATCGACAAGTTAATAAAAGTAATCACCAATTACCACATATAAATTCTTCAACTCTTGAACAATTTAGATAGCCAAAGAAGCCAAGAATCAATCGGATACCTACATTTACATCATAAAATGGAGTGTTCCATAATTCAATCCTAGGAGCACATTCTCGAACCGTGACAGGTTTCATACACTCCTTCACAACATCCAAAAGCAAGTACAATTCATACTCCACCTCTTGTTCTGCAAATACACAACTGGCATTCACCTGTTCCACCCTGGGCGATGAATTTGTTCAACAAAAGCAATTGATAATGCTTAATTCAAGATCTCATCATGCACTTTGGCGGAAAAAAAGTTCTCATTATGCACGGACATGTATTGGGGCATCATCAGTAACTAATCAACTAATAAGTAACTCACAATAAAAGTTAACTAACTGTGTAACTAATCAACTAAAGAAGTAACTTACTAACTGAAGAGTAACAACCTCAGATGCAAGCTGTTGTATGACGTGCTCTGCGTTCCCGAATCTAATCATGAGATTGGAGCCGCGTTCCTTCAAGGAGTTCCTCAAATCTTGCAGCGCGAACAGGAGCAGTTCCAGCATTTCGTCAGAGAAACCTGCAATCAGCAATTCAACATGGTGAGATTTCATTCTCCGAAGGGAGTTAAGATCTGAAAGAGTGTTTCGGGCATTCGGCGAAAACTGACGAGAGAGGATACGGCGATCGAAGACGTAAAGAGGAAAGAGTGATTGGAAGCTAGAAGCAACGGTGAGGGCTGGGTGATCGTGGATTCAGAGGTCGTGCTTGAACCACACAATGGCCGTATTAGCAGTTTGCTGCGCACTCATTTTAAAGGAAGGAGAGCAGCGCCGAGTGTTTGGGGAGAACTGGAGAAGGAAAGTGACGGAAAATGAGAAGGAAAATAAGAGAAAGAGAGGAGAGCCATTACTGTTTTAGAAAAATAAAAAAATATTTAAAAATCCACGTGGAGGAATGTGTGTGAGTAATAAAACGACGCCGTTTTGTTTATTTGAAAAAAAAAAAAAAAAACAAAAGCAGAACCATTCGTGAACCAAACCCTCCCCCCCCTCTTCTTCCCCCAATCATTTGTGCTCTCCCTGGAGACCTCTGAAGCCAAGGAAAACCCTAGCCCTTCATCGCCGCCGCCGTCCCCAGGTCCTCAGCGCCGCCGCTGCTTCCTCTTCCCCGTGTCGTTTTCATCTTCGCTGGCACGTCGTTTTCATCTTCCTCTTCCCCAGGTAGCTCGGCACATCGTTTTCATCTTCGCTGCCTTCTCGGCACGGAACCCAGGTTAGTGGCCCTGCTTTCAATTCTTCGCCTCCGCATCTTCCTTTTAATTTCTGAATGTTCGGTCTTCTCCTTCGTTTGAAGTTCTGAAATTGTTGTTCAATTTTTGTTCCATTTTTCTTGTAATGTTTTGTAAATTGTAATTGTCTGCTGCTGATGGATCTGTCTTGTATTTGCTGGTTGCTGATGGCTGTAATTTTTTTTTTCAAATTTACTGATGGCTGGATGGCTCTGTTAGTTGCTGATGGCTCTTAATTTTTTTTGTTCAAATTTACTGATGGCTTTGTTTGTAGTTGCTGGTTTTGCTGGGTGAAGGTTCAGTGTTTTGGAATGTTTTATAATGTGCTAATGTTTGTAATTGCTGGCTTTGTTTGTAATTGCTGGGTGAAGGTTTAGTGTTTTGTGATTATTGGTTAATGTTTTGGTTTAGTGTTCTCTCTTTTCCAGATTTCCCTTTTCCTGTATTTCTGCATGTTGCTGAATTGGTAATCAATAAATTTGCCCCTTTGCTGTAAATCGGGGCTTTACTAGGATTTGTTAAATTTGTTGCTGTAACTTGAATTTGTTGCTTCCCAGTCACATAACTAGAACAGAATGCTCAGTCAGTGCTTGATTGATTGGCTTTGCTCACTGATTGTATTTGATGATAAATTTTAAATTGATAACTTTTAAATGTTAAATTTGCACTGACCATGTTACTGATTCACTGTTTTTTCAGTTCTTTTTGTTGTTGTTAATCATTGTGATGAGCTTTGTTAAAATTTGCACTGCCTATGTTTAACATTTAAACTCTCAGCTTCTCGGCCCTGTTTGATTCTTCATCTCAGGCAATTGAATCGAATCAACCAGGCCTTCCTTTTCTTTTTATTTTAGTTGATTCTTAAGTTTTCTAATATATGTAGCTTTCTGAATCAAGTGGATCAGATTATGTAGTTTTCTTGATTTGGGATATTTTCGGAGACGCATTAGAAGAGCTATTTTATTATTATGTTTGCTATAATAATATTCACATGTTCTCTATGCTTGTGATTGTTTCAGTGTTTACATTTTCTTTCCAAGTCACTTGCTGTGGTTGTTCTTTGAGTTAAGGCTTTGTATGTGTGTGCGAGAATATGTGATAAATAAATATACAATAAAATTATTAAAAATTTAATATACAATTTTAAATATTCAAATTCAATAATTTTTAAAATTTTATAATTTTACATAATAACTTGTTTATATTTTATTACTAAAAATTCACAAAATAAATTTTTTTTAAATAATTTCTAAGTTCTAATCTAATAATTAGCAACAATACTCATGGTTTTTTATTTTAATAAATAAATTAATTATAATAATTATTGAAATAAATAATTTAAAAAATATTTACCAAAATAAATACTTCTCTCTTATCTCTGGTAAACGAGATAATTTTGTACGTATGTAAACGAGATAAAACAGGTGGATGTGATACGTGTATATCTATAAACGAGATAAATATTACATGCATTTTTTAAAAAAAATTTGAAATAATAAAAAATATTATTAATATCAATAATCCAAACTTTTAGCATGCAATTAGTACATAAAAATGTATTATATTTATATCTCGTTTACACTGTCTTATTTGTAAACGAGATATACACGTGTTGTGTCCACCTGTCTTATTTGTAAACGAGATATATGTAAAATTATCTCGTTTACACTGTAAACGAGATAAGAGAGAAGTATTTATGTTGGTAAATATTTTTTAAATTATTTATTTCAATAATTATTATAATTAATTTATTTATTAAAATAAAAAAATCCCAATACTCATTACATTAGTAACAAAAATATAAAATCAACAACAATAGAATACACAAAATTACACAAACTCAAACTATTGAGAATAGAATTCAAAATCATAAAACATTTCAACAAAGACTTCTCATCATGTATTCAACAACGAAAATTCATAATCCAAAAACATATCCAAAATTGAAAAATCCAAAATCAGAAAAACTAAACAAAAAATCCAAACTCAACATCCAAACTAAATTCAGAATCACTTCAGCAACAAGCCAACTCAGAATACAAAATTAACAATAATTCAAATCAACCATCAACTCTAACTCAGAATCCCACAGCAAAATTAGCTCAGACAAATTCACTCAACAAAAAATTAAGGTTCTGAAAATCGGACCGATTATCGAACCGATCTAACTACTAGTTCACTGGTTTACTGGTCTAATCGGTTCAACCTGAAAAATCGTTTTATAATAAAATAATAAATAAATTATAAATAAACACCTTACAACATAATGATAGACAGCACAATTGAATCACAAAAGGATAAAACAGCATCATATCACTATAAAATCACAAAACACAACAGAACAATTAATCAATAATCATACAAACTAGGCAAAATATTTGATGGAGCTCTCTACGAAAATTCCATTTGATGGAGCTGTCCAAAATATTTATAAAATAAGTTCAACTTGTTATGTTGTATTTACTCATAAGCAACAAAAGTTTTACTAATTTTATCTTAAACCTCACATGAATGTTGATTAACATATTAGCATATATTGTATCAAGTTTGCAACAACTAAAGACTTTAATCTATATATCTAGCCTCAGATAGCATAGCAAAATTCAAGTCTCAACATTTGCACAGAAGAACAAGACATGAATAAATCTAAAATTAATTTGTTTCTTCATAGAGCCTCAATATGCTACCTTCATCTTCAAAACGATCTTTAACCATCTATTACTTTTCTTCATTTAACCACCACCAGTTTGATGGTGTAATAGAACTTCCAAGAAATGTTGACTTCAAATTCCTCATATTTAATTAGATATAGACAAAATATCGAACAAAAGGATGAACCAAATTGAAATAGAACCTAAGCTGATTAATTTATTTATTAAAATAAAAAAAACCATGAGTATTGTTGCTAATTATTAGATTAGAATTTAGAAATTATTTTGTGAATTTTTAGTGATAAAATATAAACAAGTTATTATGTAAAATTATAAAATTTAAAAATTATTGAATTTGAATATTTAAAATTGTATATTAAATTTTTAATAATTTTATTGTATATTTAATTAAATTAGTTTAATCACGGTTCAACTCTGATTGGACCATTGAATTATTGAACCAATCACCTTATCGATTTATTGACAAATTCGATTCTCACAACCTTATATATATATATGTATATATATATATTATTTAGTTGATTTAAAAAGTAATAATAAATTTTAATATAAAATATAAATTTATTAGATCTTTTGACTAGAATTCTATCCATATTATAAATTTATCAATTCCATTCTATCTAATCCGATTTGTAAAAATAAATTTATTTTACTTAAATACGACATATAATCTTTTCATATTTTATAATATTAAATATTATTTATATATGATTAACTAATTAAATTATTAATTTCATATTAATATGTATTTATACAAAAGATAAAAATTGGAGTTTAAATCTGGACTTGTTTCCCTCTGCATTAAGCCTTAATGTTAAAGTGATGATTTACACATAATAATATGAATAAAACATGTGAAAATGTGTGATTTGGGTAAAATAAAATTATCACTGCAATTTACTCGTAATCTTTCAAAAAAAAGCTCACTCTCAGTTGGAAAAAACTTACGTTCGCTTTATTTACTAATAAAGTAATAATTTAGAAAAAACATATGAAAACATTGATTTAGAGAAAGGAATAATTAAGTATTTATTTTAGTTTAAAAATGTGAAAAACCAAGTAATGCAAATCCACAAACCCCAATAGTTATTGTTTTTATAGACAAGGTGACCGTGTTTACAAGCAAAAAACGAAAAAGGAAAAAAAAAGAAAAAAAACGAGAGAGGAAGTCCAAAACTTTTTCTCTCATTTGTATAATCCAATTCATCTTCCTCCTCTGTAGTTTGCAATCTGAGTCTGCATTTCTGCATTCAACTTCTTCAGAAGAGAAGAGGATGGTTCTGTCTCAGAAGATTCACGAAGCTTTCAAGGGCACAGTAGAGAGGATCACGAGCGCTCGAACCGTCTCAGCCTTCAAAGAGAAAGGAGTTCTCAGTGTCTCTGAGTTCGTCACTGCCGGCGACAATCTCGTTGCCAAATGCCCCACTTGGTCCTGGTAAATTTCCCCCCCTTTTTTTTTCCATCTCAAAGATTTCATCTTTCTTAAGTAGGCTCCCTGTTACACGATGTTTCTGTTCCTCTAATGGCTATTCGTTATTTCCAAAATATATATATTTTTTAAATCTGCTTTCAAGCCTCAAAATTTTACTTCTCAGAAGGGTTTCAATCAAGTTATATAGCTTCGGTCCCTGTAACAAAGGGTTTGGGGTCATATGGGACTTTCTGGGATGATTTGAATCATGTACGTATATTAACTAATAGCAAGCATTGGAAATTTTCATTCATTTGTGTTATGGCAATTGCTAAAGCTCAAAATTAAGAGGTCATTCTTTTTGTGCCCTTATTAATTGTTAATGTTCTGTTTTCCCATTGCATAATAGGGAATCAGGTGAGCCAAGCAAAAGGAAGCCATATTTGCCAGCGGATAAACAATTATTAATTACTAGGAATGGTAAGAGTCGAGCTTGGGATGTATTTGTATGTCATACATCTTCTTTGTACTTGTTATCTTCAGTCTAGTTTGAATTGTATTAAGTTGCTCTTTCTGTCCTTAAAGCTAGAAAGTTATAATACCTGAATTTCCCTGAGGTTTCTCCTGAATTTGTTATCTATGGCTGTCCTCATTAATGCTGGTTTATGAAGTTGCTTAACACTTGACAGTGCCGTGTTTGCGGAGAGCTGTATCTGTAGAAGAAGAATATGAAGCGGCTGGAGGAGAAGTTCTACTTGATGATGAAGAAAATGATGGATGGCTAGCAACTCATGGAAAACCTAAAGGTATGTATGTTGCTGGAGGCATTATTCTAGGGTTGTGTTAAATTGCCTTACACAAGCTTGGGGTTAGGTTAGTCCACTACTTAAAATAACCCCCACAATCTTAGTGCAACAATGGTTTTGTAGTATTGGCTTTTTACAAATATAGGCTTTATCCAAAGTTAGTTAGTATTATGTTCATTAAATGCAAGCGGTGAGGCAACAACATTGCAGATCGCTGTCAACGTCAGACTCTCATGTCGAGCTTCTGGGTGTGCCACAACCCCCATCTAATCATAAAATTCCACCTTTCTTTCCCTAAAATAAACTCTTACCAATTTTTTCCACCCTCGTCATCTATGTTTCGATCTGTGCTCATTGTTGTGACCAGATGTCGTTTCTGTGTTTCGTTAAATTCCCCAATTTTGCTCCTCCTTTTGACGAAAAAGAGAATGAATGATCAAGTTGCTCCATTGACATACTCACATAAGCATATTGGGTTGGCCAATCAAATCCTTTAATAATCTGTTTTCTACCTTGGAACTGCTCCCCTTCCTCCCACCCACCACAACCACAATTAAAAAAAAAAAAACCTTGACGGGCTTTCCATACTTGAATTAAGTTCTTCCCACTTGTGAGTGGCATACCAGCAAATGTCCTGGTAGACAGGTAACTTTTTTTCCCTTGAGTCCAGTGTAGCTAGCTCACCTCCAACCTACAAAGACCTAAGGATTTTTCTGCAAAATATTGAAATCTCCAAAATTTCAAATAAATTTTCAAGCTACTAACCAGAATTGAAATAATTACCACTGAAATTGAAATAAAATCCGTCCTATGGTTGTGAGCATGAGTTATGCATCTGTTTATAATACATTTTTATACAGGACTAGCATAACTCCCAAACTTGTGGGAGTAACAAAACAAGAGCTTCTATTCTATATCAGTATATTGTGATTTGGTTCTAATCCCATTCTCTGATGCTCATACCTTACACCTTTATTACTTTTTATTTATTTTTTTCAAGAAACCAAATCCGACGAGGAAGAGGATTTACCTTCCATGGAAAGCCTAGAAATCAGCAAAAAGGAACCTGTTAAGCAAATTTCATCCTACATGGGAGGTGATGAGGAAGACGATATTCCGGATATGGCTGAGTTTGAAGAAACTGATAACATTGTTACAGATCCTGTAAGTTGGGTATCACTTTCTAGGCTAGATTGTTGTTTCCTAACTGTTATACATCTGTATTTGGACTGAAAAGTGAAGTTTTATTGAATCACATGAAAGAGAACAGAAATATGTATCGACTGCTGTATTCTCATACTATGCTTGTTGTAAGAGTCTTTTCAAGCTGGTCTGTCCTTGCAATATTTGTTGGAATTAAAATGATAGGTAGGCTGTAGGCAATTACAACCTGAATGTGAGCTTTAACTCAATTTTTCATTTTAATACTTTTTATTTTTTATTTGCATAATTTATAATAGTAATATATTATTTTAAATAATTCTCCACTAGTTTACTTATTTTTTATTAACTATACTTTCATTGTTTACTTGTTTAGTACTGATTTAAGAAATGTGATTTTGTCATTGTTTACTCTTCAGTCTACATATCTAGTGGCTCATGAACCTGATGATGATAATATTCTACGAACCCGAACTTACGACATCAGTATCACGTAAGATGAGTTTCAAACTTGCAGTGTAACTTTTCTTGATTGCCATTTTGTTCCTGAACAAACTGCTACTTGTGATATCAGAGAAGACTGTGTATCTTTTTCTGACATATCACACAAGTGCTAAGATTTTCCTGAACAAACTGTTGGAGGATATTTATTCCTGACATATTTGTACTTCTCCTATTTTTTTTGTTGTATCTTGTTCTTTCTGTCAAATAGAAAGGACTACTTATTTTGTATTTGAAACAAACGGTCTTTAGACAATAATTTGAATAGTTCTATTTGACTTGTTTGCAGGTATGATAAATATTATCAAACACCTCGAGTATGGCTTACCGGGTATGATGAGGTTTGTTTTCCACAAGATCTTTTTTTAAATATATATATTCATTCACTTTTGTCGGTCTATAAGCCTACGATGAACCTACTAGGACAACTAATGTTTGCTTATTTTAAGTAGTGGATATAAATGATGTGAATATCCCGAACTGGGGCTTAGTGGGTGGGTTGATAACAGTTCCTTATTCTTTTTTCATTTTTATACCTTGGAAACTTAGTTTACTGGTTTATGATCTCATCTTTCCATCTTGCAGTCAAGGATGCTTTTGCAACAAGAACTTGTCCTTGAAGATGTTAGTCAGGACCATGCTCGCAAAACGGTGAGATATGACATGAATTGTTTATGTGAAAGATATTTTATCAGAATTCAATACGATGTTTATTGTTGGATGAATCATTTTGAGGTATAGATCATAGTTACATGCTTAAAGGGTAAAATTATTAAGCTTAATACTTCCTATGTTTTTAACCCCGCTATTTATCAATTTATAGTTTGCTAAACTTATGTTAATACGTTATTGTTCTAACATGAAATATTTACAGGTAACAATTGAGGACCACCCTCACTTGCCTGGTAAGCATGCATCTATTCATCCATGTCGACATGGAGCAGTGATGAAGAAAATCATTGATGTTTTGATGTCACGTGGGGTTGAGCCAGAAGTTGACAAGTAAACCCTTTCTGTCCAAGATATTATTACTTTCATAGAAACGTAATTATTATTACTTTCATAAAATCTTCCACATGGTGATATAAATTGGATTTTTCTTTTAATAAATCTAAATCAACATTGTCTGTAATTGTTTACAACATCCATACAAATATTGTTTTCTCATTAGCTTCACAATTTTTTATTTATTGTTTATGTAATTACTGGCTTTCAGGTGATGGAATATTTGATTATGCAATCTGCCTAAAGATTGTTTGTAGCATATAGTCAAGCATGCATCTGTTTTTTGTTCAATAGTCATTCATCCCTTTCTTAGTTTCCGTGGTTAATTATATTATGTTCCTCGAGAGAGGGGCAACTGTATATGCTTGAGATGCCATATTGAATTCTAACATGTATGTTTATGCTTGTTTATTTTACTTCAACCACTCCGTACGATTTGAATTCCTATAAATAATGACTTGTTTTTATTCAAATTCGTGAGTTATGTAAGCTTTCAACTGGAACTTGGTACGGCGCTTCTGGATTTGGTCCCTCTTAGCAATGCCTGACTTAGTATAATCACATTTTATTCCTTGGAGTGGCATAACTAAATATAAGTAATGTATTTGTGTAGGTACCTGTTCTTATTCTTGAAGTTTATGGCCTCTGTAATTCCAACTATTGAGTATGATTACACAATGGACTTTGATCTTGGTAGCTCCAGCAACAACTGACTAAGGTAAGTGATTTTTATTTATTTTCCTTAGTATCATACCATGGTTTTTTTCTTTCATTCTTATATTTTTTTTTTTTCAAATGGTAGCAGCATATTCAAGTATAACTGGGGAACATACTCCATTGTTGATTTCCCATTGGATCCGATGCATAAACACTCCGTCCTTTTATCTTGTTTTGTTGGTTTGTTGCGCATGTATTCAAATTGCGAATAAACCTTGCTGTTGTTGCCAAGTGTACATGTCATGTAAATTACAGCCACGTTAGTGTGGTTTGGTTACTGTCTTTGTACATATATAGCTAACTCTATGTCACTCTATAATGAAATATATAGCAGCAAATGCTTATCTTTACGTTTCCCCTAACTTCTATTTTAAAAAAATCATAGATTTCATTAAGATAACAAGAGTTACAATTAGGACCACTTGAGTTGACAGTAATAGAAGAATTGAGATTTTTCAACAAAAACTAACTTAGAGAGAATGATAATCAAATAGAAGTCACTACTTACTTGTGTGTAAATCACACTTAAAATGTGCGGCGAAACTTGTAGATGATTTTGCTTAGTTGCTTGTGCACTTTATGCATAGGAAATTGAGTGTTAAATGAAGATCAAAATGTGTCACTTTACATGGTTTTTAAAAGCGAGTTACCTCTTTAATGTTGAGCTTGTTAAGCTATTATGTACGTTTTTGTAGTGAAATGTTGATTAGATTTGGACTTATAGCTTGATAGTTATATGACATTCAAGTTGAGTTATGTGAAAGATCATCTTCAAATATAGGACTAACGAATTTTAGAGTTTAATTTTGATGCACTTACAGTGTAAAAAGTTTTATACTAAGTTTTACACTTTATACTGTCATCTAATTACATTAGTATTTTTAAATCATTTACGCGGATAATGTAAAAGGTTGTTATATTTACTAACGTTACGTAATTGAATGTACATGTAAAAAATAAAAATAAAATTATCTTATACTCACACTAAATCAAAATTAAATTCTGTAGAAATTGCTAATATCCCTTACCAAAAAATATGCCATAAATAACAACTATTATTAAAGAATTGTTTAGGTGAGTTTATAATAAAATATTTTTTTTTGAATTATCTTTTTTTTAAATTATTTAAAAAAGTAAAATAATTTTATATTTTAGATCTTTCACGTAAAAATATCTCTACCTTATGTTTGGATACAATAATATAAAAATACTATTTTATTTATTTATTATATGAAAAATGTTTTTTTTTTAACTTAAAAAATATATTTTTTTAGAATATAAATGGTAGCTTCTAAAAGATATATAACAATAATATTAAAAAGAAAAAAGGAAAATATATGATTGATAAATTGATATAGACATATATAGTGCTTATTGTGTAGAATGGTAAACGAGTCTCCCCTGTATATAATTGCTATAAATGGTCCATCTTCTCCAATCTGAATCTATCAAAAAGAAAATAACATAACAGCAGAGTGATCAGTCGCTGAATACAGCTAATTAACACAAGACCATGAGGAAACAATACCTCTCTTTTCTTCTTCTATCTCTCTTCCTTTCTGCAGATGCCCGTGGCGATTCCAATATAAGTATTCAATTTCACACATACACGCCTCTCTTCTAAATTTATCTATTCATATACTTTAATTTAATTTTACTCTCTTCATGAACAATCTTATTGATGTTCCGATCCATCTAATCAACATGTATGTATGTACGTACGTATAAGCAGGAGTGTGGGTACACGATGTAAGTGAAAACCGGATCCATCATAAAGCGAGGACCAGACGCAAACATAACTGTCACTCTCAGTGACGTAAAGGCCCGCGAGGTTCGGGTCCCGAACCTCCGGGCCTGGGGGATCATGGGCCAAGGCTATAACTACCTGGAGCGCGGCAATCTTGATGCCTTCACCGGCCGAGGCCCATGCATAGACACCCCGGTCTGCCGCCTCAACCTCACCTCTGACGGCTCTGGCTCCCACCATGGTTGGTATTGCGACTATGTTGAGGTTACTACCACTGGCCCCCATAAATCATGCTCTCAGACATTCTTCTACATTGACCAGTGGCTCGCTGATGATGTCAGCCCCTACAATCTCAGCGCCGTCCTCGACGGATGCCACCGTGCACAATACGCTCGTCGGCTTGATGAGATGCATGATTCAATTCATTGATTCATCGTTCTTTCTTTTTCCTTCTTTTTATTTATTTCCTTTTGTGGTAGTTGATGTTTGATCTCTTTTAGTTGTTTTCTATTTCGTGCATGCTGTAGGAAGTGGTATGTGATGATGCTTTATGCATATGCATGGTGAAAATTGTTAATTGAAAGGATATTCTTCTTGGTTATTGGCGTTGTAATGAGGAATTATTTATGGTGAAAATCCTTAATTTCATGTAGAGCAATGCTAGAGAACAAAAGAGTATTAGTAAAAAATCAGCCAAAATACCTTTGGGTGAATCCAAAATCTCTACGAGTTAATATATATGGATGTTTCTTCTACTAAGTATCAGAATGTTTTTTTTTTCATACTAAATGGATGTTCTTTTATATATTTTTCGAATTTTTTTGTATTGCAAATGTGAATGTCTCTATTTCTTTAAGAATTTCATATTTTTTTTAAATTTTATAGATATTTAATTATTTTTGCTAAAATATAACTGAATATTTCTTTTGTTAAGTATTAGGATTTTTTTTTTCATATTAAATGAATGTTTTTTTTTTATATTTCTGTAATTGTGTAGTTTGTAGTCTCTTTTAATTGTGCATCCCTTGCGTTCTCAAGACAGTCGCACTTTGCATACAGGTCCACCAACCCAGTAGCCAAATACGAATCAATCCGAATCCCATTCCTTGTAATGTAATCATGCACTATCCTACCCTGTTCCAACTCTCCCGTTTGAGCACAAGCTGAGAGAACATTTGCCAGAGCTATATTATCTAGCCTAATCCTCAATCCAATCATTTCATTAAACAAATCAATGGCTTCATAACACAGCTTCGCGTTGCTATAATCGGCAATCATAGTGCCCCAAGACACAGAATCTCGTTCTGGCATTTCGTCGAACAGTTTCTGCGGGCGCGTAGTCTCACCAATTTTAACGAACCCATGAACCATGGCATTATAAGAGACAACATCCCTATGAGAACTCTCGTTGAACAGCTTGTGGGCATCGTGGATGCGGCGATGGAGGGAGTAAACGCATATGAAGGCGTTGAGGGAGAAAGGATCGGCAAGAAAGCCGAATTTGAAGGCCTGGGAGTGTAGCGAGAGGGCGATGGAGATGGAAGAAGAAGAAGGGAGGAGGGAACATGCCTTGAACGCAAAAGGGAAGGTGTGGAAGTCAGGGGCGAGGGAGAGGTAGCGGAGGGTGACGAAGTTGTAGAGGGCGGAGGAAAGGGAGGAGAGGAGGGTGTGGGTCGCGGTGATAGAAGAGGAGTGGGTCGCGGTGAGGAGGCGGAGAGGGTCTGACGGAAAAAGAGAGATCTGTGTGTGAGATTGTTGGAGGTGGGTAGGTTAATGTGAGAAAGAAGAGAAATGTTGTTTTTATAGGTTTTAATTAGATTTACTTAATTAATTTTAAATTTTTAAAATTTTGAATTTTAAAAATTTAAAATTAATTATTAATATAAATTAATGTGGTTTTGTTTAGTTTTTGGTTGGTAACCTCTTGGTTCCATATACTTTTCCTTTCATGTAAAGTTAAAATTCATTGGACCTTAATTTTTACTATTATTTATTTGGCAACTACTCTAAAAAAAAATGTTTGTGATAATCTTTATTTAAATAATCACACTTTAAATAAAAATAATATTTTTATAATATATAAAAATTATATTTTATAATCTATTATTCAATAGTTAAAATAAAATACTTTTCATAAAAATAATTATAAAATCTTAATTGAAATATTTGCTTATTATTTTTTACTAAAAGATCGAGCTTCATTGATTCATTGAACCACTTCTTAGTGAAATATGTTAAAAGTTAATAGTCAAATTAGTTTTTAAAAGATGACTTATTCTTCAAATCCGTCTTTGAAATATCTTTTCAATCAAATTGGTCCTTAAAAAAATTATAAATTAATCATTTTCGTTCTTCAATTACTTAATTAGTAGTTTTCGTAAACGATTGGTGATATGAAACGTTAACTCACATCATACATGACACTTAGCTAGTATATTTAATTAGACGCTGAACAAATATATTTATAAAAATTTATCAATTTAGTGTCATTAGATTATATTACGGTTATGGTTTATATAATTGAGAAAATCGACTAAATTAGTAGATTTTCATAAACATATTTATTCAGCGTCTAGTTAAATATGTAAGGTGTTGTTCATACCCTATTCCAGATCAGACCCAATAAAAAAAAGGCTCATCCAAAAATATGGCCTCTCCCAACTTACCCAACCTCTCAAGAGGTCGGACACGACAAAAGGTTCAGTTTTACTTATCCAAATAAGTAACTGCCTCCGCAAATCTCTCCAACTATTTCTATATCCGCTAAAAGATAGATTTTAACAAACTTCCAAGATAAAGGGAACGATTATCCACCAACAAAGATAGAACTACTCCAAAAGGTGGTTATCGACTCTACTATAAATACACTGACACCCCTCAGGTATATTCAAGTTCTAATCTACTAAAAATCTACCTAAAACCCTTACTAACTTAAGCATCAGAATCTCTTGCAGGTACCACCCCCCACCTCCTCATGAGGAACTAGGACAGCAGCACCTCGGTACAAAAACAAATTGGACGCTACCTCACAAGAAGTCTGGACCTCACGTTCGGGCCCAAATCACCATTTCAGGTAACCCTTGGAACATTGGCGTCGTTGCCAGGGACCTGGAGCTCAACCTTTGATAATGGCGGACAATCAATACAATGATGGTCATACGGCATCTGAGTCAGAACCGGAGCCCCACCATGATAACCTCACGCTCGCAATACCTCCACCTCAGGAAAGAACGCACGTTCCCCACGAAGAAGGAACATCGGGGAATCCCCAGCCATGATGGATCCAATCAGAGGTCCATCTGCCTGAAGATGAAGAACCTCCTCATCCATCAGAGATATTAGGCTTAGTCCATGGCCATCGTGGACGATTAGAGCAACTCGAGCTGGAAGCAGAACGACAATGGAAAGAAGAACGAGAACTGCGAAAGGAGGTACGACGACGAAAAGAGTTGGAAGGAAAGCTCTTAAGATTGGAGGCTGACCTCCAAAGACGGAACAATCGAGCAGATCGAGAGGAAAGCCCTCTGGGAGGTGAAGATCCGTTTGTTGAGGAGATCATGCGGGCCAGAGTACTAAGAAATTTTAAAACACTCGACATGAATCTTTATGACGAAACGACCGACTCGAGACACCATCTCAACAACTTCAAAAGTTGGATGTACCTAGCTGATGCCTCCGACTCAGCTCGTTGCAAAAAATTCCTGACAACTTTGACCAAAGCCGTGATGAAGTGGTTCGATAATTTACCTCCCAAGTCGGTAACTTGTTTTGATGACCTGACAAGGAATTTTTTTACTAGATTCTCAGTTCAGAAGGATAAAGTGAAGCAGCTCCAAGCTTGCTAGGGGTTAAACAAGAAGTCAGAGAGCCACTCCGGGATTACATGGAAAGATTCAACACAGCATACTTGGAAATACAAAACTTACCTACTGAAGCAGTGATAATGGGGTTAGTTAACGGCCTTAAAAAAGGGCCATTCTCTCAATCCATATCCAAGCGACACCCGGCTTCCTTGTACGAAGTACAAGAATAGACGAAAAAATTCATCAATATGGAAGAAAATTTCCGACTAAGAGAGCCTCTTTCGAGGCCCAGCTGCCCTATCTATCTCAGAAAAAGGAGAAAGAAGCCAAGAAAAAAGAAGAATACAACTCGAAAAAATCTCGAATATATCATAATTATACTCCACTTCGAGTCTCTCTTGTAGATGTTTACAAGGAGATATGCTACATTGAGAAGCTTCCACCTCCTCGCCCAATCAAACACAAAAAAGCAAGAAGTCGGACAGAATACTGCGAATATCACAAGCTTTATTGACATTCTATCAACGATTGTTATGGTTTAAAGAGTGTCATAGAAAAGCTAGCTAGAGAAGGTCGGTTAGACAGATACTTAGCAAAGAGGTCGGACGACCAAACAAAAAGAAAAAGAGATGAAGAAGGAGAATGGCAAGAATGTCCACCTCAAACTCCTAAACGACACATACACATGATTAATGGAGGATTTACTAGAGGAGGAATCTCAAAATCATCATGGAAAATGCATCTTAAAGATTCATAATAGGAGTAGAGAGATATCCTATCACTTCAATAATATTCTCAGGGGCTCCGATGTCTCTTAGCATATCCATAATAAAGACCCAATTTAATATGTCATAAGCCTTTTCAAGATTTATTTTGATAGTTATAAGCCCTTGCTATGGACTTATTGCGCATTGTATAGACCACTTCTTGAGCTATTAAAATATTTTCTGTACAAATTCTACCAAGAACAGAGCTTGCTTGTGTGTTAAAAATAAGCTTAGGCATATAAATTTTTAATCTAGTAGTAATAATCTTAGTGACAATTTCATAACAAATATTACATAAACTAATAGGTCTAGAATTTCTAAAATTTTTCTAGGGAGTGAACTTTAGGAATTATAACTATTAGAGTCTAGTTTACCATAACAATATTACTAGGATCTCTAAAAATAGATTTCACCGAATCAATAAGGGAATAAGCAATGACATCCAAGAATGTTGGAGAAATTTTGCTGGGAGACTATCACTCCCTAGCGCCTCCAACTTTCCATATAAAAAACTGCATCTTTTTTTTTTTTTTGGAGAAATATCTCTACCCATATTTGCATATTGTTGGTCAAGAAGTCTAGTTAAGTTCCTAGTGAGAGAAAAAGGAGTCGGACTACCTTCCAAAGAATAAAGACTTTTAAAAAAATTAACACCCCATTTTTTAAGTTGTTCCACATCATCTATCCAATTCCCAACATCATTCTTGAGAGCAGCAACCTTATTTTTGCACCTTTTGCCATTAGCTCTT
The DNA here is from genome assembly GCF_003086295.3 of Arachis hypogaea. NCBI lineage: Eukaryota > Viridiplantae > Streptophyta > Magnoliopsida > Fabales > Fabaceae > Arachis > Arachis hypogaea. Next base: position 107,147,822 of record NC_092047.1, on the reverse strand, counting down.
TGATGGAATACTTGGTATTTTTGTCACCGAATCTGATGATGTTGCACCTTGACATTTGTTGCCAATAGCTCTCTTTTTGAATCGCTATTTTTTCATATTTTTTTCAGAGGTCTTTTTGAAACTTAGAAAAGGGTTATTGGCAAAGGACATTTTGTTGCTGATTCCTTCAGGTCTAGATATAAGGCACTGTTTTTTCCTGAAAATATAACTAAAAACATCCTTATTCTAAAGTTTGACAGTGTCAGTAAAGCTTTTAATGTTGCTAGCCAGACTGACATCATTGCTCCAACACCTTTTTACCATATTATCATATTCTTTATGTAGGATCTAAGGTGCTAAAAATCAGAAAGGCCTTTCCCTATCCTCTCTGGCATGAATATGATAATCAAGAAGAATGGGCAAATGATTATATTTAAGTTTAGGTAAATGATTAACTCCTACATCCGAAAAAGTATTGACAAATGCATAATTACTAATAAACCGATTAAGACGTCTTTTAGTATTATTTCTTTGCCAAGTAAAAGGGGACCCTTTAAAGCCTAGGTCATGAAATCCGCAGTTATTCATACAAGAAATGAATCTATTAGTATCATTAGAGAGATTAGAAGAATTCTCTGTATTATTGAGGGAGATGATGGAGTTAAAATCATCGCCTAAGCACTAGGGACCAGTAATAGAAGAAGAAATATTTTTCAAATTTGTCCATAACGCACTCCTACTTCTCACATGAGGGATGCCATAAATTGTAGTAAGATTCCACCAGCGAGTGTTCTCTCAATTGACTTTTCATATGGATAAATTGTTTGTGACAACTGATAAGTTTAATGTTCCAAAACTCTTTTATCCACAGACACCAAATACCACCAGAGAATCCTTCCACTTCATTGAAGCATCACGAGTCAAAGCCCAAATGCTTAACAATGCCTTCGACCTTAGTTCCTGAGACGTGAGTTTCAAGTAAGATACAAAACTTGAAATTATATTTGTATCTTAAATCAGAAATAATAGAATTGAACCCATTTAAAGCAGCTCCTCTATAGTTCCAAATGATAATATTCATCATAAAAATTATTTTTAAAAGTAAAGTAACTAGCAAGAGTAAGAATAACTCCCTAAACTCGAAAGAAAAGTCCTCAAGCTTTCATAGAGTTGTTTTTTGGAGCAGCAGCTCCCTCACTCCCATTAGGAAGAGTTTCTCCTAATAAACAATTGACTTTTTCCATCATGACAACTTTTTGACTATTAGTTCTTGATTCAGGAGGTTTATCTTTGACATGTTCTGAACTTTGATCTCTAGTTCTGTCTCCCATGATTTTAGAAATTAGAGAACAAGATGGGGGGAGGGGGGTCAAAGGCGGCATTAGTAGAGATGAGATATTCATTTTGATGGCTTTGGTAAACCTGATTTCCAACCCTTTTAAATTGATCCCAATATTTCTGAAGAGCAACTTTTTTTTCCTTAGTAGATGCTGCAATCTTCATATTCTTATTTGGAGTTAATATGTGTTCAACATTATTCTGTCTTGCATTATTTGTATGAGGTTGTTTTGTATTCCTTTTTCTATTATTTTATGGGTTTCCCTCATTGTGGTATTGCTGGTGGAATTCTTGGTTAGCCCCACTTCTGATTTCGTCCTTGGTTTGCATTTTTGTTTTGCTAAGAGTAACCGTTCTAGCTAGTTTCCCTTTCCATTCTCCTACCCGATTTGGTCTTATCCGTATTAATGATTTGCTACTCCTCAATTAATTCCTGTTAATTCAGAATCTCATATATGGTAGTTAGCATATTTTTTTAGCTTGATTATTCCCCCAAAAATTTTTGCTTGTTTCTTCTTTGGGATTTTTTAACCACTATCCAAGGCTCAAATGGGATTTTCTCTTTTGTAGTAACGACTTCTTTGTTGGTAGGTGCATTAATGTGATGTTGATTTTCCACATTATGAGACAATTGTTGATCATTAATGATGATTTTCTGCTTTTTCGCCATCACCATATCTTCCCTTTTCGACCTTTCCCTTTCTTTCGGTTGTTGCTAGCCGTGGGTGGAGGAGCTACCATCCCCTTCCTGGCATTGGTTATCTTTAGTTGGAGACATCTTCTCACTTCCTTCAACTCCTTCTCTAAAAATCTCCAGACACAAATCAAACTTATGGCCATACCTATTACATCTAAAGCAAATTTGATGCAAGCCCACATACTCTCACCTAAATTCCTTTTTCAAGGCTGTGAAGGACAGAATAAGTTGGTTCCTCAAATCAATCTCAACGGATATGCATGCAAACTTGCCTCTTTAGATTGATGTTAACTTATCTACCCTTAGCTTAGTACTAAGAGTTCCACCAACCTTCCATAAGAAATATTTATTATAGAGCTCTGCTAGCAGGTTGGGAATTCTAACCCACACAGCAACTTTCTTGACTTGTAGCTCTTGAGGTATAAACAAAGGCTTCCATCATTAGATGAGGAGATAATGGTCTGAAATCATCCAAGAACCTTCAAACAGGACATAAGCATATTCTTCATAACTGAAAAAATGGACAAAGAAAAATTCTTCTTTCAAATCCATAACCCGAATGCTCTCTTTTTTCTTCCACCTTCTATTGATTCACCTCTCCATTATCTATAAGGAGATTCTTTTTCCCATAGACTTCACAATCAACGTTTGTTTCCATGGTCTACACTAGGGGTGGCAAACGGGGAAGCCTGTCCTGCCTCGCCCCGCCTAACAGCCCGTCAATTTTTTTTATAAACCATTAAATATTAAACAATATATATAATTTCACAACTATTTTAATAAATTTATAATTTTTAAAGACATAAAAAAGTTATAATTTCTAAATTCACGAATATTAAAGTCTTTATAATCATAAATATGTAATAAACATAATTATAAACCAAGTTTTTTGAAACAAAATAATAACACCAACATTGTCCAAAGCAAAACAAACATTGTCTAAAATATATAATTAAACATCTTCAAGTTTATAATCAATCAAACATAAAATAGAATCCAAAATATAACTTAGAACGTCTTCAATTATCATCTTCATCCTCTTGTAAATCAATAACACTATATAAATTGGTAAAAAAAGCTCTGACAAAAAATGCATGGCCCACTGGGGAAGCCCGCCCTGCCCTGCTGAAGCCCGCCAAATCCCACAGATTTGGCGATGCGGGTTAGGTGGGCTTTTTAAGTTTGACAGTCTCAAAATTTCAGTCCAACCCGCCTTTTTGGCGGGTTACGCGGGCCGGCTCGGTTGGTTTTTTCCCGTTTGCCACCCCTAGTCTACACCACTCATCGTATTCTTCAAGCGTGATTTCGATCACTGGGTTTGGATTGAAGAGAGCCTGTATCTCCTAGTCCGCTTCCATTAATTCGTTATCCAAAACGTAATCCTCTGCCACCATTTCAACAATTTCCTTGGGATTGAGCTTCTCCAATCCATCACCTATCAGCCTATCTTTGTAATAGTCTTTGGCTTGTTGATTTGTAGTAGGATCTGTGACAGTAGTGTTGTCTGGCATTACTACATAAGTTGTAGTTCGTCTTCTTCCTTTTTTTTTCAGAACTAATCTGCATTTCTTCTTTCATTACATCTGTATCTGTTGTAAAAACACTCGCGACTAGCTTCATGTATCGCTAGTATTTCAGCATGATTAGAAGATGTTGCTGCAATCATCTGTTTCGTGGACCTCTATGATATAGATGTACCACCATATGTAAACAGGTATCCTGTTTAAGATTTCTCTTTGTGTGGATCAGACAAATATCCTGCATCTGCATAGCCAACTAGTTGTGACTTTGATCCACATGGATAAAACAATCCCATGTCAACTGTTCCATGAAGATATCGAAAGATTTGTTTGATTCCACTCCAATGTCTTCTGGTTGGAGAGGAACTATACCTTGTTAGTAAGTTCACAACAAATGATATATCGGGTCGTGTGTTATTAACAAGATACATTAGCGCTCCAATGGCACTAAGATATGGTGCTTTAGGACCAAGGATATCTTTATTTTCTTCTTTAGGATGGAATTGATCATTCTCCACATCCAAAGACCTTACGATTATTGGAGTACTTAATGCATATGACTTATCCATATAAAATCTCTTCAAAATCTTTTCTGTGTATGTTGTTTGACGAATAAAGATCCTATTTTTTGTATGCTCGATCTGCAAGCCGAAACAAAATTTAGTCTTTCCAAGATCTTTCATCTCAAACTCTTCTTTTAGAGCTTTTATAATTGTTGGAATCTCTTCAGGGGTTCCAATGATATTTAAATCATCAACGTACACAACAATTATAATGAATCCAGATGCATATTTCTTTATGAAAACACATGGACAGATGTCATCATTCTTGAATCCGTTTTTGGCCATATACTCAGTAAGACGATTATACCACATTCGTCCAGATTGCTTTAGACCATATAAAGATCTTTGCAATTTAACTGAGTATAACCCTTGCGAATATTCATTGGATGGTTTAGACATCTTTAGTCCTTCAGGGACTTTCATATAAATATCACGATCTATTAATCCGTATACATAGGCTGTTACCACATCCATTAAATGCATATGTAGTTTATGGTATACAGATAAACTGACCAAATAACGCAATGTTATTGACTTATTGCATCCACTACAGGGGAATATGTTTCTTCATAATCTATACCGGGCCTTTGTGAAAAACCTTGTGCCACAAGTCGAGCTTTGTAGCGTACAACTTCATTATTCTCATTTTGTTTTCTCACAAATACCCATCTGTATCCAACAGGTTTTACATCTTCTGGTGTACGGACTACAAGTCCAAAGACTTCACATTTTACAAGTGAGCCTAACTCAACCTTCAAAGCTTCTTCCCATTTTGGCCAATCATTTCTTTGTCGACATTCTTCTATTATTCTTAGCTCAAGATCCTTACTTTCATGAATGATATTTAATGCCAAGGGATCCAACTCAACAACACTCTCCCTTTTAACATCACAAGCTCCAACACCATTGTTTACCTCAATTGCACCCAAGCGCTTCTTATGTCGCCACTTAACTGCTCCTCCTCCTGCCTCTGCCATAGCTACATCAATGCCACCGCCTCCGCCTCCGTTTGTAATAACGGACTACTTTGTTGCACGTTCCATACCGGCGGGTCCAGTACCTCCTACCAGATTCGGGTTAGGGATGTTGGTTGCAGTGCCTATTCGAGTTTTGTGAACTTAAACCCGGATCTTCCGGTGAACCGGTGGCCCTAACCCGGTTTGGAGATCCAGTGGTTGTTGCCCAGGGAAACGGTTTGCGCATTGCAGAAGGATTGTGATTCTGCCACGTCGGCATGTGGACTAGATCCTAGCTCTGGGAGTGGAATCAAGGGGTGCTTTTGCATCAATGATCTTGTGTGGGTTCCCATTGATGGGGTCTGCACGAAAAGTAAGTTGAACTTGTATAGAATTGTTGTTTTTTGTTTTTAATTTATTCTTCTTTTTTCGAATTATTTCTCATGTGGAAAAATATTTTCGTTGGTGTTGACTTGTGCAGAAGCTACTTCTCAGGATCCGAATGGCAGTGGCAGAAATAGAACAACAGTAGCAGCACATATTGTATAACTAAACGGGGAAATTCTTCACGTGATATGTTAATAATTAAAAATCGTTATATGAATAATTAAAAATTATGCAATAATTTTTTTATTTTAATTTTATATTAAAATAATTATATGTGACTCTTTCCTGTAATTAAAAGTAGAGAATCAGTATCCACACTCTAATGTGAGAAGTGAGAACAGAGTCTATTTTCCATTCTTTTTTAAATTGTGATAAGGCTCAAAGTGTTTGAGCTAATAGCTATCTTGAGAATAATAAGGTTAGATAATGATGTTTTTACTAGTGGACTAATAATCATCTTTAACTATCTTCGGTCAAAATTAGTGAAAGAAAACTTCATTTTCTTTTATTGAGCTTTGATGAATTTGGCGTCACCGTAACTAACAAATTTTTAACATTCAAAATGTTCGATCAGATTATAAGGTTGCTTTTAATTCTATAAAACTTGTGCATGATTTTTACAAGTTTAGACATCTTCATCATACTCAAAACGTTGATCTTGTTTAGACTACTTTTTTTACGGACATGGTAAAAGTTAATTGCGACGCTATCATCTTCTAGAACCATAATTTTACCGGTTTTGGTCGTGTGTTTTGAACGAAAAAATGATTCTTGGATAAAGGATCGTTTTGACCCTCTTTTAATTTGGAATATTTTTTAGAATGAATTCTTTATTATTTGAAGGGGATTTGTTCTTGTTTGAGAGAGTATATGCAAGTCAGTCATTATTAAAATCGACTCCATAGATATTTCTTTGTTGTTTTAATTTGATTCTCAGCAGCCATTTTGTTAGGACGGTGATTTGGCAATGAAGATCAGAGAACTGTTAAGTCTTAATTGGGCGGTGTAAGGTATAAGGTGTAAGGTATGAGCATCAGGGAATGGGATTAGAACCAAATCACAATATACTGATATAGAATAGAAGCTCTTGTTTTGTTACTCTCACAAGTTTGGGAGTTATGCTAGTCCTGTATAAAGTATTATAAATAGATGCATAATTCATGCTCACAACCATAGGATGGATTTTATTTCAATTTCAATGGTAATTATTTCAATTCTGGTTAGTAGCTTGAAAATTTATTTGAAATTTTGGAGATTTTAATATTTTGCAGATAAATCCTTAGGTCTTTGTGGGATAGAGCCCTGGAGGTGAGCTAGCCACATTGGACTCAAGGGAAAAACAGTTGCCGAGACCTTAATACCTGTCTACCAGGACATTTGCTTGTATCTCGCTCACAAGTGGTAAGAACTTAATTTAAATATGGAAAGCCCGTCAAGGGGTTTTTTTTTTGTGGTTATGGTGGGTGGGTGGAAGGTGGGCGGGGGAGGGGAGCAGTTCCAAAGTGGAAAACATATTATTAAAGGATTTGATTGGCCAACCAAATATACTTATGTGAGTATGCCAATGGAGCAACTTAATCATTCATTCTCTTTTTCATCAAAAGGAGGAGCAGAATTAGGAAATTCAACGGAACACAGAATCGACATCTGGTCACAACAATGAGCACAGATCGAAGCATAGATGATGAGAGGGTGGACAAAATTGGTAAGAGTCTGTTTTAGGGAAAGAAAGGTGGGAGTTTATGATTAGATGGGGGTTGTGGCACGCCTAAAAGCTCGACATGAGAGTCTGACGTTGGCACCGATCTACAATGCTGTTGCCTCACCACTTGCATTTAATGAACATAATACTAACTAAATTTGGAAAAAGCCTATATTTGTAAAAAGCAAATACTACAAAACCATTATTGCACTAAGATTGTGGGGGTTATTTTAAGTAGTGGACTAACCTAACCCCAAGCTTGTGTAAGGCGATGTAACACAACCCTAGAATAACGCCTCCAGCAACATACATACCTTTAGGTTTTCCATGAGTTGCTAGCCATCCATCATTTTCTTCATCATCAAGTAGAACTTCTCCTCCAACCACTTCATATTCTTCTTCAACAGATGCAACTCTCCGCAAACAAGGCACTGTCAAGTGTTAAGCAACTTCATAAACTAGCATTAATGAGGACATCCATAGTTTACTTGTTTAGACCACAATAACAAATTCAGGAGAACCTCAGGGAAATACAGGTATCATAACTTTCTAACTTTAAGGACAGAAAGAACAACATAACACAGTTCAAACTAGATTGAAGATAACAAGAACAAAGAAGATGTATGACATACAAATACATCTCAAGCTCGACTCTTACCATTCCTAGTAATTAAGAATTGTTTATCCGCTGGCAAATATGGCTTCCTTTTGCTTGGCTCATTTGATTCCTATTACGCAATGGAAAAATAGAACATTAATAATTAATGAGGGCACAAAAAGAAGGACCTCTTAATTTTGAGCTTTAGCAATTGCCATAACACAAATGAATGAAAATTTTCAATGCTTGCTTGTACTTAATATATGTACATGATTCAAATCATCCCCGAAAGTCCCATATGACCCCAAACCCTTTGTTACAGGAACCGAACCTATATAACTTGATCGAAATCCTTCTGAGAGGTAAAATTTTGAGGCTTGAAAGCAGATTTAAAAAAATATATATTTTGGAAATAACGAATAGCCATTAGAGGAACGAAAACATCGTGTAACATGGACCCTAATTAAGAAAGATGAAATCTTTGGGATGAAAAAAAAAAGAAAGGGGAAAAATTTACCAGGACCAAGTGGGGCATTTGGCAACGAGATTGTCGCCGGCGATGACGAACTCGGAGACACTGAGAACTCCTTTCTCTTTGAAGGCTGAGACGGTTCGAGCGCTCGTGATCCTCTCTACTGTGCCCTTGAAAGCTTCATGAATCTTCTGAGACAGAACCATCCTCTTCTCTTCTGAAGAAGTTGAATGCAGAAATGCAGACTCAGATTGCAAACTGCAAAGGAGGAAGAGGAATTGGATTATACGAATGAGAGAAAAAGTTTTGGACTTCCTCTCTCAATTTTTTTCTTTTTTTTTTCCTTTTTCGTTTTTTGCATGTAAACACGGTCACTTTGTCAATAAAAACAATAACTATTGAGGTTTGTAGATTTGCATTACTTGCTGGTTTTTCAAATTTTTAAACTAAAATAAATAATTAATTGTTCCTTTCTCTACATCAATGTTTTGATATCTTTTTTTTCTTTTTTTTTTTTTGAATTTGCGAGCTCAACACAATAAAGTGGAGCGACAAAGTCTCAAACAGAGTTTAAAACACTAATATCCAACAAAAAAAACCTGAAAACAATCCCAAGTGTTATCTCTGGCATTGCCATCAACAACAAAAGGGATCCAAACTACACCATTCTCTGTAATTGGTCAAGATTTTGTGAAACACCTCTTCTACTCCGAGTTACTTGTTATTAAAGATCCGCCCGTTCTTCTCTAGCTAAACATTTCAAATAGCTGCAAAGAAACATATGAGCCACTTGTTTCGCTCCTCCTTCCTCCTGACGACTCATGTCAAACTCTCAAAATGTTATTTCAATGAACTCGGAATAGACCAAAGCCTCCCAAAGTCGGATAATCATTCACACCACCGCTGAATTTTGAGTCCTCAACTTTAACCAGATAGTGATCTGACAAACCTCTCATTCCACCTTTTAATCGAGTTTTCGGAAACTTCTCAAGCCAATCTACACTCAATAGACCACTCTATCAATACGACTGCAGGAGCGGCCTCTAAACCATGTATATTTTTTATCATTCAACGGTAAGTCTACTAACTACATATCTTGAATCCAATCCTTGAACTCTTCTGCCAACACTGTTATCCTGTCCTGACTTTTCCTCTCTTCAACCTGTATAACCTAATTAAAGTCTCCTATGAAGCACATCAGACCTTGACATAACCCAGCTATAAAGCTCAATTCATCCCACATAGCCAGTTTCTCAATCCTAATAAGAGCATCATATACTAAACAAAATGCACAATTGAACTCATTTTTTAAAAGCACTCCTTCAATACATAACCATCTGTCCCTTTTGTAACACTAATTCATTTTAAACATGATGTCATCCTACATTAATAACAGACCCCCAGATGTGCCTTCCGACCCTACTCACTCCCACCCCACAGTATCACTCCCCCAAATACGTACTATATCAAACTTAGTTACAACTTGCATCTTAGTTTCAACCAAACCTAACATATTCACTTTTTGCTTCTTTTTTAATTCTTTCACCATACTTAATTTTCTAACACCCCGTAACTCCCTAATATTCTAAGAGCTAAAAATCATTTTAATATTATTTTACACACCTTTTTGAGATTCTTGGGTCTGCATCTTCGTGCCTTTTCTTTCTGCTTCGCTAATCTCCTCTTTTGAGCAAATGTTTCATTCTATTCTTGAAGAATTGCCATGATATCATCTTCGTCGTTGTACTGCACGGCTCCTAATTCAATAGCCAACTCCCAAGTCCTCCTTTTTCCAGCATCTGCTCCTCTTATTCCAACGTGTTTCCATCACTATTTCCCGGCATTCCAACACCAATGTCCACTGCAATCCCAGTCACGATTCTGCCTCCATCAATCCCTGCATCATTCAAGGTCGGGCAGCCTCCAAGTGCGTCTTCTCCACCTCTAATCAGACCATCTTGGGAGCTCGCGGCACTTTTCCGACGCACGAAGCACCTCACCGCCGCTTCCTCGTCAAGCCCACCATCCATTGAAGAGCGTAGCCCCGTCATTGCCAGCGATGAGCGGTACCCAGGCGATGATACTGGTTCCATAAGGGGCGTCCCAACGGTTGTCACTCGTGAGAAGCATTCACCATTGCAGGCCCGACGGCATCCTCACCTTCACTAACCCGTCGCTGCTCGCCGGCTTGGAGCTCTGCCTTCAGCTTTCCCATGCTGCGTGGATCAGGTGCGCCGTCCAGAAGAGAGATCTCCCCTTCAAACTGTTGTTGAACCGCAGTGCATGACACATGATTTGGAGCGGCTACAACCCGGTCCACCCTTGCCTGACCCGAACTCACCAGCCCACCTCCTCCAGCAGCATCATCGTGAGCTGGGCTTCCAAGTAAGGAAATGAGGCCCAAGCTCTCTCCTTTGGCACAACTGTTACAAAAATCATTATTGGGCCTACTAAGAAGCATGTTTTGGGTTTCTTTTTTTCTTCAAGAATGCCTTTTCTTCAACCCACCGTTCTCATAATCACAGCTAATTATTTTTTCTGATTTAGTATCATTAATAATCAAATCATTATATCCCATAAAATTATCATTTTTCTCTAAATTAGAATCATCAGTTTCTCTTGCTGCACGAATTTGAATTGAATTGCAATTACTCCATTCATTCAAAATATTCTCTGGAATTACTACTCTGCCCTTCTCTGTTTCTTCCTCTCTTGGCATCGCCATCACCAACTCAACCACCGGATCTCTGCTTTCCACCGGTACAATGGTGCTTGAATTGCTTTCAACCATCTCGCATGCTTTTGGGATACAAATATAGCCTACCTCTGCAAGCTTGCACTCCATTCCATAACTCTTATGACCAACCTCTTTAACCAGGACATCAAATTCGCTAGTCCCAATTGTGACGTGAATCCACTCGTTGATGATGTCCATGATACAGGTATCAATTTACACCCGTTCCACACTGAATGAGAGGTATGATTCCGTGGCTTTGTCACTCACGATAACTTCTCTCCATTAGCTTTCTATTATCTTGAACGTTTCTGCTGACCACGTATGCAAAGGAACACCAAAGCACTCTAACCATACCCAATGTCCAATGTGATTGAAGTCACAATTTGTATTGAGATTTCCATACAACAATTGACACATTCTGTCTAAGAATAACAGAAGAGCCCATTAAAAAGAAAAATGTGGCATCACTCATTTGAATATTTGATGATTGCTTATTACGTGCTAATAAGTAATTTTGTTGAATCTTTTATTGCAATTATTTTTTTACTATTTTGAATAATAAAAATTAATTTCAAAAATAGGTTTATTAATTATTTATTTATTTCAAGCACCGTATCAAACAAATTCAATCCAACAAAAGATCAAGAATTAGCCCACATCACCGGAATAATTCATCTCCACAAAACATCAAACAAAAACAAATGTTGCATTGGAATGATTTGGAATGATGCAACATTCTTTAATGAAGAGTTCCTTACCAAATATAATGCGACCTAATTTCTCTCTTATTTTTTCTTTATGTTGTTGTTTAGTGTTTTCTTTGGGTTTTCTCCCTTTTTTTTCCTTAATAAGGACCTCTGTACTTATTTACTTCCCTAAATGAATGCATTCTCTTATCTTTTCAAAAAAAAAAATATGTTGCATTATTCATTTTCTTCTCCAACACCATTTTCAATAACCCGCAGCCACTTCTCAAATGCCGCCGATTTTTTTAGTGACTGATGCAGGCTAAAATTGGTTTGAAAAATAAATTAAAACTTGCATGTAGAAAACTTAAGAATAAAAGAAGAGTATATTTTAATTTGGAATAGTAATAGTCGTATTGTTCTTATAAACTTTGGACTATTTATAAATTAATCAAAACTGAGAGAGTATGTGAATTGACAAACATGTAACATTTTTAATTACAATGTGAATTGGTTTTTATGAAATGTTGTAACTTCTTGTTAATTAGCATTAGATTGGGCCTTCCTTGTTTTTATTATTCAGGTTTGATGGGTCCAATTACAAATGCCACGTACCTCCTTTCTAATCCCACAGTTTCCATTTCTCAAGAGTTAGTAACTGCAACCTCAAAACACCCACTATTTTCAACTGCACACATCAGAGAAAAAAGAGAGAAAGGATGACAAAGAAAAGCTCAATGCTACTAGGGGTGGCAATAGGGCGGGTAGGGGCGGGTTTTTGTTCTATCCGACCCCGTCCCGCCGTACAACAACTCGCATAGAATCCGCCCCGCTTCTACCCGCGAGTAGTAAAACGTTGACCCCTAACCCGCTCCACCCCTACCCGTCCCGCCCCTATAATTATTAAAATCCAATAAATAAAATTAAATTTCAAAATTTATATAACTATCATCACATACATAACATAAATTAAAATAAAAATTTAAATATGATACAATATTATTAATCATTTACTAACTATTTTACATATATTATACATATTATATATTAAAATTATATATATTATATATATAGCGGGGCAGGTATTACCTAAACCCGACCCCGCCCTGCCCCGCTAAAAATCTGCCTCAAGCGGGTAGGGGCGGGGTGGATACCCGCGGATTCGGGTGGTATTGCCATCCCTAAGTGCTGCATTCAAAACTCCAGAAACTCTCATCCATACTGGATGATCTGTTGCTGCATGCCCCTGATCAGACACAGTCCCATGAATCTCTCTCCAAAGACATAAAGAACAAGATTCCTTTCATTCGGAAATTGTTATCTGCTAAAGTTGCTTCCAATTCTCAATCACCATTGTCATCAAGTCCCCACCATCTGCACCACATTTCCGAGAGACTTGCCTCCTTAGAGAAAGCCTTTCATGCATGGAACACTCATCAGACACTGTCCCCTGAAGACATCAACATCGACAATGATTCTACCTGCTCTTGTTCCAATGACAATGACGGAGAAGAAGAAGAAGAAGAGGCTTTTCATGATGATGTTGGCGATACTGACAAGGATATGGTGGAATTTCATGATGAGAGGGAGATAACAAAGGTTGGATTTGATAGTATCGCATCTTTTGCTAATTATGAAGATGCTAAGAAATTTTTTGAAGGTTTTTCTGGGGGTGCCAACGTTAACTGTGAGATTTTTCTGACAGTCATGTGCATCAAATTTTCGTCTCTAAACCATTATATCACGCTACTAATTCTGTTACAAATTACTGTTGGAACAGAAAATCTGACGATAACTAATTACCGACAAAATTTATACTATCGGATATAATCTGACGCAAAATCCGATAACAATCATATTATTGTCGAATTATTTTTGTTATTCTACCGATAAATTCGACATAATTATTAATTAATGTTTTTTTTTGTCATATAAAAAGTGAATGTTGTATTGGTAAAAATTTGTGATTTGTGTTCTATTTTTTATGACAATACTAAAGGAGATAGATTACGAATAAGTGGATTTTCTCTCCTTTATCAATCGAGCTTGTACAACTGATAAACAAATCATTATTATTTTTCTCATACCATTCTTTATGTTAAAACACGGACACAACCACATAGGATCATATAGACACCATTACAGTCTTATAGATGATCAAATAAAAATTGTCAATATATTTTGAAAAAAAAAAGAGAAAAAACTTTTTCAATTAATTAAGGTTATAATAATATTCTAATTTGATAAAAATGAGTGCTCTTCACAAACGTCCCCAAATGTTCGTTGGGAGTACTTTGCAGTGATCTATAAGAAAGCAATATTTTTCCAAATTAACATATGCAGGACTATACTACTGCAGTTCATTGCCAGCATATCTAATTAATTGAACCACGACATTAATATTCGTTACAAAATGGTGTCTAGCACAGTAGCATGTGGATTGTAAAAACATTGCTGGTGAATCACCATATTTTCGATTATTATGCATATAATGTATCTTTTCCTTTTCTTTTTTCTTTTTTCTTTTTGCTCGACAAATGACAATGTCGAGGTAAGCATCAAAGTGGTCCCTGAAGTTATCCTCGAGGCTCAAAGTAATCTCTGAACTTAAAAATTTGTCTAGATCGTCCCTAAAGTTGATCTCCGGTACTCATAGTGGTCCTTTCGGTGAATTTCGTCCAGCTGGCGCAACCGGAAAGCTGACCTGGCGTCGTTGGTGACACGTTAGCAGCCCAACGGCTAGCTGACGTAGCCTAGTAAACGCTTTAGAGTCAATTTGGTCCCTAATTTTAGTTTAAAAACCCTAACTCCCAATTTAACTCTGTTCTCCTTTCTTCTCCATCGCACACGCTATTCTTGTCTACTATTCGTTCATCTCCATCGCACCAGAGGTGAGTCTTCAGCATTGTCTTCATATTCGAACACCAGACGTTATGGCTAGTGCAAGCAACGCAGCTAGGAGCTCCAACAACCCAAGATCGTTTGGAAGTATCATGAGGAGAATGAATAGAAACAGAGATGCGCGTCTGCCAGAATGGTGTGCATGTGGGTCGAGACCAGTGCTGCGATGGTCAGCGACGAATTCTAATCCAGGGAGACCGTTCGTGGGTTGCCCAAACTACAATGTAAGTGCTTGATGTTGTTCTTTGTTGTATATCTGGAGGTAAAGTTGGTTGATTCACTTTTCTAGGTTTAGACTGCAGGTAAGAGGTGGTGTGGGTTGTTTATTTGGGTGGATAAAATTCTGGAAGAAGATGCAGTGACATGTGATGGTAGAACAAGCTCTTCAAACGACAACGAAGAATGGAAGATGAAGATTGCTTGAAAACTTGGAAGACTAGAGTCTGAAGTTAGAGTTCTGAAAATGGGGGGGGGGATTTTCTTGTTTACATGTATGCTGCTGCTGCTGGTTACAGTTGTTGTGCTTGTCTTAAGGTTGGATAGGCAGCAGAGTCAATTGTATTTAGCCAAAAACTAAGTGACATGTGATATGCATATGTTGTTCTGTTCATGTAATTGCACTTGTCATTTTGGTTGAAAGGAATGCAGATTAAACTGTTTCACATGACTGTCTAAGAGTAATTTGGAATCTGAATAAAGTAGAGGTTATATGTAAATAATTGTTCCTGCAGTACTAATGGAATCCTCTAATTTTTTTAATCGTAATGGCATATCAGAGAACAACAAAAAGAAAATATGGCACAGCTCAAGTTCAATGAGGTCATAATCCATAATCATATATTAATGCAGAAAACATATACAAAATAGGCAAGGAAGAGCCAGGGCAATATTCTGCAAGTATATCAGAAGTTCTCAACATATTGGGAACACAAGTTTTGAACAAAAAAAATCCCTAACACTTGGGTTCTAAATGCAAAAAGCACACTGCTTCATCAAAATAGTTAAACAAAATAATGTTCTCCTAAATATAATAAACCTAGTCTTCATTTTTTGTTTCTTGGTGGTCTGAATCCAGGATTCGGAATAAACTTCATGAAGTTAAAAAGTCTTGTTACGGTCCCCTGTGATGCACCTTGCATAGGATGAGACGGAGGAAGAGTTGTGGGTTGACTGGTTGCTGGTGGGGTGGCAGCAGGTGGGGTGGTTGCTGCTTGAAAGCTGCTTCCTGGAGTTGCCTTTTCTTGTTTGGATGACTTCCTTTTGGGAGGCATTTTTGGTGGCCTCACAGGAGGAGGCAAGATCTATTAGTGAAGACATGTATAATAGTTACTAAAAGTGGAGAAGAACATGCACAAAATAAGAAGACATGTTATTTAATTTTGTGAACCTCTTGAGAGTCATTGGTTTGTGACAATGGTGGTTGACTGGCTTCAAGTTGAATTTTGGTGGGGGGTTCTGGGACAACGGTGGCTTCACCACCATTAGCAGCTGGAGGTTGGACAGCAGTAGCCTCTGCAGCAGCAGCAGCCACCTCATCAGCAGCTCTCTTCCCACAGTTTCTCTTCGTGTATCCCGATTCACCACAATAACGACAGTGACCTTTTTGATAGATTCTTTTCATCTTCTTCCTCTGCTTTTTACCCCCACTTGGCTCCTCATCTGCATCATTTCTTCTTTTTTTTGTAAGTGGACCTGGTTTCTTTTTAAATTTAGGTACTTGTGGTCTGTTATGTGGTGACTTTTCCCATAGGACTTGACCTGGAATTGGGTTGATATGGAAGGCATATGTGTTATTATATGCTTCCATTGTCAACCACTGGTGACAAAACTCATCTGGTCTTCTACCAACCCTTGCCAATGCAGCACAAGCATGCACACACGGCATCCCTAAATAACATTATCACAAGTCCAAAGATTACCAATATTAAGCCAACAGTCAAGAAAAAAAAACAAAGCAAGAAACAAGTAAAAGTATATCACCACTCAATTGCCAAAAACCACATGTGCAGAGCCTCTTTCCCAGATCAACAACCATGTTAGTCGGCCACCTGTGAACCTCAAATTTCTCGTACTCAGAGTCACCAGACCACATCGGGACCCAACTCTTTGACTCCTTCCTTATTTTTCCAATCTGCTGCGCTGTATAAGTGGTAGAATACCAGTGTTCGAACTAAGCTTCACTTTGTTCCTAGCGATTGACCTCATTGCATACAGTCTGACTTCCTCTAACAGTGTAATGATAGGTTTAGCTCTAGCTTCTTTGATCCTTGAGTTGAAGACTTCACAAGCATTGTTGCAGATATTGTCTATTTTAGGTGCGTTGCTGAAGAAAGCCCGGCTCCAAGAGTCTCTAGGCCACTTGTTCAAATACTCCCAAGTTTCCTTGTTAACCTTCTCAATCTTTTTTATACTCTCTAGGAACCCATCTTGGCTGGTGCACCTTACACACTCCCATAGCAACCCTCTCAGCTAGAGATCTTTCCACTGCTTATTGAAGTTCTTCCATAAGTGCCACACATAGAATATGTGATGGACACCTGGAAAAACCTCCTTAACAGCATGGATTAGGCCCTGAATTTAAAAAAGAAAACAGTGACATACAAGTTATCGAGCATCAAACTGATCCATTTAGTTATATAAGTGACGTCAATTTAGTCCCTTAAGTTTTATAAGTGACATCAACTTAGTCCCTTCAGTTTTATAAGTGACATCAAATTAGTCCTTGTTCGTTGCATTACATATCAGTTCAATATATATATACCAGTTCATCGAGCAGTAGTCCATCTATTTAGGCAAAGCAGTTGTTCATTATATACACAGCAGTTCAGCAATTCAGCATATATAAAACGAAATTATACAATAACAAAACAATAAATATCAGAGTAGCCTATACAAATTATACAAATTATGCAATTACTCATGCTAATATCAGAGCAGCCTATACAAATTATACAACAACAAAACAACAAAAACATGGATAAAACGTACCTTCTGCATATCTGAAATGAAACAGAGTTTGTTTTGCTTATAATCTCCCAAGTCTTGATGAAGTAATTCCAAGAACCACCTCCAGTTTTCAGTATTTTCAACAGGGACAATTGCATATGCAATCACATATATGTGATTGTTTGCATCTTGTCCAATTGCAGACAAGATCTGACCACCATGCTGTGTCTTCAGAAAAGCTCCATCCAAGCCTATGAGCGGTCTGCAGCCAGCCAGAAATCCCTTCTTACAAGCATCCAAGCAGATGTACATCTTTTCAAATATTGGTTCATCATCAGGGTTGGACTGAGGGATAACTCCAACTGTGACAGTAGAGCCTGGGTTACTCCTAAGCAGTGTCAGCCCATAATCCCTTACCATCCCATACTGGGCAGCAGCATCACCATACACAACAGCCCTAGCATCTCCTAAGGCCCTAGTCAGTGAACACTTGCTTAGTTCCAAGTCACATTTTGTCTTAAAATACTGAGCAGCCTCACAGTGTCTTAAGTTAGGATATTTTCGTAGCTTCTTCACCAATTTCCCGGCCAGCCACTTTCTATTAGCCAATCTATTTTTGGTTTCCCTTGCACAGCTGTGATCATCATTGAACGTCTTGATCTGCCAGTAATTATTCTCAGTGTTGTTAGCAGTATAGACAAGCCATCCACAGTTCTCATCCTTACACACTACTCTCATCCTTACATTATCATTCTTTTTAAACTAAATCCTCCGACCCTCCTATATACAATATTCATGCACAGCCTCTTTGAACTCCATCTTTGTAGTAAATGTCATTCCAACAGCAAGCCTAAGCTCCCCAAACCTACCTCCATCTCTGAACACAGGGAAAACCTCATCCGAATCAACCTTCTCCAATTCATCCTCAGAGTTTTGAGGAGTCTTCAGTTCTTCTGAGTGCCATGAGTCTCCACCATCAGATTCCTCATAACCTTCATCTTGGACATCATCATATGTTTCCATGGACCCAAACCTAGGAATTGGTCCAAAAAAATGTGCATCATCCTCATAGCCTGAGTCAGCACACACGGGAACATCATCCTCAACCATTACAGCCCTCTTTTGTTTAGAAGTTTTCTTATCTATCCTGGTTCTCTCCTTCACATTTGTCTTTTTCTTTCCTGCTAATCTCTCCACACCCACATCTTCCTCACTAGACACTAAATTACCATCAGGCCGATATGGTTCATCCTCCTCACAACCATCACTCGCTTCACTATCTGAGGAATCCTCTGAGCTAGACAATGCCACATGTTCTGTTTGGGGCTGTTTTCCTTTACCATTACGTCTTACACTAGTTCCACTAGCAGTTGCTCTTGTTAATGGCCTCCTTCCATATGGTTTTGGTGCTGCAAATTTTACATTCCTAGTCCCTCTCCTTGGTACAGTAGACTTCTTGGTCTCTTTTGATTTCGACCATGGTTTAGGCATTTCAGTGGGTAGCGACATTTTTTTTGTGGGTTTTTCGGCTTGGTTTTACTGGGTTGAGTCACTGTTTTTGGGGGTGGATTGGGGTTTGACATACAAGTTGCAGGGGGGTGGGGGTGTATTTTTTTTTGCTGGTTTACTAACAGTAATTGAAATAGGTGGGAGCTTTGTAGTAGAGTCTGGTTTCTGGGTGGGAATAGTGGTGTCATTTGGTGCAGAGGTTGGAGTAGATGCTGCTGTGGTGGGAATTGGCTTGGCATTATCATTGGTGGTGGGGTTTGGGGTGGGATTCAAATCCTGTATCACCAAGAGCTCCTTCCCTTTAGATGAAACTGCCTCTACTTCCTCAATGTACAGAGGTTCTGAGACTCCATATTCATAGTAAACATGAACAATCCCCTTGTTCTGCTGACCAAGGTAGCACATCTCCAACAGCTCCTTGTCATTTGTTAAAGCCCTTAGACCATTTTGCAACGGCCTATTAGGAACCAGCCACTATGTTTGAGTGACCTTGTCATATCCAAGATCCTTGTGGTAGTCTCGGACAAAGAAGACATCCAGTTTGTCTGTATCAACTCCTGGCAACTCAGAGACATCTCCACCATTGTAAGTCACACCTCCATCAACATCTGTGATGAATGATCCTCCATGGTGAAATAGGATGGTAATCAAATCATCACCCATCTGCAATTTAAAAAATTTTATTCTTATATCAGCCTCCCTAAACTTCAACCACATTACCAACTTACTAACTCCATAACTAAAACTGTAACTGCAGTAAACCCTTGGACAAAAAAAAAAACAAGTTTTCGTCTTAACAAAAACCCCCTTAGTTAGCCTAACCACCAAGAAACCTCCTCCTGATCAAACCCTAGCCAATACCCCAAAACACAAGCATGCATTCCGACACAAAACACTCCAAGAAAACATTTTTTCCTCTTGTGAAGAATAGATTAACAATAAAATTCAAAAAACAGAGCTTCACCACACATTTATATCTTTTTTTGCGTACCTGTATCAGAAAAATCCGTCTTCACAACTCTCTGTCTGATGCAGATGATGAAGGCGATCCTCTGGAGCTTAGGTTCTCCACCGAAATACGCTCCAGTGACTGCAATAGCACTGGCGCCAGTGAAGATGGTAACAGAGAAGAAGAGAGTTCTGTTTTGTGTTGTGTTTGTGTGTTTGAGTGTGGGAGACGATATGTTAGTGTAACGTTGAGGGAGGGGTTTTTTTTGGCATAAAACGACGTCGTTTTATGTCTTTTTGGCGCCACCCCACAAACGACGTCGTTTTGGGCTGCTAACGTGTCACCAACGACGCCAAGTCAGCTTTACGGTTGCGTCAGCTAGACGAGATTCACCGGAAGGACCACTATAAGTACCGGAGATCAACTTCAGGGACGATCTAGACAAATTTTTAAGTTCAGAGATTACTTTAAGTCTCGAGGATAACTTCAAGGACCACTTTGATGCTTACCTCGACAATGTCTCCGTGCTAACCAAGTAATCCAACCAAATGCAGTAGTGTGTCTCACATGAGGTACGGACCTTTGGCTTTTTTAAAAAATAATCAAATTATGAAACTTCTAATGCCTTGCCTCCAAACGACAATGCTACACATTATTCCTTATGGTTCTATCTTATCCTATCCCATTATATTAAAGAACTTGTAAATATATATGATATGAGAAATGGTCAAATATTGTTCTTGCTACATATGACTTTTGAGTGTAATTTTGCTGTAATTTAATAAATATTAAATTAATTTAATTATTAACTCATTCATCTATTTAAATAAATATTAGAAGTTCAAATTGATATAACAATTTATTGATCGTATTATAATTGTACAATTTTAATAATATTTTTTATTAAATTCATCTTTTTTTAATTTAAAATATTTTTAAATAATAAAAAAATATTACCATAATTTTAGCTCTCTTTTTAAGTATTACAAAAATTACATAAGTCCTAGTGGTGGATGTGCTCAACAGGATGATCGGGAAAGCAGTTAGGAATAGTCGGATATCTCCACTCTTAGTCGCTAGGAACAATATAGAGTTATCACACTTACAATTTGCTGATGACACTATATTGTTTTGTCCACCGAAGGAGGAAACACTGAGAAACTATAAGAGGCTTCTAAGGTGTTTTGAAATGATGTCTGCCTTGAACATTAACTTTGAGAAGTCTAATTTGATACCAGTGAACTGCAGCTCGGAGTGGGTGAATCGGATGTGCCAGCTACTAGGTTGTCAAGAGACAGCTCTACCGGTGAGATACCTTGGCATAAGCCTAGGAGCAAATCCGCGGTTGGTAAAAACTTGGAAGCCGGTCCTAGATAAGGTGGAAGAGAAACTCAGCTTGTGGAAAGCAAAGATCCTTAGTAAGGCTAGTAAGCTGGTACTTATTAAGTCGGTAATTAACAGCCTACCTATTTATTACCTGAGTTTGTACAATATGCCTAATGCGGTTGCACGAAGAATAATATCCTTGCAGGGGAGGTTCTTTTAGGGAAAGGATGATGGTCGACTTGATATGGCCCTTATGAAGTGGGAGCTGATTCAGTCACCAAAGAAGTTAGGAGGATTGGGGGTGGGTGATGCGGTGGTTCAGAATACAGCCTTACTATTTAAATGGTGGTGGCGGTTCTCGAAGAAAGACTGCCCTCTATGGAAGCAGACTTTATGCTCCTGCAATAACTTTTTAATTGTGCATTGAAATCATCTTCATATACCCAACACTTCATATTTTAAAAAACACAAAAGATGAAAAAAAGAAAAGAAAGGTGCATGGGGAATTTATCTTTTGTCACAATAGGAAATTCATTTCATTTTTTTTCGGTCAAATTGAAAAATAGTTTTTTAAAAAATAACTTTTGACGTTAACTGGTAAAAAATATTTATTTGGGTCTAAGATGTATCTTTGGCCCAAAATTTTTTATAAGCAAAGTTACAATATTTATTTGGCCCATAATATTTAATTTTGGATAAAAAGACTGTACTACGCCCAAATCACAAAATCTGTTTTTTTTTTAAATGAATCGCAACACTATTTTTTTCCGACACAAGTCACAACATCGTTTAATGCAGTGAGTTAGGTTAGGCCTATAAGAAACAGTAACTGAGACTGAAAAATATGGGCTTTTAGGTAATATTACTTCTCAATATCTAAAACCATGTACCAAAAAGAAAAAAAAAAAGAAAAGACAAGAGAGGAAAGCAAAATCCTTTGACCAGAACAGGATTTTAATGTTCTTTTTGAATTTTTGATTATGCAAAAGTAAAGTTTCCAAATTGATGATTTTGCTTAGTATCATGCATTAAAGAATACCATATCATAGAAAAATAAATAAACTATATTAAAAAAGAAAAAATTTTACGCTATTGAACTCATAGGCTAGTACTTGACTTTAACGTCCCAAGCAAAATTTTCACGTTCAAGAAGGTTGCAGAGAGTTTAGGATTTGAGGGTTTTTTTTTTTTTTAACAAAAGAATAAATTGAATTACAATACTTCACTTTCACATGTTTTATAAGATGTAAATACGAAATCGGTACTTAAAATATTTTAACGTTGATAAAATAGTATATAATCTTTGTTATTGACAAAATAACTCCTAAAATATTTTAAAATTTGACAAAAACACCCAAACGTAAAAACATGACGTCACATTGAACGGAAGCTGCTGATCTGATAATCGGAAGAGTTTCAGTGATGGCGACAGAAAGTTCCAATGGCATTTCTGACAAGGAGGAAAGCTTGCAGCTGCGACAATGATGTTTTCTTATCTAGTTCTCTCTCGGTCTCGCATCCTACATACCTCTCGTTTATCTTTCTCTTTTTCTCTCTAGCTTGAAGAAGAAGAAAAGATCCAGAGAGAAACAAAAAAGAGAAGAAGAAAAAGGAGAGAAGCGGGAAGAAGAGGGCGCCAACGGAGGGAGGATTGCTGCTCGCCGTCACCATCTTTATCACGGTTGCAGGGGAAGTAAGCTCGAAGAGTAGAGAGAGACACAAATTGTAAGAGGACATGGGCACGACGGAAAAGAGGAAGGAGGGAGCTGTCCCGTCATTGCTGTTGTGCACTATTACCGCCTCTGAAGTCAGTTAGAGCTGCCGCCTTCAACGCAATGAACATAACATGAGGAGAGAGAGTGAACTCGATCTTCTTCTCTTCTTCTTCTTTCTTTTGTTTCTCTCTCGATAACGCCATTGTCATAGCGGCAAGTTCTCCTTGTCAGAAACATCATCAGAGCTTTCTGTCATTATTACTGAAGTTCTTTCGATTGTTAGATTAGTATTTTTCGTTCAATGTGACGTCATGCTTTTATGTTTGGATGTTTCTGTTAAATTTTAAAATATTTCGAGTGTTATTTTGTTAATAATAAAGGTCAAATATCATTTTGTCAACAACAAAATCTTTCGAATACCAATGTATATAGTATTTATCTCTATTTTATAATTATTAGCAATAATTATTCAGTATTTAATAATTTATTATCCATGTATTCAATTTGACTATTGACAGCGACCATGGTTGCAAGAAGCTTTAATTGATTACTTCTAATATATCAAATGTATTAGCATACTCACTTTAGTGAATTTTAATTTTATTACAATCAACTTTTGTGTTCGATATTGTAAATTCAAGTGTTCATTCATATAATAAGGATATTTTTTTTTAAAAGGCAATGATATTTTATTTTGTACGAATTTTTTTGTTGAAAATAGCATGTGGCACTAATTAATAATGCATATGTATGTTGTGATGAAGAAAATTTTCAGCCGCAATATCAAGCAGTGTTAACGTGTGCAGTCATTATTAAAAACCAGTATTTTGGATGGTTGGTAAACAAGGTACCATATAGTTTAATAAGATGTAACATGTCTTCTTTATCAAGAGTTAGATATATAATTCAATGAGCAATGTTAGGGGGCTAGCAACATTTGTGATTAGTAGCCATCAACTAGTTATTAATGATAATTTGATGGTGTGAGATTGGTGTGAGATTTCATCCAATGGCTCACCTTTCTCTGCTGGTTACATGCTGGCCAAAATGCAATAAAATTGCTGGCCCCTAAACTTTTCCTAATTCAATTATATTTTTTGACATTATTATTTTGGGTCTATCTTTCATTGATGGGGAGAAATTTACATATAGCAACAGATCTTTCTTGTTTTGATCCACTAATTTTCTGTCATGTCAATTTTGCTTAGCAAATATCAAGTTATAAAACATGTAAATACATATTTTATAAATCCTTAATTTTTTTTCTTGTAAATAAAAATTTCAATTGGACTTATTTGACCGAAATAGTTGATTGTGTTACCAATTTAAAAATCCTTCGTCAAAGTAGTTTCTATATTTTAGTGACTGAAATATATTTAGTGATTAAAGAGTTGGTGACGATCATTTTTTTTTTGTTTCCCATGGTATCCTTTAACTCGACTGGCCAAGGAGTAATCCATCGCGGATCTGAGCTCCATTTAAGAATCTGTCGCGCGGACGAGTGAGCTGACCACTCGACTAACCCAAGTTAATTGGTGACTATCATTTTTATTATCGCTAGAGATAGATTTATAAAGTGTTTATTATCGGATTCAACCACTCATGACTGCAACAAACATCTCCTTTTTCCTTCTCTGCTTATCAAACCCCCCCACCTTCCGGCTTCGAGAGTGATTTTTTTTTGCGCTAAGTTTATTTATAGGTACAAAATATTAAGATATGAATACAATGATATAAGATTATGTATCATTATGTTTGACATGAAATATAGATAAAGATATTGTATTCAGAAACACTGAAATAGTATATTTTATATCTATCCTGACAAAAAAGATATAGAGATACTAATAATAAAAGACACAACTTATTTTTTATTATTTTTATTATTTTTGTTAATTTTTCATAATTATATTTTTTATGATTATACTTTTCTTTCCAAATTTTTTGAATGAAAAAAATGAGAATAAATTGGTCTTTCATAATTTGTTCTAATTTATCACAAAATAAAATACAAAAATACTAAATTTTATGTCTCTATCTTTTATATCTTGTTTTCAGTGTCTTATCTTATTCTGTTTTCATAATCAAATGCAGTCTTAATGCCGATATATCTAATAACAACTATACTTCCCTTTAAAAATACACAAACATTAAATCTAACATTAGTACAAAATATATATTAAAATAAATTAAATAAGACATTTTTATCCAATAATTATCACAAGACTAGTGAATTTCCTATCTACATATCTCCATCTTTTTCTTTTCGTTATAATATTCAATGTGAAACTATCATTACTATTTAAAATCTGAGATTGACCTAATTAAGTGTGAGCCCTTACAATATTATGCACATAATAACATACAACAAAAAGTGTACTTCATTTGGTGGGTCCATGAAAGTTGAAACCCTAAACCTAGTAGATGACTTGGGAAAAAGAACCACATTAGAAGTCACCAACCTATGATCTATGTGGGACACATACACAACCATAGAGAATATAAATGGAAGTTGTTATAACCGAATAATTCACTAACATACTATGTGATCTACCATTGAAGCAAAGCTTCAAAACAAAAGAGACTTAGCTTGACAAGAAAAGAAAAAATAGAAAGCACGTTGTTTAAATAAGAAGTTATAGGCACAAGTTGGTCGAACTACACCAAATGTGTATATATTATTAATTAATGTACAAACATTTATTGCCACCAATATAGTTTGTTGAAGTTGATCTCCATAGTTTGTTGAGTATTGAAGAAAAAGGTTGTTATTTTTTTTTTTTTAGTTGCATTGCTTACTATATATACCACTTCCCATAAGCAATAATGCACAAAACTTTTAAGTCAAGCTTACATAATTATATAAATGTATTAACTATAGATACATGATTATATAAGCTACCTTGAAGAATGAAGGCCATCATTTTTTAAAAATTACCAATTTCCTAAAGAAAGGAAAATCATTTTGTTTTGTGTGAAGTGTGAACCCCATAGAGTCAACAAATTACATACATTATTAATATTTTATTCTATTTTTATTCATATATACTCTCTTAAATATAATTAATTCAACTCAAAAAGCTATAATTATCTTCTTTATTTTAAATATGATTTTTTCATTACTATAATTTAAAGAAAAAGTATAGGAAAACAATACTTATTATAAACAATGTAAACAATAAGCTAAAAAAGAAATGTTAAATTAATTTTAAAAATCAGGGTTTTAATTTAATTAGGAATAATCAAAATTTTGAATTTGAATAATTAGGATTAGGCAACGTAACTTTCTATAAACACACCTTTACACTAGATCCCGTTCTCTTATCACACTACATCCTGTCTCTGCCTTCATAGTTCGCCGTTGCGCTGGAAAGAGATCTGACGTAAGGTGCGCATTAAAAAGAAACATCCAGTATAGTATATGAATAGGAAAGAAACATCTAGTATATATAAAAAGAAATATTCAATATCCTATATACATGAAAAGAAACATCCAAGGATAATACAGTTTAACAAGGAAAAAAACCTCCTATATAACATAAAATCCTAACTAGCTATATACTAATCTATTGTATATCAATAGAGTGAACGAAGACCAATGACGCACGGTACAATGGAAGACAGGAAAAAATTGATGGCGCAGAGTGGAGACTTGGTCAGACATGTGGCGTCAGAACAATGGCGGAACAAAGATTCCGGTGCAGCAAGGTAGAAGAAGCGGCGCGCGCTTCGCAGGCTTCAAAAGCGAATGAGCAACGACATGCGAGGGAAGAGGGAGAGACGCTGCGGCGCGGCGTGGAGGGAGAGGCAACGATGTGGCGTCGGGCAGCGACGAAAAACCATGTAGGTGGAGCGGCGGCGCACTATAGAGGCACAGTGGTGGCAGCATAGAGAAGCTTTGTAACCGGCAACGGTAGGCGACAGTACAAAGAGGAGACGGTGCTGAAAAGGATGAAATTAAGATTTAATAAAACTAAAAAATGAAAGTGAAAATAAGAATGGATAATTAAGTTGAATTTCATGGTTATTAGATGTGAGAATACAACTTATTATTCAAGTTGTTCAATTTGCAATTTCTATTATCTACCAAACAGAATTCTAATTTAGATTCAAGCTAAAATCACTAAAAGAAAACGAACTTGTCTACCAACATTTTGTGCATCAATATATTGTATACATGCTATTGCTAATAATCATGCTTATTAGAAAGAGACAAATTGGGTGTTTTGTTCTTGATTTTGTTGCCTTTTATTTTAATTTGTTGCTAAATTTGATACTAATCAAAATGTCCTTGGAACACCTCCCTCATCCCGTGATTACGGATAATAATATTCTTTCTAACTTGTGAACGAAGACCGAATATTTTGATAGACTACGCCAAAAAGATGACAATGGAATGAACATTTATTTTTAATAAGATAATAATTTTACTTTTAAGGCTCACCAAAAATCAAATTTTTGAATATAGAATTCTGATATTATATCATAAAATTATTAATTCTAAAAACTTAAATTGATAGAATGAGACAATATGAATGGTTATATCTTTAAGAATAATTATCCAAATCAGTCTCCAAAAATATTAATACACAAAAAATTTTTACTGCTTTATTCCGGTAGACAAATCAGTTTTCAGTTTATTTTTCGGTAGAATAATTATCCAAGTCAATCCCCAAGAATTTTAAAAGCGGACATTTTAGTCTTTAAGAAAAATTAATACACAGATCAGTCCCCAACATTTTTTTGTTAGACATAACAGTTTTTCGTCCATTTTTCAACATGACTCACTAAATTCTTCAAGTATTTATTAAAAAAAAAATATTAGTAAATGCTATAATCAAATTAACTTTTAAGGTTAAGTTAAACCTATTTGATTTTTAATATGGTATTTTTCAAAAAAAAAAAATTATTGAATCATCCTCATTACATACATAATTCTAAATCTAATAAAAAAAGATGGACTAAGTTTCATATTCTCTTAAATTATTAAAAGCATATTATTGTGATTTGTTTAGTTTCATATCTTGTTGTTTGTACGTTTCATTTTGTTATGTTGAGTATTCTCTAACCCTAAGTCAAATATGTCTTTTATTAAGAAGTGATCCAAAAATTGATTATATATATGTATATACACTATGTAAGGTTATAAATAGATATGCTCATACAATCATCATTACAAAATGCATATTCGGTGACATTCATTAGTATCAATTATACCATATAAAAAAAAAAATAATAATAATAATAATAATAATAATAATAATAATATTATTATTATTATTATTATTATTATTATTATTATTATTATTATTATTAATTACACAATAATAATGTATCATAATTTTTTGCATGTTTTTTAGCAAAATTTGAAAATTGATCTATGTATTAATTTTTTTTAGAGACTAAAATGTCTGTTTTTAAAATTCTTGAAGATTGATTTGGATTATTATTCCGCTAAAAAATAGACTAAAAATTGATTTGTCTGTTAGAGTAAAATCTTATGAATGTTTTTATGTATTAATTTTTCTTAATAACTAAATTATCAAATTTAAAACTTTTGAAAACTGATTTAGATAATTACTCTATCTTTAATATACACATCGGCATATATTCAACCACCTCTGACTTAATTAAAAAATATATTTAATTGCTATTTTGTGAAATTTTGTATTTATTTTAAAATAAGTTTATTATTTCTTTTTATGAGTTGGACAGATTGGCGGATCAAATAGATAACTATTTTTGCAAGTAGGATTTGAGTGGAAAAAAATTTAATCTCACAAATAAATAATGTGAAATAAGATTTAAAAAAAATTATATCCGATAAAATTAGGATGAAACTTAAATCTTATCCTATACTCTTTCTCTTACTACTACCCCTAAATCTTTAAGATGATCTTAAGATATGTTTATAATCCATTTTAATTTCCACTAGTTATTATTGCACTGAGATCAGTATACTTTACTACATTTTTAGTTTTAAGGTTAGTGAAATTTAAGTATTATTTGAAAAATATATAAAAATATATTTCAATAAGTTAAAAATAATTATTCACACTAAAATAAAAGTGGACTTTTTGTTTTTGATAAATGCTAAAAGTGGACTATAAGTTACCCGCACGATCTTACCTATAATATTGTAAGAATTTGAGACTTTAGATCAGAATTTCAATTTCCGAGTTGATAATTGCATAAATAATTTGCCACACAATAATAATAATCTCTTTATTTATTTATTATTAAAAAATAAAATTGTGCCTGACTTTCCATGGTATTTTATGGAGATTTATAGATTTTATTTTCTTAGATTAGATGGAAGGCAAAATATGCATGCCTTTTTTGACTTTTCTTGCATGTGCCGAAGCTGAATGAAGGAAAAGACAAGGAAGAATAGACCTAACATGCATGCAATGGTTTAGGCTTTGAATATGGTGAAAACAATGGCTAAATTAAAAATTTGAGGGGTCCAACAAAGTGGAAATTAACATCACCATCTTTGCAAACACAAACTCATCGAAAATAATGCTTTCAATTCCCATAAACTGTTTTAGTATTTTTCTTTATTTATATTCATATCGTAATTAAAATTAAAAAATTATCTTAGAAAACAATTTTTTTTTCTTTTTTAGGTGGTAGAAAATAATTTGTTGAATTTAATGTGATTAGTTAATTACATGAAATTTAAAATTTATTTCAATTTTTTACAACAACCTCTTTTTTTGGCGACCCTCCATTATAAATTTAGGGTTGGGGCGGGTTGTTTGGTGTGTAGAAGGATAGACAAGAGAAAAGAGGAAGATTCTTTTCAGTGTTTCATTTTTTTATTCTAATAGTCTCTAATTTAATTTGAAATATAAATAAAGCTCGAGTTAAAAGAAAGAAAAATATTTCATTAGTCTGTTTGATAATAGAATTTAGTTTCAAGGGGAAAATATTGGAAAGATTTACATAAACCACATCAATGATGTATTTTTATTAAGGGCGTGAGATTCGACTTGACTCAATATTTATCTTAGTCTGAATTCTAGTCTAAATTTAAAGTATATTTTGTCGAATTTAGAATTGTAATTTTTATCCGTTATTTTTGTATCATAATTGGGTTATGTCACAAGCGATCAAATCCGATCCAAGGTCATATTATATATTAAAATATAAATTTTATAATAAAATTTATCTTTTGTATTTTAATTAATGATGGAATAGTTAGAAAGTGATGAAATGAAACTGAAAATGAAAATGATACACTACAAAAGAATAGGATTATTGTTGAGTGAATTGTGAATTCTCATCATTAAACTAGAGAGAGACATTAAATTATATAAAGAGTACAAGCTATAACAGAACCAAGATTAGTAAGAACTGATGACTTGGAAAAAACTAGAAACAGTTTCAATATATTTATATTGTAGAGTTTGTGTCATGATTATGTTATATTAGTTAAGTTTGCTATTATATTCTCCATACCCCCTGTCAAACTTAGAGTCTTAGGATTACACACTCTGAGTTTGGATCGAAAAAGCTCAAAGAATGTTGTTGATAAAGGCTTTGTCAGAAGGTTAGCAACTTGAGCATGAGAGGGGATGTGAATCACAAACAATTACTTCTTGTTCAGAGATCTCTAACAAAATGTAGATCAATTTCAAAGTGTTTTGATCGGCTATGAAGGACAGGTTTGGCGGCAAGAAATAAAGACTGCACTAGAGTTGTCGCAATAAATAGTTGGAAGCAGCCTAAGCTCATGGATAGAAGATTATTCAACCAAACTATATCTGTTGTAGCATCCGCCAATCATCTAAACTCTACTTCTGTCGAGAAATGACTACAGTGGTTTGTTTGCGGCTTGACCAGATAATTGGGTTGCAATCAAAGGAGAGACAGTATCCACTAGTTGATTGGCAATCGTCCAAGTCACTAGCCCAATCTGAGCCTGAAAAAACTAAAACCCTGAAATCATTAATTTTTTGTAAAATGTAAACCATGATCAATGCATCCAGCAATATATCTAAGAATGCATTTTAATGCATTACATTCCAATGTGATTGAAGAGGATTTTGAAAAAATTGACTCATCCTATGAACCCAAAATGCAATCTCAGGATGAGTTAAGATTGCACACTGTAGTCCCCAATTAGGGACCTATATAAAGTAGGATTTTCAAAAGCTTAACTTCGGATACTTGAGAAGTTAGTTGGATGCTGCTAATCATAGGGGTAGGTACTAGCTTGCAATTAGACATTCCAGCTCTTTCCAAAAGATCTCTAACCTACTTTGACTATGTGATTTGTAAATCGAGAGAGAAAGTCGATTGAATTCAAGACCAAGGAAATGGTTGATGCTGCCTAAATATTTTAGAGCAAAAACAAAATTAAATTGAGTAATTAAAGTAGTAATTGTAAAAGCATTATCTCCAGTTATCAAAATATCATCAACATAAGTTAAGATATAAATCGTTGAATTAGAATCAAATCTTGTAAATAAAGAAGGGTCGGACTTTGTACTTACAAAACCAAACTTAGAAAGAGTAGAGAAGAGTTTATTGTACCAAGCTCTAGGAGCCTGTTTGAGCCTGTAAATGACTCTATTCAACTTACATACAAAAACAGAATCCTGAGGGCTGTGACATGTATACTATTTTTTTTAAAACGCCATTTAAAAAGGCGTTATTGAAATTGAATTGCCTTAAAATCCACCCTTTTGACAAAGCAATAGACAAAACTGTTCGAATTGTGGCAGGCTTTATCACAGGGCTGAAAATTTGTGAATAATAAATTCCCTCTTATTGATGACATCCCTTAGCAACCAAATGTGCCTTATACTTTAATATACTATTATCGGGTGCTCTCTTGATGGCAAAAACCCATCTGCTACTAATCACAATAGCATTAGATGGAGGATGAACTAGTTTCCAAGTATTTTGTTTGATTAAAGCATCAAATTCTTCTCTCATGGCTTGAAGCCAATGAGGAGAAGTAAGTGCCTGTTTAACAGTGATAGGCAAGGTAGACAAAATCGCGATTCAACTCGCTGAATCGCACGATTTTGTGACTTTATCTCTTCCTCTCGTCTCGATTCTAGTCTTCATTCTGGAAGGTAGCCGTTCATGCAGAATCACCGAGCAAAGACGCAGGCTTGCTAGAATCGTAGTTTTCTCATCGTGTAGCGTCTAAGAAAGCAGACTGAGGAGAAGCATGGTTTCTTAGCTCAATTAGTGGTGAAGAAGGATGAAACCCTAGGTGCCATTTCTGCCCCTTTTGGACTCCTGAAATTTTAATCGTGGGAGTCTTTTTTGGTTTTGGCTCAATCTCTCGATGACTCATCAGTTTCTTTTTTCTCTTTTGCTCTCGCCAAAGCTTGCCGCTTGTCACCATCAATGTTGTTCCAGTGAATGCCTCTGTCTATCTAGTCCCCACTAAGCCTCGCCGAATCACCGCTTTGCTAATTCTGTCATTGTGTTGTTTTCCTCTTTTATGCTCTATTTTTATTTGTGATGTTCTCAGTTACTCATGCAGTCATGCCTCATGATTGTTCTTCTGCGTTACTACTCTAATGTTCTAAAAATATGTTATACTAAATTCTCTTTTGTTGATATATTGAAATTATGATCTTGTATTCATGTCCATATTAACGGATGATTGAATAATGCATTTGATGTCATACACGATGTACATGACATATATACTCAAACTTTGTTTTTGATGATTAACTTTGTTTCTGCATATAATGCTTTGGAATAAATTGGCCATATTCATATCCTGATAAACATATTATGATATGTTCATATATATATATATATATATATATATATATATATATATATATATATGTATGTATGTATGTATGTATGTATGTATGTATGTATGTATGTATGTATGTATGTATGTATAATTTACGAGTTATATCTACGTTTCGTCTTACGAATCTACGAATTACGATTCTATGCCAGCCCATCGAGTCAAAATAAAAACTACGAGTTTACTACTTTGGTGATAGGAGTATTTTGTTCAAAATCAATAATTATAGTGGAAACATTGAGTGCCTTAGGTTTAAAGTGACTAGTTTTTGACAGGGTAGTCATTGGATGTGTATTAATGGAAATAGAAATTTGAGGTGAAGGAGATAATGGAACTTCAGTACTGGAAATAGAAATAATACTTGATTAGGATCAGTAACATTAGTATTATGGAGAGTAGGTGAAGTGGTAATTGGTGTAGGGCGATGTTAATATTGGCAATGGTATGAAAGATGGTGTTGTTAAATTACTTGTAGAGTCTGAAAAAGAGGTGAATTGATGGAAGACAAGAAATCGATGAAGAGGTAGAATTAAAATTAGACTTAGAAAAAACAGTCAAAATCTACAAACATAGAGGAATAAGGAAACACAGACTCATCAAATACAATATTTCTAGCAATATATATCTTTCCAGTTTTGCTAAGACACTTGATGAGGAATTTTGCAATACCACAACTCGACAAGTGCATCAAGTAATACAATGGGAGTGGGTTATCATTTTCATGAGGATTAAATGACTAAACAACAATGATTAATTGAGTGTTCTAATTAGACAAATCAAGAAACAGAGAAATGAATGAGAAATTATAGCAAACATATAAACAGAGGCAATAAAATAGCAAACAGTGAGTGAATAAAGACAGTGATGGTGAGGATGTTAAGGTTTCAGAGATATTCACTCTTTAGAAAAACAATCCTTATGTTCATTTATTTGAGGCATACAAAGATCAATCACGAAAAATTATAAATAATCAAATTCCAATTCCTTGACAATTCAATTTCTCTTTAACCTAATTTCGCTAATTCCTTAGTCAATTATTTAAGAAAAGAGATTAAGCACAAAACCGATTTAGTTTTAAATAAGAAACAAACATTTTTTAGATCTAAAATCCAATTTATGAGAATTGTATGGCCTTATATGTGAAACACAAGCACAACCAAAGATTCTTAACATTGAATAATCTGGTTGATGGCCCAAAAGAACTTCATAAGGAGATTTCATTTTTAGACTTGGGATTGGTAATCTATTGATTAAAAAAGTAGTAGTGAAAAATGCATCCTCCCAAAAGGTCTGAGGCATGCCAGCACTAACTTATAAAGTCAAACCCACTTCTGTGACATGTCTGTATTTTTTTTCTACCATACCTTGTTGTTGGTGTGTGTAAAGACAAGCAAGTTTATAAATAATTCCATTTTTTTGAAGAAAATTTTTAATAGTACTAGATATAAATTCTTTTGCATTATCTATTTGAATTGCTTTAATTTATATTCATTTTGATTCTCTATTAAATTAAATTTTTATACTGAATTAGAATTTGTGGAACTTGTGACTTAGATTGAAATAAATATAAGCAAGTGTATCGTGAATAAACATCAATAAAACTAATATAATACCTGGATCCAAAATAATAAATAATTGCAGCTGGCTCCATGTGTCAATAAAGACTAATTCAAGAAGATGAGAATAAAGAACAGTAGATCAAGAAAGAAAAAAAATACATTTTGGCTAAATAGCAAGCTTCACACACAATGGAATCATTATTTTTATTAGAAATATGATTAGAGAAGATATTACATTGTTGCATTACATTCTTAACAATTGGATCGGATGCATGACCTAATCTCAGATGTCGAATTCTATTATTAATTGTAAAGTAAAAAAAATATGCATGTGATAAATGATGAGAAGAATTAAGTCCAATAGATGTAAGAGTGTCAAAAACATATAATCCATGTCTAAGCAATCCTTGAAGAAGAGTCTGTTGAGTGTTCTGCAACTTTACAAAATAGTAAATGAGTGAAACTCAAAATAAACATTATTATCAAGATAGAATTTTGACACACTGATAAGATTCTTGAAAGCATCATCCATAGAAGACAATAACAAAAAACTGAGATTATAATTTTGAATAAGTCATTCTTAATGTTTGTCTGAAGTCTTGCCAGCAGTTTTATCAGCATTAGTAATAAATTCTGGAGGTTGTGTGTTGGAAAGAAGATGATCTTGAAGCTTTTGACTTTGAATTGTGAAGAGAGCCAACTGCTGCCAAGTAATAAAGTTGTCCTCATTGAGCTTGTCAAGAATTTAATAAAAAAGAGGGTTTTGAGGTAAAGGTGTACGGGCCATTGTTGATTCAAAGGATAGATGAAATAAGAGGCCATGGATTAAAAGAAGGTTGAACTAGGATTGAGGAATTAAGATTGTGGCTCTTGATACCATGATGAAATAGTTGAAAAATGATGAAATGAAACTGAAAATGAAAATAATACACCACAAAAGAACAGAATTATTGTAGAGAGAATTGTAAATTCTCATCATTAAACTAGAAAGAGACACTACATTATATAAAGAGTACAAGTTATAACAGAACCAAGATTAGCAAGAATTAGTGATTTGAAAAAAATCAGAAACAATTTCAATATATTTATCTAGCAGAGTTGGTGCCATAATTTTATTATATTAGTTAAGTTTGCTATTATATTTTTCATAATTAATATTTTTATATCATAATATTATTTTTTTAGAAATAATTTATTATTGATATAAATGTATATAATATTTATTAAATTTAATCTTTAAAAATTATATTTTATAAATTTATTGTATAGAATATTCAAAATTATTTATACTAATTATATGTCTAATCAATCCAATTTAATCCATTTTATTTTGGATTAGTAATTTAAAATTGAGTTCGATTTTTTAAAATTGACTAGAAAAAATATTAGAGTTAAATTTAGGGCAATTTACCTATTTAAAATAAACAGAAGAAAAATTTATTCAATTACAACAATTGAAAATTGGTTACTTGCATGTCCTGATTCATTTTTATATAATCCGTGGTAATCTTCCACGTTTTACAACTAACACATAAACCGTGGTAAGTTCCAACGGTTTATGAAAGAAGCATCATAAACATAAACCGTGGTAACCTTCCACGGATTATGAAGTAAACATTGGGAGGCGTAAACCATGATAACCTCCCACAGTTTATGAAGAGATCAGTTTGGGCATAAACCGTGGTAACCTCCTATGATTTTTGAGTACCTATATATATACATAACCCTAATCGGCTGCAACATATGGAAGACAAAAGCATTTCTGACGCTCATTAAATTTTAAAAATATAGGATTCATGTACTCCTCATCATACTTGCAATATTAATATGATTAAATATAATTTTTAAAAAATAGTATAAACATAAAACTTGAGCTTATATATTCTTTATTCATAATTGAAAATTCACATTTGTCATTTTTCATCTTTGTTTTAAATTTTCTCTAATAATAATAATAATAATAATAATAATAATAATAATAATAGACAAACAAATCAATATAATAAACGTGCTAATAGCTCCCCTCTCTTAATGGTAATAGTTTGATTCTTCAAATACCAGTATTACATAATGACATTAATTAACACAAAATCACTTCTTGATCACATTGTCCTCTTATTTACTTTTATTTGATATTCCTAAAGATAACGCCAACAAACATGTAGTCTTATATTGTTTTAAGTGAAGATAGTATAACTAAGGAAGATATATAACATGCACAAAATTTTGACACATATCGAACATCCAATGCAAAAATATTGATACGACCAAGATAGTATAACTAACCTCTTGGTCGATATGTATATATATATATAGGTTAACATGTACCCCTAAAACTCGGCAACCATCTCATCATCATAACCGACCAAATAATTTGAAAACAATAATGACGCAGACTCCAACCGCAACTTGATCACGATTACGCATAAGTCAAATGTCAACTTCAGTCCATTACCAACAATGGCATTCACCACCTAACCAGACATATCGGAACAAACAGAGGGAAGTTAACACTCCACTCGTCTATAAAACAAACCAAGTAACTCATAAGAGGGCAGGTCACACCTACACTCTCATTTATTTTACTTATATTAATTCTTTAAATACTCTCTTTTGACTTGAGTGTCGGAGTGCTTTTTGCAGGTGCTCCTGCCGCCGTGTTTCGCAGTGCCGAGGTTTACTTAAGGCTTCATCTCCAAGACGACGTATAGCTCATCTCAGAGCCGAGCAGTCGCAAGAAGAGTCGTATACCTCGGCGGAGCCAGAACGGAACATTTGGCGTCCACCGTGGGGCCCGAAGAAACTCATCTAATCCCACTATTTTCTTCATCTAGCTTTTGTTTCTTTTCTTTTCCAGGATCTCCGATCCTCAGCTATGGCTGAGAATGGGGCTCACCAACCCACGCAAGCAGAGCTCTTAGCTCAAATCGCCAAACTTCAGGCGGATGTCCGGAGGATAGCCGAACTGTCTATCCGCAACAATGCCGAAAAGCATAAGGAAGGAAACTTCAAAGGCTCAGCCCAAGGCAACACTAATCCACTATGTCTCAATCCCCCGAAAGAAAAGTTGACCTTGGACAACCCATTCTCCGAGGAGATTACTAACTTTCAGATGCCCAAGAATTTCGTGCTACCTACTTCTCTAGAGCCATATAAGGGGATTGGTGACCCCGGGCTCATGTTAAAAAATTTCAGTCTATGATGTTTTTTAACGGCGCTAACAATTAACCTATACTATGCCGAGCTTTTCCTACTTATCTTGACGGTGCTGCGTTACTTTGGTTTTCTAAACTGTCTGCAGGATCAATCTCATTGTTTGAAGAGTTAGCGAGGTTTTTCATTGACTACTTCGCAGCTTCAAGGATATATGTGCACGGATTCGACTACCTTGGTACCATCCGACAAGGGCAGCACAAAAGCTTTAAGGAATATATGACCAGATTTGCTGAAGCGACAATCGAAATACCATATCTAGACCCAACAGTCCATTTGCACGCCCTTAAGGCCAGCCTCCGACCCGGAAAATTCCGAGAAACAATCGCGGTGACCAAACTAAAGACACTGGAGGAGTTGCGAGAAAGAGCAGCTGGGCAAATGGAGATCGAAGAGTTCCGCGAGGATGAAAGGACAGAAAGAAAACAACCTAGGAAAGAGGAAGACAAATCTCTAAGATCGCCAAACAGTAGGGAAACAAGGAAGCCATTCAAGCTCACCCCAAAATTTGACAATTACACCAGATTTAACACAAAGAGAGAAAAAATAATCAAAGAAATTCTCAACGCCAAAATTATAAAACCTCCAGCCCGAGTAGGAAGTTACCACGATCAACGGTTTGTGGACAAGAGCAAACATTGTGCTTCCCATCAGAAGTATGGGCACACGATGGATGAATGTGTGATTGCCAAAGGCTTACTAGAGAGATTAGCCCGGCAAGGTCTCCTAGACAAGTATGTTGAAGGAAGACGAAACAAGGAGGGTACTTGAAAACAGGAAGAACGCCGACAAGCTTCGGAGGAAAGAAATGATAATAGGTGGTCCAACCCCAATCCACCAAAAAGGATCATAAATTGCATATCTGGAGGATTTGTCGGGGGAGGTGAAACAAGCTCGACGCGCAAACGAAGCTACCGCGCAATGCTAGCAATCGAAGGAACTGTAACACAAAATAACAAAGATGCAACCGACCTCAGAATCACCTTCAGCCAGGCAGACATATCCTCGGCCATCCCGAACTTAGACGATCCCGTGGTGATCTCCATTCAAACAGGCGAACTATTAGTAAGAAAGGTCCTTTTGGACCCAGGTAGTAGTGCATACGTTCTCTTCTATTCTACTTTCCAAAAAATGAAATTATCTGAAAAAGCAGTGCAACCCTCATCCGGAGAACTAGTAGGATTCTCAAGAGAGAGGGTCCCAATTAAAGGTTATATATGGCTAAAAACAACATTGGGGGACACCTCATTAACATGAACCATAGATATACAATATCTTATAGTTGATTGTCCCAGTCCTTACAATATTATTCTCAGAAGGCCTACCCTGAACATGTTCAGAGTAGTAGTGTCCACCTTTCATTTATGTGTTAAGTTTCAGGCACATGACGGCAGGATAGCAACACTCCATTCAGATCGCCAATAAGCTCAACAATGCTACAATGCAAGCCTAAAAAGATCGAACATGAGGCAAAAATATCAACAAGAGGTCAAGGCAATTCACAGCACGAATGAAGTACTGTCCCTAGCAGAACTCGACCCTAGGGAACACTCAAGAAAGACCCCAACCAGCAGATGAGCTCCAGAAAGTCCCCCTGACGTCAAAACCGGAACAATTCACCTACATCGGCCGAGCACTCCAAGGACAGGAGCAATTGAGGCTTGTAAAGGTACTACAAGATAATGCTGACCTATTTGTCTGGACCCCTGCAGATATGCCAGGTATAGATCCAAACGTCATTTGCCACAAGCTCACTATCGACAGGACGATCCGAGCCATAGCTCAAAAGAAAAGGAACCTCGGATCGGAGAAAGAAAAGGCGGCTCTAGAAGAAACTAAGAAGTTACTTAGTGCCGACTTCATCAAAGAAATTCGCTTCACCACATGGCTCTCAAATGTGGTAATGGTAAGAAAAAATTCAGGTAAATAACGCATGTGCGTCGACTTTACAAACCTCAACAAGGCATGCCTAAAAGATGCCTACCCCTACCATGTATTGACAAACTCGTAGATAATGAATCAGGTTTCAAAAGCTTAAGCTTCATGGATGCATATTCTGGTTACAACCAGATCCTTATGCATCCAGAAGACCAGAGCAAGACATCCTTTATAACTGAACATGGAAATTTTTGTTACAGAGTAATGCCATTTGGTCTAAAGAATGCAGGTGCAACATACTAACGAATAATGGACAAGGTATTCCACCAACAGATAGGTCGGAACATGGAAATCTATGTGGACGATATGGTCGCCAAGACCACACCAAAAAGATCCCACTATGAAGACCTCAAGGAAATATTCAGTCAGATCCGAGCATACAACATGAGACTCAATCCAGAAAAATGTGCCTTTGGGGTACAAGGAGGCAAGTTCCTCGAGTTTATGCTGACTTCACGGGGAATCGAAGCAAACCCCAAAAAATGTGACGCAATACTTAACATGGCGAGTCCGAAAACAATAAAGGAGGTACATCAACTGGCAGGAAGAGTAGCTGCCCTGTCACGATTTTTGCCAGCAGTGTTGAGCCGATCATACCACTTTTTCCAGACGATATCAAAGAATAAAAGATTCGAGTGGACAAAGGAATGCGAGACGGCATTCGCCGAACTCAAAATCATCCTATCATCGCCACCAGTGTTGCAAAGCCCAGAAGTCGGTAAACCTCTATACTTATATTTATCTGTTTCCAATTATTCCATAAGCTCGGTGATGCGTGGCAGAAGTTAGACCAATTAAGAGATTATAATATAATAGAACAGCGTTGCGAGTATAGCTCTTAACCAGCAAAAATCCGCCTCGCCAATTTAGAAAGGTTGTCACAAAAAAGTTTAGAATAAAAATACTGGGAGTATGAGTCCCAGGTCGTCTCCCAACGAGTTGCTAGAAAGGGTGCTAAGTTATTAATCAGGAGTTTTCCGAGAATTTTGAGAGTTGAATGACAGAAAATAAATAATTGTAAATTAAAAGAGAAATATATATATTCTAATTAAAAAGCCTTGATTGGGGGAATGATTAATTGGAAGTTCTATCCTTGTTGGAATTTTCTCAAGTGTAGTATAAAAAGGTTGTTATTTTCACTTAGTTAACCCTTACTAAATAAAGAAAAGTCAAGTGATTGAGCTAACTCTTATTCGCAAATCCTAGTCCTCTCCCTTGGGAAGGTCTAGCGTTAGTAAATACAGAATTAGCCAACAACTTCCAATTTAACTAACCACTTGAGCATTCCAACTCAAGTGTCTCCTCTTAATCAACCCCCATGTCAAGTAGGGAATCTACTCTATTGACATGGATACCATCTTTGTTATTGGGAGTTGGGAATAGAAAAGAGACATGATAATTTAAATAAAATAGATATTCAAATTAATTAAAAGTAAAAGTAATCATTTGCATTAACAATCCATGAAAATAATCCAATTACCACTCTAAACAAGAATTAAGAGTATGGAATAAATAAATAAAAGAGTGAGAAAACAAACTAGAATAGTATCTTCAACAGAGGTGATGACTCTTCAATATCCAAAAGCAAAAGCATAAAACTAATAAACTATGAATGTAAAGAAAAACTAGAGGAGGAGTAATTCTCTCTCTAGATTCAGATCTAAAAACCTAAAACTATCCTAATGAGAATATGTGAATGTCTTTTGAGTCTCTGCATGTTCCCTGGCTTTATTCTGTGTTTCTGGGCCGAAAACTAGGTCAAAATTTGGCCCGAAATCGCCCCCAGCATTTTCTGTTAATTCTGCAGATCGCGCAGATCACACGTACGCGTCAGTCACGCGTGCGCGTCATTTGGCGAATTTCCTTGTCACGCGTACGCGTCGTCCACGTGTGCACGTCTCTTGTGCAGACTCCAATCCACGCGTACGCGTCAGGCACGCGCACGCGTCGCTGTAAATTTCTCCATTCCGCGCGCTCGCATGAGCCATGCGTGCGCGTCGGTGCTCGCTGGTCATCTCCTTAGTTTCTTGTGTTCCTTATATTTTTGCAAGCTTCCTCTCCATTTTCTAAGCCATTCCTTCCCTATAAAGTCTGAAACACTTAACACACGGATCACGGCATCGAATGGTATAAAGCAGAATTAAAGTATACTAATTAAAGATCTCTAGGAAGCAAGTTTTCAATCATAAAACAATACTAGGAAGGGATTATAAAATCATGCAAATAACACAAGATAAACCATAAAATAGTGGTTTATCACTCGGTTCCGTCACTGAGACAGGAAAAACAAAAAAGCCAGTATACTTCGTCAGCAGAGTCATGCAACCAACAGAACGAAGATACCCACAAATTGAACAGCTGGCCTTAACACTGGTGACAACAGCGAGAAGACTCAGACACTACTTCCAGAGCCACACAATAATTGTAAGGACGAACCAACTGTTAAGGCAAATATTGACAAAACCAGAACTGGCAGGACGATTGACCAAATGGTATGTCGAACTTTCTGAGTTCGATATCCAATTTCAATCAAGGTCGGCTTTGAAGTCACAAATCCTAGCAGACTTCGTTTTCGAGCTCACACCTGATGACTACCACTACAACCAGACCTGGGAATTACACATAGATGGAGCATCAAACCGAGAAAGAAGCGGAGCCGGGATAGTACTAAAGGAGGGAGACACAGTAATGGCCGAGCAATCCCTACAATTTCATTTCTCGGCAAGCAACAATCAGGCCGAATATGAGGCGCTCATAGCAGGACTTAAGCTCGCCCTCAACCTCCAAGTACAGAGCCTAACAGTACATTGTGATTCCCTATTGGTGGTTCAACAAATCAAAGGAGAATTCCAAGTAAAAGATCTTTTGTTAGAACGGTATTGGCTCATAGCAAAGGATCTCATTTCAAAATTTGATAAATTCATCATATTACATATGCATAGAGAAAAGAACATCAGAGCAGACATATTATCTAAACTTGCCACTACTAGGGCAAGTACACAAACATCGACATTATCACAACTTACACTAGAGAAACCTAGCATCAAATTATTATCCATAACGAACATTAACCATCTCCACGACTGGAGAACACCTTTTCTCGAATACATTAATGCAAGGGTCATACCCAGAAATGAGCCTAACCCTCAACACTTCAGACGAAAAGCAAGTCTCTATACAAACATAGCAGGAGAATTGTACAGGCGTGGCTTTTCACACCCATTATTGAAATGCCTCGACAAAAATGAAGCGAATGAAGTAATGAACGAGGTCCACGAAGGCGTATGTGGAAACCACATAGGAGGACAAGCTCTGGCAGCAAAGATTATCCGAACAAGATATTGCTGGCCGACCATGAAGGGGGACTGCATAACAAAGGTCAAAAACTGCAACAATTGCCAAAAGCATGCCGCCATATCCATGAAGCCCGCCAAGGTAATGCACAGCATGGAGGTAAGCTGGCCCTTCCATAGATGGGGGCTCGATATCCTCGTCCCATTCCCAACAGCACCGGGTCAGGTAAAATTTCTCCTAGTCTCCATAGATTATTTTTCGAAATGGATAGAAGCACAACCGCTAGCAAGAATAACTGCCGAAAAGGTACGATCTTTTATATGGAAAAACATCATATGCCGATTCGGAATACCAAAAGAAATAATATCAGATAATGGTAGACAATTTACAGATAACAAACTAGCATCATTTTTGAAAAATTTTAACATACAGCATCATTTTAGCTCGGTCGAACACCCACAAACCAATGGGCAGGCCGAAGCTGCTAACCGAGTTATATTGCAGGCGATGAGAAAAAAGCTCAATGATGCGAAAGGAGAATGGGCATAATTGATTCCAGAAATACTGTGGAGCTATAACACA
The DNA here is from genome assembly GCF_003086295.3 of Arachis hypogaea. Lineage (NCBI taxonomy): Eukaryota > Viridiplantae > Streptophyta > Magnoliopsida > Fabales > Fabaceae > Arachis > Arachis hypogaea. The sequence continues at coordinate 107,104,465 of NC_092047.1, read as the reverse complement.
ACAATACAATCTACCACAGGCGAGACACCGTTCAAGCTGGTCTACGGATTAGAAGCACTAATTCCGATCGAAGTCGGCGTCCCTACATTTAGAACCGAGCTATACGATCAACAACACAATATCAACATAAGGAACGCCGAGCTTAATCTCGCCGAGGAAGACATGGACATAGCCGCCATCAAACAAAGAGCAATGAAACAACTAATTGAGAGAAGGCACAACAAAAAAGTGGTGCCAAGAACATTCAACGAGGGCGACCTAGTCCTCAGAAGAACAGAGGAAGCAAGGCGACCTCCATCACATGGTAAACTCGCCGCGAATTGGGAAGGACCATTCCGGATTTCAAAAGTGCTCGGAATGGGAGCTTACCAACTACAAACACTGCAAGGCGAGCCTATATCAGGAAACTGGAATGTATCTTCATTAAAGCTGTATAGATCATAACTTGTGCGAAATACGCGGATGAAGGTACTCTTTTTCCCCCTTAGAGATTTTTTCCCAATTAACGGGTTTTACCTAAGGAGAGTTTTAATGAGGTCGGACGCCCTACTTGCCAAATTATCAAATACAAACAATAAATTACGAAACGCCGATCTATTTCTACTTTACCTATGATACTTGCAAAAACGAAGAACATTAAACCAAACAAGTCAAACTTGTACATATCATCAAAATATTTAAAGTCAAACTGACCACAAATCGGTCAGCACAAACCAAATACTACCACAGTTCACCAAAATAACAACCAAACACATACAAACAAACATAAAAAAACACATAAATCAAAGGGGCGGGACGTTCTCATCATGATCTTCCACCGCCCCTTCCACAACAAGTTTTCCATCAATGACTATTTTGGTCACATCCAACCAAGCACAATCAAATTCAGGAGCTATGACAGCGACTTAACTAACAGCCCGATCAAACCCAGAGGATAACATCTCCATCCCTACCTCCTCCAATTCATGAACTTTGGAAGTCAGCTATCCCTTAGCCAGATCACTATCTTTTATATCTGCTTGAAGAAGTCGAATCTGATCCCTGAGACGAGCAACCTCGTCCTCAGACGACTTCATCTTCGCTGTAACATATATCCACGATCACATCGTCTTTCTCCTTCAATGACTTCTCCACTTCAGCATCCTTGTCCTTCAGCGCCCTCTCCAACTCAGCAACCCGTCCCATGGCAACCTACTGCTCAGCCCCGACCAGCTCAGTTGTACGACCGACGCACATCAGCCGTGATGCAACGATCTACAACAGCAATACAAGAGAAAACATGAATAAACAGCAAGAAAGAAAAAATTCCAACAAGCGTATACACAAACCAACCTGGACAAATTTTCCCAAACTCTCCATGCCAACACGAAGGGTCATGAGCATATCACCTGGATACTGAGAAACCCTATCTGAAAGCTCGACAATAGGGAATTGATCGCTCTACAAAGAGTGAGGACTTGTACCGGGGATGAAGCCGTGAAGCCTTTTCTGTCGATCAAACACAGACCTACTACTACCAGCAACATCCCTGTCCCTTTCAGAAATAACCTCCAGAGATTCCTCGGTGTCATCTCTCTTCTTTTTATACGAAGATGCGGGCTGAGCAGTGGATTGAGCAGCCTCTCCACCACCCTCCTTTGGTGTCCCTGAGCCACCTGCATCCCTTTCTTTTTTCCTTTTTAAGAAGGATTGAAACCGAGAAGGGTCAAGAAGAGAAACTCGCCCACCTACACAGAGCAAAAAGTCAGATAAAGTAAACAAATAAACCGCAAAAACAAACAAGCATTACCTATATAGGTTTTCAAACCCTCACTATCGCCAGAATCATGAAAACGAAGAACTTCAGGAATAGATAAACACTCCCCATAAGCAAAGCTCTCAACCAAAAAATCTAACAGGCAATCCTCTTCCTCAGTTCGCTCAGTAGCCTCAAGAACTTGTATCGGCTCAGAACACCAATATAGAGAAAACCTCTCTATAAGCTCGTCATCTAAATAAAATGGGTACTCGGACTCCACTGACCGAACTTTAACAAACATCGACTTAAAGTTTTTAAAGGAAGACTTATACAATAGAAAAAGGGAACGCCCAGAAGAACTGCTAAGACAAACCCACAAACCTTTCTGAACCCCTTTCGACTGAAACAAAGAAAAGAACACCGACAGAGAGCAAGGAAAAGATAAGAACTCCATTAAACATTGAAAAGCACGAAGAAACGCCCAAGAATTTGGGTGCAATTGAGTAGGCGCGCAATTTAGTTGAGTCAAAACATCACACTCAAAGTTAGAAAAAGAAAATCTCACACCCAGTTCAATCAAACAAGGGGTATACATATCGAAGTATTGCCAGTCTCCCCTCCTCTCACAAACCCGATCATGACCTATGCAAGGGAGAAGCTCAACGGCAGCACCCGAACCATCCTTCACAAACTTCAAACCCTTAAGCTCAAACATGGACTCAACATTCGTAAACGAAGAGGAACAAGTCCTCACATCGTCATGCACCCAATAGTACGGATAATCTTTTTTCTCCTCAACTACTTTCATTTTCTCTTTCCCTTTCTCCTTCGCCATTACAGAAAATAGAAACAAAATATTCCTCAGATAAGGAAACTAACCTTTAAAAGTCATGTTGAGGAGTAAACTGGAAGGAAGAATTTGAAAAGAGCAGAACGGCAATTCCAAAACAACAATCAGATATTATTACAAAGCCCACTAACTTAGTGGGTAAATTAAATGATAACAGCTGAGGGCAACAAAAACCCAAACGGAGAAAGAACGCATTAATCGCAGCACATTCCACAAGGTAGAAAACCCCTTGACTTCCTTTTACTTCCAAAAACATTTCTTTTGCAAAAAAAAAAGGCCCAATAACATAATAAACACTTAACACAAACCCAACACGAGAGGAAAAACACACACAAAGGGCAGAACATATAAAGCTTGCCTACCACTCAAAGCATAGAGACAGACAAGCTTGGGGGCTATGACGTGTACCCCTAAAACTCGGCAACCATCTCATCACCATAACCTACCAAATAATTCGAAAACAATGACGCAGACTCCAATCGCAACTTGAACACGGTTATACATAAGTCAAATGTCATCTTCAGTCCGTTACCAACAATGGCATTCACCACCTAACCAGACATATCGTAACAAACAGAGGGAAGTTAACACTCCACTCGTCTATAAAAACAAACCAAGTAACTCATAAGAGGGCAGGTCACACCTACACTCTCATTTATTTTACTTATATTAATTCTTTAAATACTCTCTTTTGACTTGAGCGTCGGAGTGCTTTTTGCAGGTGCTCCTGCCGCCGTGTTTCGCAGTGCCGAGGTTTACTTAAGGCTTCGTCTCCAAGACGACATATAGCTAATCTCAGAGCCGAGCAGTCGCAAGAAGAGTCGTATACCTCGGCAAAGCTGGAACGGAACATAGGTATTCAAAAACCGTGGGAGATTACCACAGTTTATGCCCAAACTGATCTCTTCATAAACCGTGAGAGGTTACCACGGTTTACGCCTCCCAATATTCACTTCATAATCCGTGGAAGGTTTATAATGCTTCTTTCATAAACCGTTGGAGCTTACCACGATTTATATGTTAGTTGTAAAACGTGGAAGGTTACCACGGATTATATAAAAATGAATCAAGACATGCAAGTAATTGATTCTCCATTGTTGTAATTGAATAAACTTTTTCTCCATTTATTTTAAATAGATAAATTACCCTTAAATTTAGATCTAACAAAATTTTGCCTTGCACACCTCTCATCTTTATTCTTTACAAAGTAGACATCCATTAATGATGATTCAGCAAAATATATTTGAGTAAAGAAAAATGTAAAATTTAAGGACATAAAAAATATCTTATGAATTTAATTGAAGGAGTTCTTTTTTCTAAAGGGAAATTAATGGTGGCATTACCCCAAAGGCAGGGCAAGGTCCCCTTAAGTTGTTAAGAAAGGATTCTTGTGAAATTTAGATATTGCTGCCAAACCGTACCAAATGTGTGTTTCTTTCTTTCTGTGTGAATTCAGAAAGTGGAATGAGGAATCAAAGAATCTACCTAAAGGGGTATGTATAAAATTTTCCTCAGAAAAAAGTTTTAAGGAAGCTTCTGAATAATTATGTGCTGTCGATGATTATGTGTATATATATCCAAAAACAAAAAACTAGCTTGGTTTACTTGTGCAAATTAAAAGTGAATCAATTATTCTTCTGATCTATAGATAGTAGATTCTTTAATTTCAATTTATAATATTTACAGTTTAATTATTTACATGAATATTAAGAGATAATAATAATATAAATTTAATTTTAATATAATTAATTTTTTTATATGTATATTCAATTGCATAATATTACATCAATAAAAATAATTATTTTTTATATTAATTACGTAAATAATTATCTAAAAAAATAAATTTAATTAAATAACTATATAAAATATTTTATATTATTATATAGTAATATTATATATTTTGTATGTATATAACCTTGTGTTCATTCATAGTTTGTTTATTAGTAATATTTTATTTTGAGGACAACTTAATTAATTTTTTTTTTAGCAGAAGAATAGCCTAAAAACATTTTTTTGTCACACTCTAATATTATATAATCATATTACGTGCACCCTAAATTCAGTCATCGAAATTAGTCATATATAAAATATATGTTAGAATATAAATATACATTAAAAATAAATTAAACTATACATGTATTTATATATAATACATTATTAATAGCTATTTTAATAGTCAATTTTAATATACAAATAATATTTTTAAATATTATATGAGAAATTAAGTAGCCTAATTTATTTGGAGCTTTTTTTTTCTTGGATCGGACAAAATTAAAAAGTTAAACTCGAAGACAATTTAATTTTTTTTTTTTTGGGTAGTATAAGAGACTAAGAGTGACCCAATAATAATTTCTTTTACCAGATTTTGATATTATATGAAAAACTAAGTAGCTTAATTTATTCTAAAAATTAGCTCATAAAATAAGAATTACCTTATTCAATTTTTAGTTTAAGATTTATTTATCTTTTCTTTTCACCTAATATTTATTTATCTATGTTCAGTCAATAACACACAAAGTGATTTTATCTTTGTCTCCCATAGAGCTTGGGCACCACATACACATAGTAGAATTTCAGTTTCATGATTTCATCAATTTAATTTGTCACCTACTTCTCATATGCAACACACAAAAATTGCCTTATATATTGTAGTATAATGGTCATTTGTGTGGATAAAATGGCTGCATTATATAATTTTTTTTTTTTTACAATTTTACATACTTTAAAATGAAAAAGAAAAAGATGTGACTCGTTTATTTTTATTCTTTAGTCATGAAATTAATCAAATTATTATAGTATATGTGAAATTGTGGGGACCATATATATCATATGGTGATGTTTATGATAATAAATATAATCACAATGCCCCGGACCATGATATAATGCCATATGTCTCCATCAACTTAATTATTCTTCACAGCTCAATAGTCAATGTGAGAGAAAGCAATCCAATTTGATATTTCTTATGGTGGGGTTGACATATATATACAAAATGAAAAAGTATAAGCAACAACTTTTTTTTAACAATGTAAATAATAAATTCAAAAAAATTAATTTTATTTTTAGAAATCAAATTTTAAATTAATTAGGTTAAATTATAATTTTAAATTCTTTTATTATTTTTAAATTATTACTACTCTTTTGCAATCTTATGCTACTGTCGCCGTTGTTATATGGTAATTCCAATGTCTCTGCAGCTGCTGTTTCGTTATTTGTTTTTTATTAATTAAGTCGGATGTTCATTTTACTATGTATGTAGATGATTCTTTTCATTCTAAAGTAGATGTTTATTTGGGTATACCATTGGTATTTTACTTGATTCGCTTGATTCTGCATGTATATGCTCCGCAAGATGTTCATTTTACTATGTATGCAGATGATTCTTTTCACTAAAATGTAGATGTTTATTTGGGTCATACTATTTAGGTGAAAAAAACAAAGTGGTACGCGATGGAAGTGGCGAAGACACGACACAACGGCGTGGAAGTGAGGGCATGCAGAGGTGCAGCGTTGGAGTAGTGGCGAAACAAGACCTCTGACTCAACAACGATGTGACATCACGGAGGGGAGAAGAAGGCACGCAGCGACAAGGAGAACAGCGGCGGCGCGATGCATCGGAGAAGCAGGTATAGTGGTAACATCGAGAGCAGCGGACGCAACACAGGGAAGAAGAAGGTGCAGCAGCGGCTTCGGTTGCAGGGAGCATAGGGGCAGCGTGACGCATGGGAAAAGAAGGTACAACGGCGATGCGACGCGTTGCTTCTTCAGACGGTGACGGCGGCGGTGATCGAGATGTGTTGTGACGGCGCTACAGAGAATGGAGAGCGAAGCGGCTACGATAAAAGGAGAGAAAGACGAAAGGTAAAAGGTGAGAGGCTAAGATTATAGTGGATAAATAAGGTGGAATGTTTTTTATTTTAGTGGTTTTGGAGTGCCGTCTATTATTCATGTTGCTCGCAACCCTAATTGTCATCTAACAGAACTCATACAAAATTTATGTATTAAAAAATAAACTTCTAAATATTTTAAGTCAATATATATATATATATATATATATATATATATATATATATATATATATATATATATATATATATATATATATATATATATAGTAGCATAAAATATCTAATAGATATTTATTTCCGAGTAATGTTTTGTTTTTTGTTTTCTCTTATGGACTGTATTTTTTATAGATCCATTTTTGGTTCCATAAATATACAATAATCCGAGTGTATTAGTAAACTCGGTTTAATTTATTTATCTACTTTTAGTTTATTCCATTGAATGCTGTGATTGTAATTTTATTTTTCCAAAGAAGACTTTTTAACTACTAAGATCAAATGATGCCATGTAATATATTTTCTCAAGGGGACGGAAAAATATTTTACTTATACTAAAGTAACAATTTCAATTTACTTATTAAATTAAATTACTATATATAGTTTAGTAAACTATAGTAATTTAATAATATTATTTTATTTATTTTTAGGTATACATGAGGTTAGTAATACTAAAATTAAAGAAGTAATAGATATGCATAATTGCATTTAGGAATAATGATAGTTTGATAAATTGATGATTGAATATCATGCATTCTAACTATTGGGTTTCTTCACATGCAATAAGAGCATTTCACTCATTAAACACAGAAAGAATGAATGTATGTTCCACATGCCTGCATTATTGATTTATATCATGCAAACCATTGTTTTTTATTTTTGTTTTCTCTTTTTCTTTGAACAAATTCAACCATGTATTTGAAATTATTATATATTAACAAGTTGGTTATATTTAAATTCCCTAAATAATATGACATTAAAAAATATATAAAATAGCTGAAGCATACATTTGAAATCTTCCACAGATTTTTTTTTTGGGAAAAACTCTATGAATAAGAATATCAATATATTATGCTTAGTATTTAGTTATTTACTATATATATAAAGATATTATTAGGAATTCAACGTAAAACTTCTCCTTTTTTTTTTCTCTTCATTTTTCAACAAACTTGTAAAAATGTTTCAACTAGAACATATAATAATAAGATAGCAACGCTGCTGTTAAAAAAAGATTGATACTACATATATCATTAGTAATACCTTTATTTTTAAAATTTTTAATTTTCAAAGTAATTTATTTTTAAAGGCATCAAAAATATTTTTTGAAAATTTATTTTTCATATATGTGTAACTAGATCACTGTAAGAAAGCTATATATAAATTTCTAATTTGATATTACCGTACTAGTAAAAATATTTGTGTTAACTATTTTTATTTTAAAAGTTTCACAAATTTAATATATAATAATTATTTTTCTGGTGTACAAATATATAATAATATAATATAATAGTTCCAAATAGATAAAAAAATTAAATTTTTTTTAAAAAACCAAAATAGAGTCAAATACGTTTTTCTTTTTCTTTTCTTTTTTTTGTTCTCTCCTTTCAACGATGTAATTTAATTTTGTCCTCTCAATAAGTCCGATCCGATTCATTCAAGACATTTCTTTTCTTATATTCTGAATAAACATAACTTTCGGCACACTGCAGTTATGATTTACACCTCATACTTTCTAAGAAATAATATAATATGACAATACTTCGTTAAATTAAGTAAGTTAAAATAGGAAGTAAGACAATATATATATACACACTTTATTATACCTTTACATTATGTACTTTATACTTCATCGATTTATATCATTTCCTCACTTTGAATACGAACTCGTCAGTTTGTAAGAAAGGAGTCAAATAATAATCTTCTAATCAATCTTAGAGTACATCATACTCCACTATTGTTTTTCTTTCCGTTTCATCATTTATATATAAACCGTATATAGTAGGTTAGTAGATAAAATTATTCAGATACCAAACTTAAGTTTCGATGGTATATATTGAACACTATACATTTTCATCTATACTATATGGAAAAGTATAATTATCTTTTCAATTACATATTCAATTTCAATGACATTGCACTGTATATTATTTTGATTTATAGAAGTCATGATTGCATGGTTTACATCTTAACAAATTATTGTATTATTGGAGAAGTATAATGTTGCTTGCTTGTGTTTATTACTCCACGTTCTTATAAAACTTTTACTACAAAGTAAACATATTTTTTTAGTAGCTAACGGATAAGTATTACCTAAGTCCTAAAATTAAAAAAGGCCTAACAATTCTTAAAAACAATCTAAAACAATAATTTGCGGTATATCTATTCCTTTGATTCATTAATGAAAAAGAAGAATCTAACGTGGTTTTTATTGACATGTCATAATGAAAAAGTCAAACTGAAAACACATTGGTCTTATTAGATATATCTGACGTATAAAATTATTACAGTGTAGATAGATCTTTAAAAAAGTCATTCCAAAATTACTAAATTAATTATACTATTTTAAAGAAATTAATTTATCTTATAATAATATTTGAAAATTAATTGCCTTATAATAAAATTTTTCGAGAGTTTATTTTTTTCACACATATATGAATGTTTAAGAATTTATAAAAAAAATTTTATTTGGTAAAATAATGATGTCCCACAAAGCAATGTTTGGTCATTGTAGTGATGTTATTTGGTAACATTATAATTTTAGGTTAATAGTCAAATTAATTTCTGGAAGATAAAATATTTTTTAAATTTATCTTTAAAATATTTTTTTAATCAAATTGGTTTATCAAAAATTAAAAGTTAATTATATTTGTCTTTTAGTCACTCTATTAATAATTTATATCAACAATTGATGTTGTGAAAATTTATTAATCTAATTGAACATATTTATGAAAATTTATTAATTTAATTTTTTTATCCAATTACATAAATTCTATTATCAATATGACCTAACAACTAAATTAATAAAATTTCATAAACATATTTGATTAACATCAAATTAGATATATTAGGTATTATATATGTTGTTAATTAATATTTTATAATATCAATTATTAAAAAAAATTGTCAAGAGTGTGACTGAAAAATAAATATAATTAATTTTTAATTTTTAATAGATCAATTTAATTTAAAAAAAATTAAAAATAAATTTAAAAAATGTCTATTTTTTCAAAAACTAATTTAATTATTAATTCTTATAATTTTATTCCACATACTTTTATTCTTTTAGGCTAATAATTTTAATGGGAGAGTTAAAGAGGGAAAGAAAAAACCTCTTATATGATCAGGCGTTAAGTTAGTGGCATATTACTCTCTTTCTGAAGTTTAAAATAGAATAGTTGGCTTCTAACGACCTATTATGTTTAAAGAAATACTTAAAATTTATTAGAATTCATTATTTTTATTATTAATTTAATTTTTTGAGTCTAACAATTTAATAATATACTTTTAATTTATATATTTTTAATAGTAATAATTAATTACTAGTTAAAAATAATAAATTTTATTTAATTTAGACATTATATTAATCCTTAAATTATTTTTAGTATTGAGTCAGCGAATGAAGTGATAAGTTAATTTTGACTTGTTAAGTTAAACACATGACTAAATATCATTATTTTATTTTAGCGCTTAAATAAAACAAAAATAAAATGACAAATAAAAGTTTATATGATATGCAAATTATTTTATCTTTTTTTATTTTCTAAAAAGATATTATTTTAGTCTTGTTTAAGCATCAATACCAAATAACGTCATTTATCGATCCCTGTTTCTAATACAACAAATAAGAGCTAGTTCAATATTCTATTTATTAACTCAACGTTAAAAAAGTCTAGAAATTAATACAATGTTTAAAACTAGATCTTTAGAATAAATATAATAAATTTTAAATTTAAAAGATTAAAATAGTACCAGTCATTAATCTCACGGATCACTGTGTGATTTAGTCCATTTTCCAAATACAAAATTTTAATAAATTTTATTATGGAATAATTAAATTCCAAAAATATTGGGATAACAGGCTGATCTTTTCCGAGAGTTTACATTGACGGGAAGGTTTGGCACTTCAATGTCGGCTCTTTACCACCTGAGGTTGTAATATGTTCTAAGGGTTGGGCTGTTCGTTCATTAAAGCGGTACGTGAGCTGGATTCAGAACGTCGTGAGACAGTTCGGTCCATATCCAGTGTGGGCGTTAGAGCATTGAGAGGACATTTCCCTAATACGAGAGGACTAAGAAGGACGCATCTCTGATGTGCTCAATTATCGTGCCCACGGTAAACTTATACACTGAATTAATTCCCTTTAAAATGATGTTATTTCTTAGTTTTGAGATGATTTTTTTCAAATCTATCTATCTATCAAAGTTCAATTTTGTAGCGTTAAAGAACATATTTGTCTCTAATTCGACATGTCGTCCACTTAATAACTATATAAGATCTCTTTATTAGTATTAACATATCAAAGCAACCGAGGAAATAAAATTTAATTACTCCTTAAAATTATATTCGCATTTCAATCTAGTTCTTAAAATTTTGATTTACTCAATTTGATCTTGGAATTTAGTATTCATGATTCAAGTTAATCTTTATCCTTATTTTTGTCACATAACTATTAAAATATGCTGATGGATTGATGGCTATTCTACTAGACTATCTACTAGCTATTTAAAATGGCAATTGAATTTTTTTTATCTAAATTTGCTCGTTATACAACATTTAAAACTCTAATTCTAATTTCAAAGGATTTTAAAGGTTTCTTAAAAATAAATTGAGATAAAAAATTTCAATTATCATGTTAGATAGTTGTTAAGAAGTCTAACATAACAGTAAAATTAGAGATTAACGTGAATCACAAATTTCAAATTAAAAGATCAAATTGAATAAATTTAAAATTTGAGGACCAGATTGAAGTGCGAACATAATTTTAGTGACTAATTTGAACATTAACTCACAACCAAAAAAACTATTTGTTTTATAATACTAAGATTGGAGATGTATCACAAAAATTTATTGTATAAAGAATTTATTAAAATGTATTTGAGTAATATGTATTATGTAAAATATTAAAAATAAGAAAAATAAAAATTCTATTCTATTTTTTATAACGGAAATATTTTACGTACAAACATTTTTGTAATCAAATTCAATCAAGTTAACACAAATTTAACAAAAATAAACATACACATGTATTGTTATTTCTCCTTGTTTGTGCTTTTTCAGCACATGAATTTGTATTGGAGAGCACAAAAATTTAATGACATAGCACATAAATATTTACACATAACATAAATTTTTACCCATAGCACAAGTTTTTACACATGGCACATAAATTTTTGTTAGTGAATATATTTGTTGGTTGAGTGAGTCAATTATGATCCTTTAAATAGTTATGTGATGTGCATAAAATATTTATGTACTATGCATCAAAATTTTCTAAATTGTGTATCAAAATTTTTGTGCTTATATATTTTGTTGGTTAGGCGTTAATATTTTGGACATGTAGTCTTTAAAAATTTGTTGTGCTGTGCAACAAATTTTTTGTATTATACGTATTTTACTAATTGGATATCAAAGTTTTAGGTATGTAGTCTTTTAAAAATTTTGTGTTGTATATTAAAATTTGTGCTATATATCAAATTTTTTTTGTGATGTATCAAAATTTTATGAGTATATATAAAAGAAGAAGAAGATGAAAAAGATGTGAACGATGATGATGATGATGATGATGATTAGGTACGATTTTGGTCATTAAAGAGTAGGTCGAAAATTTTTTTCGTCCCAATTTTTTTTTGCATACAAAATCGTCCCTAAGGTTTAACTTGGTTTTAGAATCGTCCTTACTTTAGGGATCAAAATCGTACGGAGGTGGTAGCGGAAGAGGAGAAAAAAATGACAATGACATTATTGAAAAAGAAGAGGAGAAAAAAATAACAACAATCATGTTTAAAAAAAAGTGACACTCGCGACTTCTAAGTGAATATGGAGAGACTATGCCATTTGAGTTATAGTTTGTTGGCGAGTAAATTCCTATAATGGTCCATGAGATTCACAGGATTACCCAATTTAGTTCTCGAAATTCCAATTTTACTATAGTGGTCCTCCAAATTGATCTCCAGACACTATAATAGTCTCTAAACTTATTTCCGATGATGACTCAGCTATTCAGTACTGATGTAGCTATTCTTGACCCCACATTTTACATCTTTGCCTCCTCCTCTCCTTCCCCTCCCTCTCCACCGCTCTCTTCTTCTTCGAGCTCATGTCATTTCTCTCAACTCTCCTTTCATCCTTAACTCTTTCCGTCCCTCTCCTGCAATCTCCCTTCCCCCACCTCTTCTACACCTTCTCATCCTTCTCCTCTCTTCTCCATCACCACCAGACTTCATTCCTAAAGCCTCATACATAACCTTCATCTTGCGCCATCTCATCCACGACTATGGTTGGTATCCCAATTCTAGTTTCGATTCTCCAATCCCTTCTAACTGGATTTGGTTGGAAAATTAATTGGGCCAATTTAAATCTATTTTTGCTGTAAAAGAGATAGAGACTCTCATTCTACTTGTTTTTCTCACAAAACGTAGTGAAGGGTTATATTGCTACTTTCTTATTCTTTTTTTAATTCTTTTTTTGATAATTTTTAGACAATGTTAATTTTTTGTGTGAGTAGATTTATGAAGAATGTACCAAAATGAATGACTTAAGGAGAGAAATCACAGAGAGCAAAAGCAGCTCTTTCTAATGAATTCAATATTTCAACACCCTTTTTCGCTGTGTTCAACTACCTCCATTACCACCCTTTTCAAAGTCTGCAAGACCATTCATACCTCTACTAAACCCACACCTCCATCATCCAATGAGGCCTCAAGCAAGATCACCTTATCATTTTCCGCTTCATTTTTCTTTCCACCTCCTTTGACGCTACTGTTTTATGTTACACCGCCATCTTCAATAGTGTTCTTAACCCCTTTTCTTTTCCTTTGAAATCCCCTAATCGGGGCCCACACCAAAATAAGTTATTTTTTTAACATTCTCTCAAATTTTATTTGCATGAAGGCATATGGATCTCTTTTTAATATGTGCACTTATTTTTTAGTGATTAAGGTCCGTTCAAGCATGTCCCTTTAGTGATTAAGACCCGTTCAAGCATGTCCAGATCCTGGAAAAAAAAAAATTACTTCATAGTTCGGCATTGAGGTGTGAGAGAGGGGAGGGATGAAAGGATGTAGGAGAGGTGGCGGAAGGTGGAAAAGGGAGAGAAAAAGAGTTGATGATGAGAGGAGAGTGGAGAGGGATGGCAATAAGAGCCCGAAGAAGAGTGTGGTGGAAAGGGACGAAACTGAGAAAAGGGAGGCAAAGGTGTAAAGTGTGGGGTCAAGAATAGTCACATCAGCATTAAACAGTTGAGTCATCACTGGAAATGAGTTTAGGGATTATTATGGTGCTCGAAACTCAATATGCAGGATCACTATAGTGAAATTAGAATTTTGAGGACTAAATTGGATAATTCTATAAATCTCAGGGACCATTATGGGATTTATTCCTCATTGGCCTTTAGTTGTGTAGCTTTGTTGTTTTTATAAGGTTTAATTACTCTGTCGGTCCCTATAATTTCATCAAATTTTCAATTAGGTCTTTATACTTTTTCTCTTTTCAATTGGGTTCCTATACTATATCAAATTTTGTTCCTAAGTCCCTACCGTAATAAAAATATTAGAATTAACGGAATATTCTGTTAAACTATACAGAATATTCAGTCAAGTGTTAGGCATATTCGTCTTGTTTAACGGAATATTCCATTAATTCTAACATTTTTGCCATGGTAAGGACTTAATTACAAAATCTGATATGGTATAGAAATTCAAAGAAAACAATATAAAGACCTAATTAAAAATTTAATAAAACTATAGAGATCCACATAATAATTAAACTTTTTTATAATATCAATTTAAATACCATTTTTTACAGGTGAATTTTACACAACCCTCCCTAAAATAACATGTAACTTACCCTTTATTATATGTTAATTTCTAATTGAAAGTTATTTTAATCGATAACTCTCTCTCTAATGGCTTTCACTCCTCCTCATTGTTTCATCGTCGTCGCGTCTCCCAAGTATCACTGCTTTATAGGGTGTCCTGTTCTCTCTATCATGCTGTCACCGTCTTCTAAAGCATCATCGTCGCTGTCGACACAAACAACGCCGATGTCCTCGCGCTAGAAGACAATATTAACACTATTATTGTTCCAATTTTACTTCTTCAAAATTGTGTATCATTACTTTAATATCAAAGTGTTTCAATTCTATACGATAGAATCAAGGAATTTTATATTGGTTTTAAAAAAAAAGCCTACACTTTAGTCTTGCAATTTTAGTATTTTATAATGATGCTCTATGATAGTTGAATGATAAATATTCATGAGTCATTATATATAATTGGATTGTAGCATCGATCATAGTCATCAGAACGATGGGCATAAAATAAAATTTTCGTTAAGGGTTGAGAAAATACAGAAACAGTGTGAGAGGTAAGGAGATCGCGAGGACAGCGACGCTTGTGTCGACGGCGACGGTGATGATTTGGAGGACGGTAAGACATGACAGAGTAAACAGGACATCCGACAAAACGGTGATGTTTTGGAGATGCGACAATGATGAAGAAATGAGGAAAAGTGAAAGCCATTACAAAAAGAGAGAGTTATATGTTATTAAAATAATTCTAATTAAAAATTAACACATAATAAAAAAATAAGTTACATGTTATTTTAGAAAAGATAGAATAGAATTCATCTTTTATAAAGAGGATCGGATAGAATTCACATTTTTTATACTGTATGTTGCATGAATTTATTGGAAAAAAAAAAAAAAACTATTTATTTAGTGTTGGCCTGTTGGGGTGTGAGGTCAGAGTTGGTGTTGGCACTTGGCAGTATTAGCATCCTTGAGTCTCTTCACGTCTGTCACACCCGCACCCACCTCCACCTTTTATCCTTCTTTTATTTCGTTTCATTTCACTTCCCAAAACAATAATTTATTATTATTATTATTATTATTATTATATAAATCCAAATCTCTCTCCTTTCCTCTTCTTCGTTTCTTCGTTCTCTCTCATCCATGGTGGAACGCAGAAGCAGAAGCAGAAACAGAGTCGCCGGAGCAACCGACAACATCGAACTAGCACCGCCACCACTGCAACAATCACTGTCATTGAATACCTAAGCTTTTCTAGCTGCCGCAGCAAAATTGCGGGAGAGTTCTAGAAGAAGAAGAAAATGCCGCTCTCCAAGTACCACATTCGGAACGAGTACGGCCTCGCGGATCCCGAGCTGTACCGCGCCGCCGACGTTCGGGACGATCCGGAAGCTCTCCTTGAGGCCGTCGCCATGGGCGGCCTCGTCGGTCTCCTCCGCCAGCTCGGCGACCTCGCCGAGTCAGCTCTCTCTCTCTCTCTCTCTGATTTTTCTGACTTTAGCTGATTTTATTTTAGCTTTTTTCGAAACTGCAATGCAATTAAAGTGGTTTTAGTAGTGGTTTCGGTGATTGCGGTACTGAGTTTGAAGAGAAAAAAAGATTAGAATTGAAGTTTGGTAGAATCACTTGGAGTTTGTGCTGCTGGATTGTGCTAGATTCGAATAGGTTTTTGTTTTTTAATTGCGTTTAGTTGAATGAGTGCGAAAAAGAAAAAGATTTTGTGCAATTTTCGAATTTGTGAGCGAGGCTTAGTTCAGCTAGGTTTTGTGATTTAATCTGAGATTTAATGGAATCTTCTAGTTACAGTTTTTGTCGGAGTGAGATTAATTTGCGTGTGGGTTTTGTGAATTTGATTGCGCTTATAGTTGAATAAGCGCAAGCCTTGAAAGGGAAAATGGTGAAATTGAAATTGAGTGTAGTTTAGAATTTTTCGAGTTTGTGCTGGCGTGAGCTAAATTCGGCGAGGTTTGTGGCTTTTCGGACCTGGAGGTGGTTATATATGGTTATTTTTTAACTACTGTCTTTCCTCTCTCTCTAATTTATGTGATTGCTTTTTTAATCTTTTTTTTTTGTTATTTTATTTATTTTTTGTTTGATTGTCGCCTTTCGATTGTGTTATTGTTGATTCTCCTTTACTGGTTCTAGCTCCTTGAGAATTGTGTGTACATATTGTATAGAATGGTGAAGGTGTTTGGTCATTTGGGTGAGTTTGTGTGGACATCAGTAGTTTCTATTTATTTTTACAATAGCTGATATGGATTTGTATCTGTTTAATACGATGAATTGACGATCATATATTTTAAACTTACCGAGTTCCGTATTCTGAAAAATATAGCATTTTGACTTCAATGTGATTGGACTGTTATAGACATGTTGAGTTTAATGTTGTTGAGTATTTGTTTATTGTTTTAACTCGGATAAAGAGAAAATGCTGTTTCTGTATTCCACTTTATAATTGAGTAGCATACTAGAATTGCAGAAAGTAGTTACCTGATATTTCTTTGGAGAGTGTATTAAAATTGTGTGTTAGTATTATGATATGCTATGTGCAACCTATAAAACATTCAACAACCTCCTGAGATAGAGTAGGTTACTCGATTACACGAGAATTTGGTTCGAATGGTTTTGGTCATCATTAGTAAAACGTATGTATCCAAATACAGTGGCTTATGATAGGTGGCTTGACAGGCTTGTTACTTTTCTGTGTCTTCTATTTGATTACTTGAAGTTAGTTTCTGGTTGGGGAATCCACGTCGTGACAGGAATATCTGAGATACTATCTGACCTAATTTTTCTCAGCCTAGTTGAAGTCAGCTTTGGCATTTAACTTTTTCAATCATAGTTTGTACACTAGGCACTGTCATGTTCTCTGCATTTAACTGTTACAATTTGATCAGGTTTGCTGCCGAGATCTTCCATGATTTACATGAAGAAGTAATGGCTACTGCTGCAAGAGGTCATGGACTTATGACTCGTGTTCAACAGCTTGAGGCTGAAGTTCCTTCACTTGAGAAGGCTTTTTTCTCTCAAACTCATCATTCATCCTTCTACACGAATGGAGGTTTGTTGAAACATAACAGAGTCCCATTTGGTGTGATTTTTATTTGTCATTGTGATTTGAATTTTGGTTATCTTGTCAAATGATGGACTTTTAGTTTAACTTGCAATGTTTAAACATAATGGTCCCTGGGGTTTTTTGCTGTTTGCCTGTTTGGGCTTAAGTATAAATAATCTTGCCTATTGCGTGCAGGGGTTGATTGGCATCCTAATCTTCGTTCTGAACAGAATCTTGTTACTCAAGGAGATCTGCCTCGATTTATAATGGATTCTTATGAAGAATGTCGTGGTCCTCCGAGACTTTTCCTTCTGGATAAGTATGATGACCTGCTTCTTCATAATTATATAATTTCAGCGTAAAATATTTTACTTTGTTGTATATATGTAAAATTTTTTCTTCGACTTTGGCTTCTTATAGGTTTGATGTGGCTGGTGCTGGGGCTTGCCTGAAGCGTTACACTGATCCGTCATTTTTTAAAATGGAATCAGCTTCATTTGAAACCAAAATGGTAGAAGTTCACAGGGAAAAGAGAATACGTAAAATCAAGGTACAGAATTGCCAATTATACCATTTATTGACATAACTTTTTTCTTGAAAATTATTTTAAATTGAAAAATCTCTTATTTTCTTTGATAAAGTGGTTCTGTCATTCTAATTTAATAGTGAGTTAGCTAACTGATAGTAAAGCCTACAGAAGAGAGAATAGAGGCTGTTCGTTATAAGTGGAGCCAGCTAGGATAGGACTATTCTGCCCTTAGTGTAGCTTATGCTCTATCTGTATAAGTACAGATTAGTTCTAAACTCAGTCATAATGAACATTACACATTTCTGGAACCTTTCTCAGTCTCTCTGAATTCTCTCCTCTCTCAAAACTTAATATATTTGTCTTGACATCGTGTAGTGATTGGGTTCTTGCTGTAAATTTATAAATTACAATTGAAATGTAATAATACGTTCTCTGTGCACATGACAATGCATTCGATGTTTATTAAACATAGCCATATGATATGCTGTACAAGTTTTTAGCACTGCTTTTCTTGTTCATTGTAGCATTGTGATATACAATGAAAATTGAAAATATACAATTTTGACGGTGTACTTATTTCTTCCATTTGCAGCAGAAGAAAGGACAACGGTTGCGGGATGGCGAAGGCCCTAATGTTGCACCATCACATGCAAAGTAAGCTCCGGTGATTTTGTTGTGGTTATTCTTCTGGCATTTGGAACATATAAATGTCTTTCAACGGTTAATTGCTGACAGAATTTAGTTTCTATTCTTGCAGATTGCATCAGCTGCTTCTTGAGGAGCGTATTGAGAATGGTTACACTGATCCTGCACGTCTTGTGAAGTTGAAGAAAAGACAGTTGAGCGGATCTGCAGTTGAAGTAAAAGATGGGAAAAGTTACATGACAAAGTTCCTGGAAACTGCCTCACCTGATCATAAAATGATTTATGAAACTTCAATTATTCCTTTGTCTGTAAAGCCTATGTCGGATGATACCAGTGAAGCAGGGATCAAAATGCTTGAAATCAGTGGCACTAGTCCTGTAAAGAGGAGATTGGGAAACGAAAACACCTACCCATCCCCTAACCAGCAGGAATCAGAACTAAAAGGATTTTCAGAAATGGATGGAAAGGCAAATGGAGATGTTGTGAAGGTGAAAGAACAAAAATTTTCTCGTGTGACAGATGAAATTTCTTCTAATCATCCCAAGTTTCCTATGGAAACAGAATTGGCAGTCGATGAACAAAAGAAAATAGAAGGGATCTTAGATGGGTACCATTCTGATACGATTAGTGAAGTTGACAATTATATGGATGCTTTAAACACCATGGAGTCAGAATTGGAAACAGACAATGAATGTAAACCTAAAAGGCGATTATTGAATATTCAAAAGGCAACAGACGGTGATGGCAAAGAAAACTATCAACCAGAGGCTCGGTTTTCATATTCTCAATCATTTGGAGATTCCTCAACGTCTGATGAGATTGGTTCATTCAAACAAGATAGAAATGAAGAACAAATTGAAGAGCATGCTCAGTTGTCTGATTCTCGCTCAACTGGGACATCCTCAATGTCAGACAATAGTTTGTTCAGAAGAGATGGCGATGATCATACGGAAATGCAATCTCACTTTTCAGATTCCCCATCTATTGGAAATTCTTCTATGTCAGATGACAATAGTTCTAGCAAGAAAGAAAGATCCCCTTCCCATCACACTGATTCATTAAGCTCTGTGGTTGAAAATATACAATCGGAGCCTATATTATTAACGAAAACCAAAATTTATGAACCAGAGGTTGAAGATACACTACCCAGACAGCCTCCCCATATTGTTGTTCATGATGCACCTGATGGTGAAGAAGAAATTTCTGATTCAGGTCAAGCCTCTAATGAACTGATGACTTCAGGACATGTATTGTGTTCTGTTCATGGCCCTGCTTCACCAGTGACTCTACCTCCACAGGCTCAATCAGATGAACTCCCATTTGACCCAGTTGAACTTAATTCAACAGTAGAAGAAGATGAAGAAAGAACAGATCGTATGAAATCTATGGTTGCTGAACCTGTCTCTCTCTATGCTGTGAAAGAAGATGCTTGTCCTCTGGATTTGTCTGATAAAAATTCTCTAGACAAGTTGGATAATTATGATCCAAATGTTCAGTCTGATGATTTATTGCAATTTTCAAATAATTTAGAATTAGTTCAGGAAAATGAAGGCAGTGATCTTTCAGAAATAAAGAAGTTGCAGGTGGAATCACCTAATAAAAACTCTCTTGAAGTTTTGGTTGATAGAGATATTGGTTCAACAGGAGAGGATCCGATTTCCTCATCCATGGAAGAACTGGACTTGAATTCAGGTACAATGGCGGTGCTTGATTGTCAAGACTTGAAAGATGAGGATTGTATTATATCTACCCAACTTGGTTCCGAAGATTTGGCTCCTGTTGTGGATGTTCCTCCCATGAGTTGCCTTACCGGGGAGTTATCCTCAGATGTAACTCATAACAATCCACAGGATGAACCAAGTTTAGCCAAAAATGAACAAGTGTGTTCTGATGTCGAATCAATTTCTGAAGAGGGACTGGTGCCCGGTGATGAAATAAGATCCACCTCAGGTGTTGATCCTGTTGAAGGTGATGGTCATGTTAAAGAGCTGTCTTCTCCTGATACTCCTGTGATGGTAAATGATGTGTTCAGTGAAAATGTTGATTCAGAAGACCAAGCTGTCTCCACTGTTCCTTCTGTTAATAGTGATGACAAAGATGCAGGTATTTTAACCTGTCCAGCTCCATCTGGAAGTTCTTCCAGTTTGCAAAAACCTCTCTCTTCTTCCTTGGATTATTATAAGATGGAAATGGAATCCAATGAAGTAAAATCAACCCAAATTTTAAAGGACTTGAATGTAGAAAAAATGGATAGCCAACTGGAGCAATTGACAGCCATCTCACCACTTGATGTCATTTATTCTCCAACCATTAATTGTACAGATACGGAAGAATGTCTCTCTGCTGTTGCAGATCCGCATGAGAAAGAGATGGAAGTTAACAAGGCAGTTGCTAGAGAATCTTTGACAGAATTAGAGAGACAGAATGAAATGGATCAACCAATAGCTTCTTCTGCTGGTGTGCAATTGAATCTGGAGAAACAGGGACCTGGTGATCTTTCTAATTTAGAAAGATGTAATGATAATCAAAATTCATCTCCTTGGGAGAAACTCCAACACAGTGCTTCTGTCGACGACATGAAAATGGTGCAAGAATTTTCAGGGTTAGATAGTCAGCAGTCAGAATCTATATTTGATGACTTGAATGATCCTTCACAGAACAAGAGAGAGAGTTTTTCATCACCTTTTAACAAGCTTGAGTCTGGAAGTGATGTAGAGCTGTTTTCACGATCACATGGTGGTGAATGGGATGCAGAGTTTATGCTCAGCGGTGAAGGAAACATAGCCTCTGAGAAAACTCAATTGGAGAAAGAAAGCATTCATGCCACTCCCGACTTCCCTTCAGATGACCATGCAGATGAACTGTCATCATCTCATCCCTTACCACAGTCATCTAGCCAGGAGGTTAACCCTACAGAACATGTCATGGAGCCATCGAAGTCTCTTCCCGATCTCTTTACCGAGTCAGCTGAGAATAATCTCGATGAGATGCCTCCTATGCCCCCTCTACCACCTATGCAATGGAGAATGGGCAAGGTTCAGCATTCTTCCCCTTTTCTGCAGAGAGAACAGGTAGAAGTAAATCAGGCCTCATTCCAACCAATGCTGCCTTCAGGCCAACCAATGCTTCCAATTGAACCTGATAATACCGCTCAATTTGGTTTTCCAACATCTGAGAGAGATAATTTGCTGTCTCAGAATCCATTTGTGCCTGTCATGGCAGTGAGTGATAAGCTCCAATCTTCTGGGTTTCCAGTGGGTGTTTCAGGGCATCCTGTTGCTATACCTTTTCAATTTCCTATCATGGTTAATGAAGCAAATGGTCAATACCTATTGTTGGACAGAAGCCAAATTGCAAATCCTTTCTATACATTACCTGTTGTAACCACCAGCAGGCCTCAGCATGGCTACATTGTTGCTTCTGAGGGACTAATGGCACAAAATTCAACCCTATACCCTCCAACTCCATCTGCCGATTTTTCTGCTTCTGTAACTGATTTCACCTCTCCACAGGAAAAATTGACCCAATCCCCAAGTCAATTAATGACTGAGACTAGTTTAGAAGTCAAAGCACATGAGCATCCCATAAGAAATGACGTACCTGTGGCTACTTCCCAAGATTCTCATGTTACTTCTGGACAAGATTCCATCTCTGCAGACGAACAAACTCAACCTCTTATTCTGTCAAAGACAGAGACTAGTGAAGATGACTCACTTCAGCAGTCTACAGATAACAGGTTATCCGCTGAAAGCCCTCCACATGCTTATGTTGTTGCTTCTGAGGGAGAAACAGTTGAGAGTTCAGATCCTTGCCCTCCAATACCACCTGCTGAATGTGCTGTTCCTGAACATGATTCCATCTCTCCACAAGAAAAACAAATTCATCCTCCCAGTCAGTTTTCAACAGAGGCTAGTTCCGAAGTTAAAACACCGAATCAGTCTATGAGTAATGCTGAAGTGGGACAAGGACATCTGCCTATCTCACTCATGTTGCCACCTCACATGAATAGTATGGCACCTAATCAGCATTTCTTGCCTCCTGAGGGGGAAACATCATTGTCCTTAGATGCATCTGATCAAACTTCAGATTTTGAGAGTGAAAGGACAAATCCAAAACCAAAGAACAAGCTTCCTCGTCCTCGGAATCCTCTAATTGACGCTGTTGCTGCTCATGACAAAAGCAAGGTGATTGTAGTTTCTGGATTTTTATTTTGAAACTCAATTTTCTTTTTGTGGTCTTATTTTTGCATAACACTTTGCGTTTGGACTATAACAGCTTAGGAAGGTTACTGAACGGGTTGTTCCTCAAACCGCCCCAAAGACAGATGAAAGAGATTCATTGCTAGAACAGATAAGAACAAAGGTTAGACTCTGCAACCTTTATCTTTATGCTGATCTTTACCACTTCTGTAACAAAGCATATTCTTATATTAAAAATATCTTTTGGTTTTCCCAGTCCTTCAACTTGAAGCCTACTGTAGCGACGCGACCCAGCATTCAAGGTCCTAAGACAAACTTGAAGCTTGCCGCCATCTTGGAAAAAGCAAATGCAATTCGCCAGGTCTCTCTCACTCTTGTTATCTGTTCATTTTACCAATAGTTGTGGCCTGTTTTCTTCAAAGGTCAACTAACATGTTGATAAATTACTGAAATATAAATAATAGGCTTTGGCCGGAAGTGATGAAGATGATGATGCGGATAGTTGGAGTGAGTGATTCTTGAATTCTGTTTGGAAAGCATTGCGCTCTGATTCTTGCCTCTGAACCATGTCCAAAGTGTCACTCGTTCTCTCCTACAATGAATAGGAAAAATCTTGGTGAAATGTAAAGATTCTTTATCCTACCATGTTCATATATGATATACTCTTAGGTCTAGCTTCTCCTCTTAGTCCTCATTTCTTCTACATACAATTTGCATGAATATCAGTATAAGCAAACAAAATTTAGCATCAATCGTCAAATCCAGATCCATTGTAGGAGGTGAAAAACTTTCTGCAATTTGATACGGCTCAGGTTCAGCGTGCAAGCGCTGTACCCACTTATCATCAAATCCCATAAGCAAGTGTATATTTCTGTGTTATGTCATTACCTTATATCTGTAATCTGTGTACCCAATTTTGTACTTGTGTGATGTGTAGCGTATGTGTATCGTGATAATTTCCCCATTTATCAGCATGTATCTCATCTATGTCCAGTACAGTCATATATGTAAACGTTAGTATAATACTTTCAGTGTACAGATTCCATCATTGCTGTCATTCATTGAGCTACTACTTACTGTTATTATAGTATCTTATATGTTAACAAACAAAGAGGTAGATTGGTTCATTGTCTGGTAAATAGAAGCATGCATGAAGAGGAAGAAAGTTATTATATTATTATTTTTTTCCTTCCACAAGTAACAACAATCAATTTCGATAACAGTGATCTGGTTTCAACTTTCAACTCAGTGATGTATTATGTGTAGCTTTTTAATATATAAACATAAAGGTTAATTGTTCTCTGTTTTCCTGACTGTGCAATTAGAACAACTCTTAAAATTAAAAAATGTGGAGATTACTCGTATTGTACTTTTCTTTATAAAATTGTAATAATTGTTAGCCTTTTTTTTTTGGGGGGGGGGGGGTTGGTTTATATGATTATTATTTCTCTTGATAATGGTCTTTTAACAATTAACAGGCATAGGCTGATTTAAAGACATTCATCAAGTCCCATAAGCACGGGTACGGGTAATCTAACCGTTCGATCAAAATTGATAATGGTCTTTTAACAATTAACAGCATATGCTATTTAAAGACATTCATCAAAGACCCATAAGCACAACAACATATGCTATTTAAAGACATTCATCAAGCCCCATAAGCACGGGAGTTCACAGGTACGGGGAATCTAACCGTTCGATCAAAATTGATCCGATTCAGCTATAATAGATTAATAGTTTTGTATTTGACGGGTAATGAGGTGTAATTGGGTTGAATTCAATTGAATCCGATTTTAATTGGTTCGGTTACTGATTTTAGGATTGTTAAACATAAACTAATCCAATTATTCGATTAAGTTTATACTAATTTTAAAAACGATAATGTTATATGTACAAGTATTTTTGATAATTAAGTCTAACCAAATTGGTATAAGCCCAATAAAATAAATGTTAATGTCTATCATGTAGTTTTTTGTCTCCGTGCTTTTTCAGCATGGAGGAGGAGGAAAAATAGCAACAGCAGCACGTAAGTATGTAAAAGAAAAGAAGTAGCATCTAGCGTGCATTAATTTGGTTGAAAACTCGATTTAAAAAATACTTAGGACGACTAAATTTATTATA
Organism: Arachis hypogaea; assembly: GCF_003086295.3. Taxonomy (NCBI): domain Eukaryota; kingdom Viridiplantae; phylum Streptophyta; class Magnoliopsida; order Fabales; family Fabaceae; genus Arachis; species Arachis hypogaea. Next base: position 107,079,459 of record NC_092047.1, on the reverse strand, counting down.
TATATATATATATATATATCAGTTTTGCCTTTTTGGCAACTAAGTTTAAACAAGTTGTCTCTGACTTAATAAATTTCACTTACATAGGCGCGCGTAAAATTATGCTGTTCATTTTTCTTTGTATTTTTTCTTTTTCTCTTTCGCATTTCTCTTCCATTGTTTGTATTCTGTATTTCTTCTCTTCTTTCTCATTCTTTTCCTTTTTCTTTGCGTTCTTCTGCTTTTTTCTTCGCATTCCTTCTTCTTTACATGTTTCATCATTTTCCTCGTTCTTTTTATTGTTATTATTGCTATATTTTTTCTTCCTCCTCTTTCTATTAATTTTGTAATATTATATATTTTTTTATTTTATTTTTTCTTCCCAAAAGATTTATGAGAAAATGAAATAAAATGAAAAAGAAGCAGTAGAAGATGAGGAGGAAAAAGAGGAAAAGTTTTGAATTATGCAGAACTTATCAGAATAAAAATACATCGAAATTTCTTAACAATAACATATAAATTTATTAGTTTTTACATTAAAATTTTGCTACAAATGCACAAAAAAAAAATTTAATATATTTTTTTCTTTTTTTTTTCGTTATTTTTTTCTTTCTTTTAGTTGAATAAATATATGTTCATCATCTTTCAGGTAATTTTGCAGCATTATGTGTTTTTTGTTCTTTGTTTGATTTTTTTATTTTTATTCTTGTTAAGAGAGTAAATCAAGAAGGAACTTGAGAAGGTAAAACAAGAAGGAAGAGATGAATAAGAAAAAAAAAGAAGATGATGATGATGAAGAAGAAAAAGAAGAAGAAGAAGAAGAAGCAGTAGCAGATCATGAGGAGAAAGAAGAAGAGTTTTGAATTATGCAAAATTTATCAGAATAAAAATACACTGAAATTTCTTAACAATAACACATAAATTTCTTAAATTTTACACTGAAATTTTGCTACAAATCTCAATTAACTCAGAAATGCACCAAAATTACTTAATGATTGCGACATACAAACTCAGTTTGAAAACAACACACAAAATTGACTGAATTATCAACAAAAACACGTCTAAATTAATTTTGGATCAGACAACGTCATCAATATGACAAAAATTCTACGATAACAATAACGACGATAGTATAAGAAGAAGACGACGATGACTATAACGATGATGATCATGATGATGAAGATGATGGAGGAGAAGGAGGAAAAGGAAAAAGGAAAAAGGAAAAGAAATTCCAATGAGAAAAGAGGGAGGAAGAGGAGGAGATGTATTAGTGACGACGATAACGAAAGAGAAAAATAATGAAAAAGAAGGAGAAGAAGACGACGAAATATCAGGGGTGACGAAGAAGAAGAATGTGCACGCGTGAGTGTAAATGACTTGGCTGGACTTATTTGATTAAATGATTTGTATGTAGAGATTAATTAAATATATAAGACCACTATAAAGGTAAATTCTATCACACCACTATAAGTCCGGCTATGCTTTATGGTACGGAGTGTTGGGCGGTCAAAGGGGAGCACGAACATAAGTTGAGTGTGGCAGAAATGAAGATGTTGAGATGGATGAGTGGTCATACGCGATTGGATAAAATAAGGAACGAAGATATAAGGGAGAGAGTTAGAGTAGCACCCATTGTGGAAAAGATGGTTGAATCGCGTATCAGGTGGTTTGGACATGTGAGAAGAAGACCGATAGAACACTCAGTTAGGAGGGTGGATGAGATGGAAGATGGACAAGGGGTGAAAGGCAAATGAAGACTTAAGAAGACTATCTATGAAGTAGTCAAACGATATCTACATGTAAACGGTTTCTCTGTAGACATAATACATGACAGAGTACAATGACATCATTTGATTCATGTAGCCGACCCCACCTAATGAGACAAGGCTTTATATATATATATATATATATATATATATATATATATATATATATATATATATATATATATAATCTTATCTCACTTTAACCCAAATTATGATCTTTTTTCATGTATAACTTTGACGTCGTTATTTTATTTTTTTTATTTATTAATACATATTATTTACATAATTTTTTTTGAATAAACTACCAACATAGTACTCGAAAGTTTGCTTACTAACAAAACAAACCATAAAAGAGCAAACATAAATAAGTCTTCGAAAAAGTTAAAAACATAACAAAAAGAACTAGATATTAAATATATATTCTACAGAATAATTTTAGAAATCAAATTTTGATGCATATTTTTGTAATCATTATTAGAAAAATAAAATCTTTTTATTCTTAAATTTTGGTAATTTTTTTTATCAAATGCATTTTTTTAAAAAATTTATTGTGAATGACCATATATTATTTTAAAAAATAAAAAAATCTAGACATCAAATTTTGTTTCGAATTTTTTGTATACATTCTAAATATTTATTCAAATGTTACCACAAAAATTTAACTAATAAATAAGTCGTTTGCTAAATATAAAAAAAATTTGTTACTTACAAAAATCATAATATTTATTGATTCTTTTTGTTGTTATTCAAGAACTATTTTATCGATAACATCTTTTAAAAATTTTCATTATCAACAATTAAATCTTTTGATTATCAAACTGGTAATTAATCTTTTTTTTTTTTAAATTTCATTTTCAATGGAATACTCGATCACCCCAATTAGTGTATGTTTGGGCGCCATTATTTTGTTAAAAAAAATCTTTTTTCAATGAAAAAAGATATTTTTTTATTTTTAACGTGTTTGGCAAATTTCTAGTAGTAAAAATAAAAGTACTAGTAAAATAAAAAAAAGATCTTTTTTGAGAAGCTGTAATTTACATCTTTTTTTAAAAGATCTTTTTTTCTTAAAAAAAGATGTTTTTCGTGTAATAAATGAACAAAAAAATACTTTTATATTGTTATACCCAAACATAATTGATAGATAAAAAGACCTTTTTATATGAGATATCTAAACATAAAATTACTTTTACTTCTCTATAAGATCTTTTAAAAAAAGATAACTAAAAAAAAAAAGTTCACCCAAACAAACCCTTAATCCAACACGAATTTAATCATATCAGAACTTTAGATTCATTCAAATTCATTAAAAAAAAAAATCTTTGATTCAAACCAATCTAAATCCATAAAAATTTAATCTATTTAATTCACATTCTTACTTAAACCCGAACCAACCATCTTTGAACACTCCTAAGAAATAGTGAAGACTAAAAGACTTGCATAATGACGAGATTATTTCAAAATAAAAATTAGTTCGTCCAATAATAAGTTAATATCTATTTTTTTATAATTTAAAAACTTGATTTTTTTTTAACAAAAATTGTTTGAAAAGAAAATTTCCGTGTTGACGTTTTTGGTGCTAGAAAAGATCTGGATATATGCAGAAAACGACGTCGTATGTAGAATTGAAGATGTAATCCCGCGGCGACAAACGGAAACCACCTTCCATGTCTTGAATCCTCTTTTCTTAATTCCGTTCTTCTTCGTCGTCTTCTTCTCTCTTTGGCTACTACTCAATATAAATTATTATTTTGAACCAAAAAAAAAAAAGCATTCAAACCCGCAATAAAAACATGATCTTCAGATAGCATTGGAGTGAATCACCTCAAGAAAAAAAAACCCCAAAAAAAAGTGAAAAAGGAAAAAAAAAAGAAAAAAAAAAGTGAGAACTTTCAGAACCCCATTTGCAATTCTAGTGTGATTCTTATTGTTGGATTTGATTTTAATTCAATCTGAAAAGATACCAATATTTTTCTCCATCAGTTACCGGAGCAAAAAATCCAAACCCTCCCTACCTCCCTCCACGTTCTTCTTCTTCTGCACTTTGAAGTTCTGAATTTTCAGAAAAGTGGTTGCAAAAAAGGAAAAAAAAAAAGTTTGTTATTATTGTTGTCAATGGAGAGCACTAGCAACACCAACAACAAAGAGAGTAGTAGTAGTAGTAGTGGGAGGGTTCGGTTGTCAGAGGTGGTGGCAGATTGTGTTAAGAGGTGGTTTAGGGATACAATGAAGGAAGCTAAAGCTGGAGATGTTAGCATGCAGGTCTTGCTTGGTCAGATGTACTGTAGTGGTTATGGTGTTCCCAAAGATCCCCAAAAGGTACAGTGTCTTTTCTTCCTCCTCTCAATTCTTTTTTGTGCATGCTTTTTTCTTTCTTTAGATTAGTTTTGATACATTGTACGAAATGTGTTGCACTATTGATCATTAGGATATTAATGTTATCATATAGAATCATATACTGTGATATTTGAGTTAGTTATTACAAGAGTCATCAAACACTTTGAATGATAACCAAGTGATAGGCATGCTCGAGTTGCTCGTACCATTTGTAGAGATCTCGACTCTTGATTCGAATCGTAAGGATGAAAAAATACTATGCTTGGAGTGACAATGACAGTTCTTCGAGCCGGATTAGTCGGATTTCTAGTAATAGGGTTCAGATCCAGATAGTGGTGGCAAGAAACTTCAAATGATGTGACAATATAACGATTAGTTGGATTTGTATATTTTTGTTTTTCAGTCTTTGTTAGTCTTTTAATCTGTACATGGATTCACCAGATTAGGGGTTTTGTAATTTGTGGGTGTTGGGCTTTGGTGTTGTAGGGGATAGAGTGCTTGGAGCCTTAAACAAGCCAACCCTGTTGTTTTACTTCAATGTGAAGAATAAGTTGGAAATCAGAAAGAAAAGGAGCATGTAACTCATTTTTTTGGTCCTAATACTAGTGAGGATCTGTAGCCAATTGTACACTAGTGTATTGTAGTTGAATGCATAGATGTGTTTATACTTTATACACATTTCTAGGATAACAATGTAAAAGTTCCATCATGGAAGTAACAGCTTGATATTTTTATCCCTCTTTTTGGGGCAAGGGATAGAGTTTTGTCATAATATTAGAACTCATTCATTTGTGTTACCACATTATTTAGGTTTTAACATACACAAATATGCATTTAGTTTGTATGCACTATTTGTCCTGATCATAAGTTGTAATGTTGAAAAGATATTTTCTGCCCTTCCATTAGTTTAATCATAAAGAGCAATGGTGTAGCTGTTGATGATAATTAATAAATTAAACCATGTGTGGAATATGTGAACTTGCTTCTTTGTTGTTGACTTTCGGTTTCCAAGACTGATGTTATCTGTTGGCAATTAAGGGAAGAGTTTGGCTGACCAGAGCATCAAAGACTCGTTCGTCGGTTTGGAAAGTTGGTGATAAGCGTCCAGGTAAGTTTTCTCAGTTCTTTTTTTTGTCGGCAGCTTCATTTTATTTTCCTCTATTTAAGAGTTTAGTTGTGAATGTACTTTTTTTTAATGCATCTTTGTTAGGTTACAATGCTAGTGACTCTGATTCTGATGAAATGGAGGATTCTTAAGGAAATTTAATTTGGTTTCGTGTCTGAAATTGTGAAAGGTGAGTTTATTCCAATTTCTGATGGCTCTCTTATGTGACTTAGGCTTGTGACACTTTTGACATCATAATGAAAGAAATTGCCACATGTCGTGTCTTGTATGTACTTTGAGTCAACTCTTATTGATTGTTTCATCTCATATTATGACTACAAAATTATCAGCATAACAGCTTTCTTTCTAGACTTAATATGTTAGACAGTCATACAAATTCACCTCTTCCTTCTTTTTAATATATAAAAGTAGAACTTAAGGTTAAATGTGGTAGACACTACTTGCTGATTAGGTTTAGCTTCAAGATGTTGCTAAAAGCTGGCTTTGGAATATCTTGTTAGAACAACCTCAAGTTTCAATCTTTCTTTTTTGTGTTGTTAGTAAAGCCTTATGTTCATGTCGTGTACATTCACCTTTTACGAGATTAAATGTTTGGGGCTGTATACATTTCTGGATCTAGGTCTAGCCTTACTCACACGTTTCATCGGAAATTTTCTTGAAGTAATTTGGCCTGTCGTTTTGCTAAGTCTCGATCTAGATGGAAGAGGCGTTTCAGGAATTACAGATGTAACCTGTCACCATCTTACTTGTAAAGTTGAGGGGAAATAAATTAATCTAATAAAAAATGGTAGGCGAGGTCTAGTTGATTCGGCATGCGGATCATCCTCAATCTCTCTTTATATCCAAATTGACCTAATTCAACAGTATTCAGAGAAAAAATTTCATTCTGGTTTTGTATACATAGGTGATAGTGCAACTTAGATAGTCTTGGCTTATCTGTTACCCTGTGGATATTGGATAATTTAGGTTAGTATATAACAAAATGTGGATCTCCAAGAGTGGTTACCTATCATAACCACTGTTATCTATTGCTTATTCCAATAATTTTGATTAGATCTGAAATTTTTGACTTCCTTGTCATCCTTGTCCAGTATGATACTTTTTATTAAGCATATTTTGTTCTTTTATACATTGGATGTGATGAAATGTTGTACTTTTGGTATCGAGAGAGATGTTCTTTGTACGCGCTAACACTCAAGTACCTCATACCAACATCCACTGCATCACCCAGAGATTTTGTTGTGGTCTCTACTACAAAAAGCTCAAACTCTTATTTTCCACCCTTAAATGGAGCTGGATGTCCTCAGATCCCGACTTTTATGTGCACAAATGATATAATTCATTTCTGCCATCATGGAACCTTAATCCAATTTTGATAGTGGATATTATAAAACCTATGTGAAGTACTAGTAGGATCACTTGCATAGGATTCATGCTTTATGTTTAAAATAGATATACACACGAAATCTTCAATTTCGAATGAACGAGTCAGTCATATTTAGGAAAGTTGGGACACTATTGTTGAATTACAATATGGTGCATTCATGGCCTTTTAATATTCATACAACAACAAGAACAACAACAACAAAGCTTTATCCGACTAGATGGGGTTGGCTACATAAATCAAACGACACCATTGAGCTCTATTATATATCATGTCTACAATGAGACTGTTTATACATAAATCATGCTCTTCTTGCTTGTATTAAATATGAGAGATATGTTATGAAGCATCTGGCAAAGACGTCTGAAGCAACAATTTCTTGTTTGTAATTCAACTGATTGCAAGAAATATGAAAAGAGAAGAAAGCGATTCCACCATTTGAAGTTGGAATATTTAGGGTGTGTTTGGTTTGCATTTTCATTTTCTGTTCCCATTTTCAGTGTTTTTTGTTTTCTAGATTTTGTTAAGGAAAAAGTAAAAATAGTGAAAACAATAAAATCCTTTTTCCTGTTTTCACCTCCTGTTTTCACTTTTTTCCTTCACAAAATTCAGAAAACAGAAAATAAAAATGCAAACCAAATGCACCCTTAATTTTTGGATAGAAGGGCAGGTCCTGAATTTGCAGTGTTGTTAATTTTCATTCTATTGTTACGATTCCAAATAGTATGAATGAAGTTATCAATAGCAAGTTTTAGTTAAGAAAGAAAGGTTAGTTAATTAGTTACAATTGATTAGTACAAAGAAGTGATATGGTAGTGGGAAATGGGAATAGTCTCTAGGCAACTGTGGAGCTTCTTATGAATGGTTTTCACAACTAAACTCCATAGTGGTTCAAAACAGTGGTTGCATAATCATGGATACTAGAAAGATTAGTACTATATAGTTGCATATCACTCCTTCTCAAATGGTAAATTACACTTTTCTCCTTTATGGTTAGACAACGTTACAGACACTTATCTCTAAAATTGAGGGCGACACATCCAACATCTTGTTTTATGTTAAGTGTTTCACTAAAGAATTGTGTTATTTGCATTACTCTTTTAGTACACTTCTATATATCCCTTTTATTTTTGGATATAAAAGTAAGAATTTAATTTCGATGCATTGTCGGTGTAAAGTAGTTTTACACACACATCCAATTACGTAACACCACATCAGAAAAAATAACTACCTTTTACATTGACCGCGTGAATGGTCATCCAAAAGAACAAATATGATTGTACGACTGTATAAAACGTTTTACACTGTTAATGCATCAAAATTAAACTCATAAAAGTAAATACGGTTAGTTTCTCTTTCTTTCTTTCTTTCTTTCTTTCTTTCTTTCTTTCTTATTCATCTGTTTTATTATTATTTGATAACATTTCTCTTTCTTGGTGTATTAATGTTGTGTTTTGTTGTTTTGTGAAGGTGTCTCTGGCATTCTCATCCCATTGTGTATGTTGATGTAACTTAGTTTACCTTGCCATATATGGTTTCAATTTTCGGATGATTTGTTTATTCCTTTTGGTTTATGAAAAAAGAAGGGGAAAAAAATAGTCAAGGGAAAGAAAATTAATGCTCCTAGTTTGGAGGACAGGTGTAAAAATCATTCTGGGTTATGTGGTTAGGACTTTAATTACCCAGCAATTTACTTAAATATAAGTTTTTTTTTTCTGTTAATTATATAATTTTGTTGATTGTTGAAGGTTGTCCGATTATATATATGTTCTATTATTGCTCCCTTTTCTTTTCATCACTTACAAGTTGTAGCTTCCTCTAATTTTTTTTTTTATTTTTATTTTTTAATTCTTGGGGGCGTGGGAGAATGCTGTAGAAGTTTTAATTCTTTTGTTTAACATGGAAATGTCTTCAGAACAATTAAATAAACTTTTGAATGATTTGAAAATACAACAAAAAAAAAACAATAAATATTATATTTATTGCAAGTAATAAAAATTTTTTTATATTTAACAAATAATTTATTTATTTGATCTAAATTTTTTAGCAACATTTGAATAAATATATAGGTGTATAAAAAACTTTGGCGCAAAATTTAAACTCTAAATTTTTCTTTTTATTTTCAAAAAAATATTGTCATTTGTAATAATTTTTTTTTAATTTCACTTAACAAAAAATAATTAAATTTTAAGCATGAAATTTTTTTTAATAATAATTGTAAAAAGTTGCATAAAAATTTAATTTTTAAAGTTTTTGTTTAAAATATATATTTAATATCTAGCTCTTTTTGTCACGTTTTTAAATTTTTGAAGGCTTATTTGTCCTTAGCAATTCTTTTTTGTCAGTAATGTGATAATAGTGTACTCTTTTGTAAATTCAGAAAATCTAGTCATAACTCATTAGTAGTCTAGCCAATAATAAAAAAGCAAATACATTAGTTCATGCCCAGAATTATTGGCTTATCAAGCTTTAAGCGATGAAATTAGTTGATTAACAACTATCATATGATCATTAATCAATTATTGGCAATCTTAACGGATACTTTTGCTAATTTCTTATTTCAAGTATTACTTCCCATTCAGAATCTCTATAAAAGAATACCACCTCAACCAACTATACATGACACCGGTTGATTTCATAAAAAATAATATAAATAAATCTCCAAATAAGTAACAATATTTATGTATTATTGTTAGGGTTTAGCTAACCAAGAACATTAGTTAAACATTTTCAACGAGGGTTTAGTGTATTTCATGAAAATATTAAGAATATTAGTTAAGGATATTTATGTAAAATTCTTACGGAGGATTCGTTAATATCATTATAGAACTACAATATCTTTATTTGTGTGGCCGAAATTTTGCAACATAATACATTAACTGAAATTATTAATTGTTTTAAAACTACGTTTTGAAATTTATTATGAAAGCTATGATCAAATGTTTTTTTTTTTTGAAAGAAAAAAGTTTAACACAACAAATAGAGCATTAAGAACAAATAGAACCAACTTAAACAAAAAAAGAAAGACAACCAATGCACATAATATATACCCATAGATATCTCCTTATTATCTTTGACATTGTCATTAATAACAAAAGAGATTCACATATAATCACTTCTTATAGTTCATAAAGCACACATGGATAATCTCGTCAACACGTTTTTTTTTTATTTTGAAAAATTCTTCTATTCTTTTCTAACCAAATGTTTCAAATAATCGAATAAAAACATACCATCCATTTCTTGCGCTCCTCCTTATTAGTTGATAACTCAGTCCAACTTTAAAAGTATTCCTTTAGTGTTTCCAGGCACGACCATTGCCTACCAACAAATGAAATCTATGCACACCAAATCTGCCAAGAAAAATTACAACCAAGAAATAATTGGTGACCATATTCAACACTTTTGTTACATAACACGCATACAATATCTCCCTGGTTAACAATTTCAAACCGACTCAGCCTCTCATTCGTGTTGATCCTGCCAGTCAAAACAAACCAGACAAACAGCTCCACTCTTAGTGGAACCTTTCCAAACAGTCCTAGTAAAGCTGTAACTGGTTATATCTTACGAAATCATTTTCGCCTACAACATCTGCACAAAGGAGTTAGTACAAAATACACCTTATTTATCAAATTTTCACACAATTCTATCCTTTCTGTCATAAGCAAGTTTGACCAGCCTTAATTTATATCCAACTCCCATTGGAACAACTCTCGCCTCCATTGAAAGTTTCATATTCACTCTAACCCGTATCAAAACCCACAATCCCCTATAATGGATCCTCTTTGGTTTAAAATTAAGAAAAGCCTCAGAAACAGATCTTTCAGAAAACCATCACGTAGCTAGGGATGTCAATGGGGCAGGGCGGGGGCGGGGGATGCCTCCCTGCTCCCCATCCCTGCCCTCAGATTTACTCCCCATCCCCGCCCCATTTTCCGCCGTGGGGGAAAATTGCTCCCCATCCCCATTCTCCACGGAGCCCCATTCCCCGCGGGGACCCCATTCCCTATCTACATAATAGTTCTAACTAATTATTAATTTCCATATGAATAGAGCTACAAGTATCTATTTTATACAAAAACTGCAAGATTTTATACAAAAAGTCTAAATAACACGATGATGACTTCTTTCGAAATAACGCAATGGGAAGACGCAACGACAAGCCAAAGAAAAAAGCAGTGGACGAGGTGGGAGACGCGACAACAGAGAGGAGAATGGACACGACGACAGAGTTACGAAAAGGAACGCCGCAAATAGAAATTACGACGCGGTAAGGGTGATGGCACGGTGAGGTGTGACGATGCGGTGAGAAGGGTGACGAGGGGGTGGCTGCAGAGAGGTTGGATGGAGTATGGACAGCCTTAGGGATCTCTGAATTGAAGAAAGGTTATGCAAATAAAGATTAGGAGTTTTGGGTTTCTATATATATGTGTGTATGAGAAATGACTAAAAAACATATATGAGAAATAAACTATTAAGGATAATTCAAGGAATTCATAAATTTCGGGAAATAGAGGGGACGGGGCGGGGATCCCCGCTCGGGTCCCCGCGCCTGCTTCGGGGGAATTTTGTCCCCCATCCCCATCCCCGCGGAGAAAATTACCCACAATCGGATCCCCATTCGGGGCAGTCCCCGCAGGGATCCCCGCATCTCGGGAAATTTTGCCATCCCCTACACGTAGCCATACATTCTCCCAGAATCGAGTCCTTCTCCCATCACAAATCTCCATAGACAATCCAATAATCATCTTCTGTCTTACTTGTTGATCTTTGAACTGTATTTGGCAAATATCTTTTCACAGACTTCCGAACAGGTAATACTTAGGAGGACAACAACACATTTAGGTTCAGGTTATTACAAGAGCAGATCACCTTCTTCCATAACAAACACTCCTCTTTCAAAAATTGTCACCACCACTTAAATAGTAGAATTGTGTTATGCACCATGGCATCTTCGATACCCAACCCACCTAATTTTTTGGAAGCCTACACTACTTTCTATCTAATCAAAGCCATATTATTTTTTTCATTTTCTTTATTTCATAAAAATTTTTTCTGTAAAAAAATAATTTTTTTTATAATAGTCTTTGATATTTTATATAAACTCAGATAATATACAAAAAGACTGTTAAACACCGATTTAATGAGCTATGATCAAATGTTAACATTCATCATATAAGGACTATCAAACTCCTTAACAAAATAATGGTAACGTAGTAAATTTCTATTTTAAAATGATAACGCAAAAGGAAAAATTATATGTGTCTATATGCGTGTGTTTGTAGCCAATTAAGTCATATTTTAAAAATTAATTTAGGTTGGTCGATTATCTATTCTATCTATTTTATTATATAAAAATTAAATTTTTGCATTTAATTATGGAACTGACATGCTTCTGAGAGTATTTTTTAATTTATTTTTTTTAATTCTGTAAAGTAAATCAATTATAACTAATTAATGATATCAATTAATTAATTTGATTAGATATTCAAATATCACAATTTATTATAATTTATATAATTTGATTAATTATAATTAATTATATCAATTAATTAATTTAATTAATTATATTAATTATTTGATTTGATTTGATTGGAGTAAATATCAAATTATTTTAGTAAATAATAAATATGATAACAAAATACATAAATTAATTTAATTAGTTTATTTTTTTTTCAATGTCATCTATTTATACGAAATCATAATATATTTTTTACTCATTCGTTTTCTTTTCTCTTTTTTCTCTCTTTCTCTCTCTCGTGTTTAGAGTATAATTTTTATAATTTATTTAATTTTTATTTCTTTTATTTATATTTATATATTTTATTTTTTTATATTTTTTAAATATTTTTGTCTATTTTAATTGCTCATTATTAAGTGCATACTTATTTGTATTAACTAATTAAGTATTTTTTTTAATGGATCTACTAACTATGCTTTTAGAGCATAGACTAGAAACATTTTAAAAAGAAATATTTTATAAAAATTATTAAAAAATAAATATTTTTAAAATGTGTCCTTAAGAAATAAATGAACTAAATCATTTTTTAATTTAATGTGTTTGATTCATTCAACTGTATTAATTATAACTAATTAATTATATTAATTTAATTTTATTAGAATAAATAATATTCCATCGTTTAATATTTCATTTGATTCATTAAATTTTATCAATTATAACTAATCAAATATTTAATTTAATTAGAATAGCTATTAGATTATTTAAATTTTTGTTTGATTTATTAAACCATATAAATATTAAATGATTTAATAAATAATATATAAGGCAGTGAAATAAATGAATTCATTTAATTTAATTTATTATCTTATATCTTTTATATATATATATATATATATATATATATATATATAATAAAACGAGTATTAATTAATTGATACTTAAATAAATTATTTAAATTAGTCACATATATTTAATTCATTTAAAAATTGAAAGATTCAATTCTATATGTTACGATTTTATTTTGTTATTAATGTATATATACTCCTATATTATATATTCTATGATTCCTATATTTTTAGATAATATTTTTAAATTTTTTTTAGTTTAATTTATTTAGTTTTTAGAATTTATTGTTTTTAGTCATTAATTCAATTTTTTAATTTAATAATTTAATAACATATTTTAATTATATATAATTAAAATGTGTTTTTTATCACCTTTTTTCTCTCTATTTTGTGCTTCGAGTGTAATGTTTATAATTTTTTATTTTTGTTTTTTCTATCCTAATTTTGATAAACTTTTTTATAATTTTGTTTTATATCAATTATTTTTTTATGTATTTTGATTAATAGAATTATTTTATTTAAATACATTTTAAATTTTTTATAATATATTTTTATAAAAGTTGATTAATAGATTCTTCTTCAAAAGTTTTTTCTTGAAATTTGTTTAATAAGATCGTATTTTAATTTTTCACTTCTATCTTTTATATTCATTGATTATATTAATCTTTCATTACAATACATTTTTTATTTATTCCACACCTTATTTGTTTTACCTTCTTTTACTTCTTTTAATTGTTCTCTTTATTTTATTTTTACTCCTAATATATAAATTTATTATAATTCATCACATACATGTTCTTTTTGAATTTAAGTAATTTTTTTAAGTTATATTTTGTCATTAATGCTCTATGTTGTTTAGTGTGTTTGTTTCTAATATTTTAATTATTTGTAAATATATTTATAAAAATATGATTTTATTTTGTCCAATAATTACTATCGCGTTTAGTAGATAAATAACAAAATTTTCATTTATTGTTATATTGATTGAGTTTAAAGATTTTACTTCTACTTTTATACATTTGTTTATATTGTATAATTTGTATTTGTGTTAATGATATCACGGTTCATACATTTTAATATTTGTGTAACAAATCTTATAAATTACTTTTACAAGTTATAATTTATTTTTGTTTTATATGAATATTTAATTTTTAATAATAATTTTTATTTATTTATAAATATATTATTTATTATTTTTATTTAAAAAAATTATAAGATAGTAAATATAAAATTTTTAATTTTATCCTTAATTTTTAGTTTTAGTTTTATTCTTGATATTTCGATATGTTTGAGTTATACTACTAGATAAATAACATTAAGTATAAATAATTAATTATACTAATTATTTGATTTGACTAAAATAAATATTAAATTATTTAATAAATAATGAATAAGAAAATGAAATAAATGAATTTAATTTAAATTTTTTATTTATTATTATATATATAATTAGAATATAGTTTATACTTTCTTTCTCGCTTTTTTTTTTGTACTTCCGTTATAATCTTTGTAAATTTTTTATTTTACTAAAATTTTCTATAATTTTGTTTTATATATTTTTTATGTATTTTGGTTAATATTTTTAAGGGTATTATTATTTTATTTATTAATGTTTTAAATTTTTTGTAATATTTTTTTAGAACTTTATTAACAAGTTCTTTTTTATAATATTTTTCTTAAAATTTTTTAATAGAAACATATCTTGATTTTTGTCTTTTATATTATATTCCTTATTTTATACTAAAGTTTTTTTGTAGTATATTTTTTATCAATTACATGTATAGTCTTTTTTGTCCATTTCTACTTCTTTTAGTTATTTTTTTTATCTTATTTTTAATTATTTATTTAATTCTTACTCCCAATGTATTTATTATATTTCACTTCGTCTTAAATTTAATTTCATGGTTATCTTTCAATTTTGTAAAATTGGACCGTTTGTTTTAAAAATACTTAAATATATTATATATTACAAATAATTATTATAATAAACAAACAAATATAAATTAAATAAATTATCAAAAAAATATCAACAAATTTTGTTTTTAATTTTTCTATAGTTTTATTTAGTGATAAAAATCTCTCTATATCACTAACATCGTTGATATATACCAAAAAAAAGTATAAATTTCTATCAAGTAAAATAAAATACATATAAGATAAATAGCATATATGTAATTCCATTATTAATAATAGACTACAGACAAATTTCTAAAAACAAAATCTTATGAATCAACTAGTAATTTTTTAATATGTTTTTTTTTTAAATTGTCCAAACTTATCAATATTTTATAATATGATTTCACAAGTTATAATATGTGATATTAGCCATTGTTATATATATGAAAAATGTGACTCATTTAGTGTTTAGCCACTTACTTTCGATTAATATTGTTATAATAAGGATACATGTGACTTTATGAGAATGATATAGCTTGAACTTTGGTTATCTATAAATTTACTAAGTGGCTAGAGTAGTTTCACGTCACGAACCAACAAATGCTAGGAATTGGAATGATAAAAAACAGACCAGCCAAATGGATATTTACGCGGATTACTTGCAATTTGGGACTAAATCGGGATCTGTGAAATTTTTATGGGTGGAGACCTGTCCACGTGAAATAGATTGGGATGGAGACATAGGTACCATCTTCAAGGGACCCGTTAAATCCACACAAATATAAAGTTACTGATTTATCCTTATATATATATATTTCTTAAATTTAGTAATCCTAATTCCTGTCTCCAATTTAAACTCTTTTTTTTTTCTTTTAGACTCATCCTTAGTCTTGATTTTATATATACTCTTCTTCTAACTCACTTTCTCTACCTCTTAAGTTCGTCATTATGTCGCTTAGTCTCGCTCTAAAATATTATATCATGTTATTATGTTGGAAGATGTTTTTATATTTTTTTAAATGTTATTTTTTATAATAAATATATTATGAGTTGTGTTGAATTATATTGAGTTGATTATTTTATGATTATTATATTATAGTTTTTTTTCTCAAAATTTTTTAAAGAATATCTATAAATAATCGTGGGTATCTGCATTCGCTAAGGGAATAATTAAATAGGAGGGACTTGCGATGAAGATGAAGAGCGGACGGGGGATATATTTTTTTTAAACAGGAGTGAAGGATGGGGAAAGGGGTCCGTCGTACCCACACGAGTATCTATTACTGTATCTAACTAACAACAGAAATTCAATTTGAGCCGATTTTAGATAGGACACGTGAACTTTATTTGCATTGGGTTTTAAAGCAACGAACCTAATTCGGATTTAGGATCCTAACAATAGACCTAGGTTGATCTTATTCACTTGAGTTAATATTTTGAGTCATTGCTGTAATAAATATTATACTATTAAATATAATTATATTTAATATATATAAAAATTAGACATACTTACAATACAATAGATTTTATAATCAAACTAAAAAGGTTCTAATTATCTTTTTTTTTTTAATTTTAAATATTATTTACTATCTTAATGAATAAGTGAATAATAATAGTCATTCACATAATTAAAATAGATCATCCTAATATATACATAACACTATATATATCAAGAATTATTATATGTGATAAATTATTTTTTTATTTTTAAAGATAATTTATATGTAAATCAACTAATCTTTATAACATACGATCTATTGAATATTTTTTCTCTTCTCTTAGGATAAATTGAGGAATTTAATATACAAAATATAATTATATTATTTAAGATATGAAATAAGTAACTTAAGCCATTATCTAAGACAATAAATATAATAGTATAAATATCTACATATTTATTAGTATTAAAAAGATATAAAAATAATATAAACATGATGTTTTTGGTAGAAATTAAAAGCAATAATAAAAGTTATTAAGTAAGTTAATTACATAATAAAAAATTATGAATAACTTTTTAAAAGATAATAAAAAATAAAATTACTATTTTCACATACTACAAAGTTTATAAAAAAAATTTAGACAATAAATCAATACTCAATAAATTATACATTAGCTTTGTTAAAAAAAATTAAATTATATGTTAGATATTATTATTTGTGTATTAATATATATATTAAATGATTGAAATTATTAAATATCGAATATTTTGTACCTAACTAATTTTGTTTTTATTATTAAAATTAAAAAAAAGGTGAGTTGTTAATCAATTCCGAATTCAAATTTAAATTTAAATTTGTGTAAGAAAATATTTTGAATTTTTTATTAACCAGAATTAATTTTAAAATAAAAAATTATTTTGTACATCATATTATAAGATAGTGTAGTCATTCGTTTTTCTTTAATGACAATTATTGCCAAATAAAATTATATAAAAATAAAAAAATATTTATCAATCTAGGAATAATAATTCATTTTTCAATAGAATAAATTATATATTGAATAATCAGTATTATTATAGTTTCTTTTTACACAAACTAATACTCAACGACAGTATTTTGGTAATATTACCAAGAAATATTAATCAATCTAATAGCTTTTGTAATGACATAAATTTATAAGTTTAGAAGCTTGAAAATTATGTCATTAAATATAAAATTTTAATCGGTAGCGTTGATAATATTTTTTGACTTTCTAAATGAATATGATACCAATAAATAAAACTGTCACAGGTCGAGAACTAATTCTCCACGGAATGAACCTCCATTTATTAAGGGTCTAACGCTAGCCAGTAAATTTGCGAAATTCGAAATTCTAATACTTATTTAGGTAGACGAGTGAAATGACCACTCAACCAATCCAAATCAATTAAGACAAATACTAATTATTTTTAATATATTTAACATTAAAAATAATTAAAATTTAATTTTAATTATAACTTTATAAAATATGTATAGTAATAATTATTATATATATTTTTGTTTAATCTCTTTTAATAAAAAAAATTTATATATTTTTATTAATTATCCCGTATAGTGTACGGAAAAATACACTAGTTCCATTTAAACAAATGTCATTCAAATCACATTTTGTGTATTTACTAATGAGTAATAGATTAGGGATTAGTATGTTGGGCTGAAAGATACGGTAAAAAAAATAAAAATGATATTTTTAATTATAAAATTAATACAAATAAATATATTTAAAGTAATACTACACGTCTACTAAATATTATTGTTTTTTATTAGTACTTAATTAATAATAATTTATATCTATATTTAGAAAAAAAATTATATTTATATTTACTAAAATTTTATATATTAATACAGTTTATATTTATATTTTTTAAAATTTACAATATAAATTAATATAATTTATCTATTAAAAATAATTTAATATTTATATTGGTCAAATAATAATAAAAAAATATTAAAAATTACTGACAATCTCAAGAATTTCTCATATATTTATTATTAATATCAAATAATTAGAGTATATTTTAAAAATGGAATATATACAATTAAGTGATGCAAAAGATTCTTTTTCCATTTAAAATCCATGACAAGTCAACACTCGTGACTCCACTTTCATTGTCCATATTCGAAAATCTAACTCTGATGTTAAAATATAGCTGTGACGATGGTTATGTAGCAAAATTTCAGAAAGATCCATGAACTATGATAACTTTATGTCACATTTATTTTATTTTGTTGTCCCTATTAAGATGCAAGGTTATCGTTTACGTGACTTCACTTCAGATCACACATGGACTTGTTCTTTGTCTCATTCTCACTCAGATCATACCTATAAATTAAAAATAATCGCTATGGTACTTAAACATATTTGCCTAATTTATTATATAGAGTTAAAAATTAATATTTAATTTAAAAATATAAAAATAAATAATTATTAAATATTTAAAATTTATTATAAAAAATAAATTAGACAAAAATTAAATACTAAATTATAGACATTATAAAATTTACCTAAATTAGATATGTCACCCCAACTATTACTTTAATTCTATTTTATAACAATTCAGTAAAATTATTGTGATTTATTTCTTTAATTTAATTTTATATTTGAAAATGATTGAACTGCATGACACTAATTAAATGAATATAGAAAAGTCAATGTTGTACAAAAAAAAGATATTTTATTTGTGTCATATTAATTTAACATGATTCAATTATTAAGATCAATATTTCGATCAATGACGTTTATAATGGATACAATAATCTTTTATATTATGGTGCATCTTTTAGAACCACACAGAAATACAATTACTTTCTATACTCATCTAACTCCTAAGAGATCTAAGAAATCGCAAATTCGAGTCTCCTTATCTTTAGTAAAAAAAAAATGCAATTATATAATAATATTCACGTGTTAGAATTTGGTTGAATTAGTCCCACATTGCTTAGGATAGCAAATAGAGTGGGTGGCCTAGGCTATAAATATGAGGCTAAGTTCTCCATTTATTTTTGCACCAGTCAGAAACACTTTAAGCTTGTATCTAATTTTTTTTTTCCTCTATACTCTTTGATTAGAGAGTGTTGTGAGGTGTAGTTAGATATTTGCTTTGAGAGAGTGTGGGTGTACTGGGGTGCCGGTGTTAGAGAGAAAGAAGTCTATGTGTTGTAACAATTTTCACATAGTGATATTCTCTGGTTGTCATTTGACAACGGCCGTGGTTTTTTCTCCGGTAATTGGAGTTTCCACGTTAAATTCTTGTGTTGTAATTGTGTGTATTTTATTTCTCTGTCAAAGGGGTTTTCTCAAGGGGGAATGGTGTCTTATTCCCAACACCACGTTATGTGAGTTATGCATATTTTTTTCTATTCTTTACTAAAATAAAAATCAATAACCCAACCCTCCTAATAATAATGGAAAAGTCTAGGAGCCAGCAACTTTATTAAAATTTAGCAGCATGTAACCAGCAAAAAAAATGAGTAATCTCACATCATTGGATGAAATCTCACACCATTAAAAACATTATTGATGGTTATTTGATGACTACAAATTAGCGCTACTCACCATGCATTATGAACGACTCTTCTTCTTCTCCCTCCATGAAAACAAGCTTCTTGCCAAATTTGAAGATAATGGAACTTCAGAAATACACCCAAACGATTACAGAAATACACCCAAAGAATTTAAGAAATACACCCAAAATTAAAACGATTTCAGAGCTTGATGTCAAAAAACAATAGAAATCAAGAATAACGAAGAAATAAAACAGAGAGAAAAGCACGTAAATGAAGAAAGAGAAAGAGAAGGCAAGAAACAAAAGAAAAGAAGAAGAAGAAGAGGAAGAGGAAGAAGAACGTGCAACAAGAAAAAGAAGAAGGAGCAGTGAAAACGTGCAGTAACGGTTCGAAACCCGTTAATATAAATGACTTGTAAAGACTTGTATAAAAAAAAATACTTGTAGGTGGAGAATTATTCATTACAAAAAGTGCTAACCCCTAACAGTCTTCAATAATAATATTAGCTACATAAATTAAATGTCGTCATAATACCTTATTTATACATATACGTGCTTACCTTATTTATACTATTATAATAAATTAATTTCTAATATATGAATATACGGTAATTAATGATTTTTCATTTTTTTAAAATAATTAATAAATATTAAATAAAATAAATTTTAACCGTTTTTGACTAATTATTTTTTTGACCAATATACAGGTTTGTTATTTTTTTTGTTTGTAATAACTTTTGGCACCCGCTTTAGAACAACAACCTTGAGCACAATTAAATTAATTACATTTATTAATATAATAATAAGTAACACGTGATGCTATGCTAAACCGCCAAAATGATCAACTTATTGAATGATAGAAGCAAGAACCTTATTGATGAAAAACTAAAGTGTAGGTAGATGATCAACACATACACATATTAACGACTGAAGCTAAATTCATGGTGGTTGGTTAGGAATTCGCCACTTGGGACTCGTTGGTGCATGACACATCTGTTAGTCAAAGGGTTGCGGTGTGTGAGATATGGAAGAAAACGTGGTTTTGAGTTTGAGGGAGCCTCTCATGGCACCACCACAACAACACCACCACCCTTCTTCTTCTCTCATCACTAAATTATATTTTGGTCACTTCTTAGCAAGATGGGGCACCAGGTTTTTTTCTTCTATTTTCATTATTGCTTTAGTTCTTAGAAGAGATTAGAGAGTTTAATTGGGACTAAACTCTACTAGTTTTGACTTTTGAATTGAAATTGATTCTGCTAATGGAACAATAAATTTATGAATAGAATATGAGATGCTCTTTTCGAATCTCAATTTATGTTTAAGTGCACGAGTGAGCTAAATGACAGTGACTAACCTAAGTTAGTTAATTCGTTACATTATTGAATCAATGTATTTGGATATAATTTGTATTTATGTATATCGATTCAAGAATCTACCAAATTTTCACGAAGGAGTGACTCGCATGATCACTAAGGTGGTTACATTAATGCCTTGGATTTAGATTTTCAAAATCATTGGTGCAATGTATTTTATTTTTCAGCATTTTCTAGTGAAACTAATTAAGAGAAGGTATTTATTAATTCATTTCTTTTATGGCAGGATGTGGGAATTCTCTGTAGGTTTGTATATGATAAATATATGGCCAGACTCATTGCTCTATGCAGCCATATATGGTGCTGTTGAATCTGCCTCCACCGCGGTTTTCGGCCCTATGATCGGAAGATGGCTTGATAGGTTATCTTATGTCAAGGTAATTTTCCGGCCGATATAGCTATGTCACGCTTGTCACTCTTTTGTGTATCACTTGGATACGGTATCTAAATACATTGATATAAAGATGAACCAGAAAATGATACTTAATTAACAAAGCCTTTTTCCAACTAGTTGGGTTCGGCTACATGGATTAAAGACATCATAGCGTCCTGTCCTTGCATTGGGATGCGACGAAGTTTTACATTAGTTGTTGCAGGCCTAACACAATCCTACATGGATCTAAAGATGTCATTGCATCCTGACCATGCATTGGGATGCGATACAATTTTACGTTGGTTGTCGCAGACTGATCTTTTTTCCAAGACTTGAGACCGGCTATGTAAATATAGGCTGAGTTATGAACAAGAAAATGAAAGTAATGGATACAAAGGAACGGCAAAAAGAATTCTAATTTGATATATGTACATTTATATTGAAAGTTTCTTATAAGTGAGTTATGAACAAAAGAAGATAAACAAGTTTATATGTTACAGGAGTTTCTTTAGTTATTCGAGTTTGTTCCATAATTTTTCTACAGGTTTTGCAATTGTGGTTGGTGACACAAAACCTCTCTTTTGTTATCGCTGGCGTCGCGGTGATCACATTGCTTGTCTCTTCATCTTTGAAGTATACAAATTTCTTAGTTTTCATACAGCTGGTTGTGTTAATCAATGTCTGTGGAGGCATTAGTGTGCTTTCCACGCTCGCCGGAACCATCTTAATCGAAAGAGACTGGTAATGTTATTAACCCTTTTTACAGAGGAATGTTGTGTTGCCTTAAATCTAGTATTGATGTTAAGGATCTTAGATCTTACATTCTTAATTTTCTCATCATTTTCTATGCAGTAAACTGTTTGAAAAAATGTCAATGTGAGAAAAAGAGGTATATTTTTATCTTAGTTTTCATTGTACAGGTTGTTGGTTATATCAGAAGGTGAACCCCCGGAATTGCTGACAAAAATGAATTCGGTTACAAGGCGCATCGATCTAACATGCAAGCTTCTCGCTCCGGTTATAACCGGCTTCATAATAAGTTTCTTGTCTCTCAAGGCATCGGCTATAACTCTAGCACTCTGGAACACTGTATCTGTTTGGGTGGAGTACTGGCTTTTCAGTTCTGTATACAATGGAATTCCAGCTTTGAAACAAAGTAACCAAAGAAGGGTGGCAAAGATTTTACAAAGTGATGATGAGGAAAGGAATGAAATAACTTTGGAAGGTAACTCACCACAAGTGGATGATAGATCAAGAAGCAAAAGTTTTTGTGAGTGGATCTCAGAGATACCTTATGTTGTTGCATGGAGAGTTTATTTGCAGCAAGAAGTTGTCATTCCTGGAATAGCTCTGGCTTTGTTGTTTTTCACTGTGCTAAGGTGAAATCTCAAACAATTTTTGTAGGAAAGAATTTTATAAGGGTATATAGCCTTCATTTTCCTTTTTCACTAAAAAAGGTTGGTAAAAGGTTTATTTTTCAGCAATTTGTTGTTTCCGTTGATGTTTAAAGTATTTTACCAATTTACAGAGAGAGAAAAAAGGATGGCTCAATGCACTAATCTTTTATTTGGTGAGGTTTAAGGAACATAAAATCATAGAATTTTATCTTCATTTTGTAACTTCGTCTTTTTATCTATTTATGAAACGGAAAAATGACGAACAGAATTTTTTGTCTCCCTAAAATGAATCTGTTTTGCACTCTAAATTTTTTTTACCTCAAAGCATTATGCTAGCTGCTAGTTAGAAATATTTTACTCCTCTTGACCAGCTGAAATGTTTATTTAATTCTTTACTCAATAGCACTCTTGGAGAGTTGTGTTTCCAATTCAAGTATTCAACTATTGTGAAATAAATGTTTGATTCATCAAAGAAAAAAAAAAGTGTTAGCAACATCTCTCTCTACAGTGCTATATAGTATATATCATTCATTGGACAAAGTCATCAACACCTTGAGAAACATGCATTCTCTATATCACTGATGAAACACCAATTACTTTGTCACAGCTTTGGAACTTTGATGACAGCCACATTAGAATGGGAAGGCATACCTGCATATATCATTGGAATTGGAAGAGGAATAAGTGCTGTAATTGGAATTGGTGCAACAGTTGCATATCCTGTGCTACAATCTCAGATATCAACTATCAGAACTGGACTTTGGTCTATCTGGTCTCAGGTATATTCTTACCAATACTTAAAAGTGTTCTGTATAAATGTCATGTTCTGAATGGTTGTCAATTATTATGGTCTTTGTCTGAACCATCTTTGTGCACACTTTTTACTTTTGGTTTTAAAATGATTGATAAGAAGTGAGAGAAGATAAAAAATTTATCTTTTATTCCATAAAAAGAAAAGATATACAAGAGAGGTGTATATAAATGGAGATTCTATGGTGCTTTTCAAATTCTTGTCGAATTTGCCTTAACATGGACCCCACTCTTTTATGTTTGTGTTAGGCAACTTAGTTGTATGCATCTTTAGCAATAACGCACATAAAAAGTGTTGCAAACATAATTTTTCCTTTGTTTTCGGCATCCAATCCTAACATACTTTTAGACGAATTCACAAATTTCATTGGACCACATGTCCTCAATACTATATACTAGGATTCTTCCTTGTGAGGATTCAAATCGGAGACCACTAGGAAGGAAACAAACTTATTTACCACTCGACCAATTCAGTGTTGGTGAATAATTGTAAAATGTTATTCCATTTGATTTCACTATGAACACGCGAGCAAATTAAAAATAACTGTTATTCTTCTTTTAAGTGTAACTACTCCTGTTGATCTTTGTTGTGAATGTTAATGTACAATTTGAATGCAGTGGACCTGCCTCTTACCATGTGTAGCTGCCATATGGATACATAGTGGAAATATATCATCATATACTTTGATGGCAAGTGTGGCTTTATCTAGGCTTGGGTTGTGGATGTTTGACTTATCTGTACTTCAACAAATGCAGGCAAGGATATCAGCAACCCCCTATTCTCTGAAATTAATTAGTACAACTTGCACTTAGTTAAACTACTAAAAGAGATTTAGTTCCTAATAAACTGGTTTTGGTTAATGTTCATGTAAAATTTGGCTTAAAATCATCTATAATCAAGATATGTCTTTTGTATTCTTCTGTCATCAAAACCGAACTGGTAACTGATGTGGTTAAAATACTAGGTTAATATTAGGTCACTAGTTTAATAGTTGAGTCACTAATTAAACCAATTGACCTGATAATTAAATAATTCAATAAAACTAGTATATTCTCTAAACCTTATTAATCTATTTTTTTATAATGTAAATGTATATAATAATAACAAATATGAAATTAGTCATAAAGGTAAGTATTTTATTTTCTAACTAAAATATAGGTCTTGAGTTCGAGTCTTACCAATAACGCATTTTACTTCTCTTATATTCAAGATAGTAGATTTTAAAATATTAAAATTGAATAGATACATAGATTATGGATAGTTTAACCGAAGTTTTAATAATTGTCTGGGAATGGAAAACTTAGAATGTTGTCTCTATTATCTTATAAAAATGTGTTTAGTGTGGCATCTAGGTTTAAGTGCATGTCTCTTGATGAATAGAAGAAGCATAGGACAGGTTCTCTAATTCTTCGTTATCATCTCCATTATTCTTAGTCTGAAATTTTTCTTGTCATGTAATTTTCTTAAATAGGACCTTGTTCCTGAATCAGATCGTTTGGTGGTTGGAGGAGTTCAGAGTTCACTTCAAGCTGTCATGGATTTATTGGCTTATATTATGGGAATCATAATATCCGATCCCCGGGTTAGTTATTTTCACAGCTATAAAATAATTCATGCGCATCCCTTAAAATGTGTGTTTTCTATTAATTTTATTTTGGAATAGAAATTGGCACTGTTATTTTGGTAAGGTAGAAAAATTATGTTTAGAATGACATTATCGAAAATAGAAGTAACAATATTATTATTCTTTTGTTTTTCTGCTTTTATATATTTGATTCTAGCAAGAAGTGATTCTATGAATCAAATTAGTTAGAATTATATTACGGTTGATTATGAGGTTGTTATGGTGTGAAAATATTTTATATTTATTATTTAGAATTTAAAATTGCTAAATTGTGACTCATGAAAACCTAATTCAACTTTTAGCTATCTTAATGGCATGACTCTGTTGCTACCTATTATGATTATGTTGTGGCCAATTTAGAAAAACAGATTGCAAAAATTAAAAATTCTTCATAATACTATTCATAGACACTTACCAATTATGCTTCACATTTTTTGACACGATACTCATTAGTCATTAATACTCATCAAACACGCATGTCTTTTGTGTCCAACCGCATCTTAATAAAAAATAAAAGATTTTTCTTTGGATACCCTAGAACACACCTACCATCACATATCCAGTCTTATTCTTAATATGTATTTTTGAAATGAATTTAAAAATAGTATGTATTATTATTTATTAAAATAAACAATATTTTAAATATTTTATATAATTTAAAAAAGACATTAAAAATAGTTAAAAAATTAATTTATCAAAATATCATTATAATTTAATTAAAAAATAATTTATATTTTTTATATATGTAATATCTTCGTATTTTATAAGAATTTAAAATTCATGTGTCCGCGAATTGTGTTTTGTGTCGGTGTTCGTACATCATAGTAACTTCATAGTAACTTATTATGGTGAGTTACTTGTTCAAAGAACTTTTCTTCTATTTACAAAGAATCTGATGCTCATAAAATGTTCTGATCTTGTTTCTTTCTTCCTTGTTTCTTAGGACTTTTGGAAATTGACTTTATTGTCATTTTTGGCTGTCACATTGGCTGCTCTCTTCTACTGCGTCCACGTGTATCGTGTGCGCCAGCATTTGTTTCACTTCGATCGGATACTGTGGGTTAAATATTTCATAAGAGTAGCATCTTAAGGAGTTATTTCATAACTCTTTCAAAACAGAGATATGAAGATATTAGAAGATACAAATTGTTTAGAGAAAGAGACAGATATAAATATGAAACAGACAAAATATATTTGTTCCGTGATAAAATTTGTCTAATTTTCTATCCGTTAAAATTAACGCAGAAAAATAGATGTAATTTTTCTTTTGTTTGTTTCTTTCTTTGGACATTTATTAAATATAATCTAAATGAGTTAATATTTTGTGTAGATACATTGTACGAGACATTGTGTCTAATTTACACACTATCTACTGGTAGATGGGATTTTGACCTAACCTAAATAAGAGTCAATTTTTAAATTGTGGTGATTGAGTGATATTGCTATTAAGATTATCCAGCTATTAAGATCATGCTTTCAGCATTAGTATTGTCTCAGTATTTAAATTTAAAAACTGTCTAAATTTTATAAAGAAATACTTTTAATTTATTTGAAACAAGATTTAAGTATGTTAAAAAGTTGGCTTTTTTTTATTTCGCAGGCAATATCGACAAAACAAGAGAAAAATCAATTGTTTAGTTACTCCTTGCAAAATATGTTACAAAAGTAAATATTTGAAATTTTATGCATTAAAAAAAATAGCTACTTATTTTAATCTAAAAAGAAATGGTCCATAAATTTCACAGCCGTAAATGATAAGGATGAGAGTAAAATATAACACAGCATGTAAATGCTAATGGAAGATGCAACACCATTATCAGATCATAATATAGACACATCACACATGTATAGCAGGATTATCAGTGTATTTGTACTAGTCTACTAGAGCTCATACATCAAAGATATTGAAATATCTCACATTTTAATTTAAGAAAAGGAAATGTAAATGTTCGGATCATCAAACACATAATTGAGCATATATTAATAAACAACAATGTTAAGGAACTAAATATTGCAGCCAATATTTTCAGCTAACAATCATTAGACCGGCAAAAGAAGTATGATAAAATTAATAGAAAATAAAATAAAATAAAATAAAAATCACAGTATTTAAAATTATTTTTTGTACTTTTTTATTTGAAATTATTTTTTGTACTTTTTTTATTTCTTCTATCTCTAGCAACACTACAATTTCATTCACTCATCACTAACCATCAGCCACCTTAAATTTTAAATTATAAATCTTAAATTAGTTTTATTTTGTTTTTCTTTTAAATGTTCTTTTTATTTGAATTTTATATGCTTTTATTATTTATAGTTTAGATTCTTTTTTATTGTTCAATTATTGGCTAATTTATTGGATATAAAAGTTAGCTCTGTTATGATAAGAATTATCTCATTATGGCCGGCTCATACATTCTCAAAATTGATTACATTAAAGAGGTTTGAAAGTGTAAACAGTTCAGTTCACCTCTATAAATAAAAAAATGTAATTGTACTTTCGTACACAACAACAACATAAATAAAAGCACTTCTTTCTCTTTTCTTTCCATATTCTACTAATACAATATCAATATATTATAATAGTGTTGGTGAATATTAATATGGGACGCTCCACGGTACAGATACAAGTTGATACAGATATACAAATATTCCCTCTCTTTGAACATGAGATTAACACGTGGTGTTGTGGTGTTGTGTTTCAGAGCTTGTTAGCTGTGGACTGTGGCTGAGCCAACTAGCGAAAATAGTGTGATTCAAATATAAGCTGCTGGACTTGCTGAAATGGGCTTTGGCAGTGAATTGGGTATCCAAAAACTGAATTGGACCCAAAGCTTTTTTTTTAATTTATTAATAAGAGGAAAAAAAGAGATACCAGGTTTACCAGTAGCCATGGATACTGTAACTGAAATAGAAATGAAGATCTCCCCAAAAACGAAATCCTAGGTTGCAGGGAGACAGATACAGCCGCCATCATGGTGCTGTGGCGGAGGTTGACGTCTGAAAACCGATTCTGATCGAAGTCACGGATTCATCTCGGACTTCCCACTTTTCCCCATTAATGAAAAAAAAAATTTTCAATAAACCTGCCGGACAGCCGAGTGATAAGCAACTGTTGACAAAATTGCCATAATGCTGCATGACTTGGCAATGTTTTCCATTTTTGTTAGTGCTTGTCCACTTCTTTGCATTGGATCCGGAGGAAGAACTAGAACTGGTATGGCTCTAGCTCTTAGGCATTCAAAGAAGGCGTCGATGAAGTCTAGACCAGGCACATAAACAACAAGAACCTTGTCCCAAAGCTTGATAACCGGCTTTTGGCTTGTTAAGAGCTTATGAGCAATGCAAGATGCATTAAGATGTTGTTCTGCATAAGTCCTCTGGCCTATCGATGCACCTTTTTCATTAATCCAAGTGTAAAGTGTTCTATATTGAGTGATAGGATGAGTTCCCCATTGCCTTAAATAGCCATCTAAAGTAGGCAAATTAGGAAAATGCACTCCTGGCAATTCACCTAACTATTTAGGATCCACCCACATGATTGAAACTTGAAAGTACAAATATTTCACATTTGAAATAACTCCCACAAACTAATACCAGTTCGGCGCTGAATTCATCGTGAATCGCACTATGGAAGGTGAGGAGGACGCAGCGGCCGGAGTGAGTATCATAAGCGTGGGGCGGCTGTCGGCGAACTCGCATGCATCAGCGACCACGGTATGGTGGGGAGACCTCCGTTATGGGAAGCGAAAAGAAAATCTGATCGAAAAAGGGGTGGAGACGCCGCGTTCTTCACAGGGATGACTACAGCGGTAGCACGAAGTTTCCAGTTGTGGTCTGCCGATTATGATGTCACCGGTGATGGGTGACGGCAGTTCTTCTTGTTGCCCGTTGTGGAGCCTCTTGGTCACCCACTTCTTCTAGTCGGCGATGAGCTTCGGGTCTCTCCTTTCCCTGGATGGAGTAACAACTTCACTCCCTTTACAGTGATAAGGGTTTTTAGCAATTACAAAAAAAAATTTTTTTTTGGGCAAGCAATTACAAAAATTAAAAGATACTAAAATTCACATATACCTTCAAAGTTCTATTTACAGGCCCACAAAAATTATATTTATGAATCAATCATATGGCCCATGAACCCCAAATTATAGGATCACGAAAAAAAAAAAATAGAGCCCAACACTAATACCCCTAACAACATTTTAAGCTACTCATGCGACTCAGCTTCTGTTGTTACGCATCCTGCACCAAGTTCTGCAACTTGTTCAGTGAGTTCTGCAAGCTGCTCCCTCAGGACCAGCACTATGACGCGTGTCATCCTGGTATTCAACCCAGAAAAATTTGTACAAAGAGCATCTGTACACTATAATTGGCCTATTAATATTGGTGTCTTCTATCTGTACTTTGTTATTTTTATTTTATTATATCTTCCTCATTTGTTTATTTCACAACACGTTATCAACACGAGACTCTGATCAAATTTTAGGAAGACTCAGGCAAAACTATCTCATCTTGAATTTAATGCTCTTGATATATCTGGAAACAACTATTTATCATGGATACTGAATGCTGAAATCCATCTTGATTCAATGGATCTTGGAGATACCATTAAAGTTGAAAATAATGTATCCCATAAGGATAAAGCCAAAGCCAAGGCCATGATTTTCCTTCGTCATCATCTTGACGAAGGATTGAAAAATGAATATCTCAATTAAAAGATCAGGCAGATCTGTGGAAAGATCTTGAAGAAATGTACAATCATCAAAAGACGGTGATACTTCCTCAAACCCGATATGAATGGACACACTTGCGTGTACAGGATTTTAAATCCATAAATAAATATAATTCTGGAATATTTCGAATCACCTCACGAATGAAATTATGTGGTGAAAAGATATCTGATAATGATATGTTAGAGAAAACTTTCTCGACCTTCCATGCCTCGAATGTGCTCCTGCAGCAGTAGTATCGAGAAAAAGGATTTAAAAAATATTCTAAGTTAATTTCTTGCCTTGTTGCTGAACGCAACAATGAGTTACTTTTAAAAAATTATGAAGCGCGCCCAGCTGGTGCCGCCCCATTTCCTGAAGTAAATGCAGCAAATCATTATTCCAGAAGAGGTAAATCGCAAGGTTTTGGCAACAAGAAAAATTATCGAATGAAAATGAATTATATTCACAAAGGATCTCACCAGAAGTGGGATAAAGAAAGGAATAATGGACAAAATAAATCAATAGAGGATAAATGTTTCTGTTGTGGTGTAAAGAGCCATTGGTCACGTACCTGTCGTATCCCAAGGCACCTAGTCGCTCTTTATCAAGCATCTTTGAAAAAGAATGATAAAGGAAAGGAAACAAATTTCGTTTCAAATGATGCTGAAAATTCCACCACTCATTATGATGTATCTGATTTCTTTGAGAATCCTGAAGGAAATATTGGTCATTTGATCAATGATGGAATAGTTTAACATGTGAGATTGTTAAGTATTCATGTAAATAAATAATGTAAAGAACTTCTTGTTAAGTTTTATTTTCTATACATATGAATAATGTATATAAATAATGTTTAATAAAATATTTATAAATTTTAAAATTATTAAATGTGACAAGATAATAATAATAATAAAATTTTTAGTATATAATATACTTAGAAAAATATTTTCAATCAAGAAAATAATTTTATGCGCATATACTTCTACTCATTTTATTATTATTTGTCATTGAAGAGAATGGCAAGGACATATAGTGAAGATATTTGCCTTGTGGATAGTGCAAGTTCACACATCATTCTCAAAAGTAATATATATTTTACCCATCTTGTGTCAAAAGAAGAATATGTTAATACTATTATTGGCTCAGGCAATATGATAGAAGGCTCTGGAAGAGCTATAATTTTGTTTTCCGGAGGAACAAAATTCATAATAAATAATGCACTATTGTCTACTAAGTCTCTAAAATACTTGTTGAGTTTCAAAGATATTCGCCGAAATGGATATCATATTGAGACAATGAATGAGGGAAATTATGAGTACTTATGTATCACAACTCATGATTCAAATAAAAAGGTTATATTAGAAAAGTTACCCTCACTTTCGAGTCACATGCCATTGTAAACCAGAAGTTTACTAGCCCAAATGAATTCATAACTTGGCACGACCGATTGAGTAATCCGGGAACAACCATGATGCGGAGAATTATTGAAAACTCCCATGGACATTCACTAAAGAACCAGAAGATTCTTAAATCTAGTGAATTTTGTTGTGCTGCATGTTCTTAGGAAAAGTTAATTTTAAGGCCATCACCAGTAAAGATTGAATTTGAGTCCCCTGAATTCCTAGAAAGGATTCAAGGCGATATATGTGGACCTATTCATCCACCATGTGGATCTTTTTGATATTTTATGGTCCTGATAGACGCATCTTCGAAATGGTCACATGTGTGCTTATTGTCTTCTCGAAACCTGGCGTTTGCGAGATTACTTGCTCAAATTATTTGATTAAAAGTACAATTTTCAAAAAATCCAATCAAAGCAATTCGTCTTGATAATGCTGGTGAATTCACTTCCCAAGCCTTTGATACTTATTGTATGGCTAATGAAATAAGTGTTGAACATCCAGTAGCTCATGTTCACACACAAAATGGGTTAGCAGAATCACTTATTAAACGCCTCCAATTAATTGTTAGACCCTTACTTATGAGAACAAATCTCCCAACCTCAGTTTGGGGGCATGCTATTTTACATGCCGCAACACTTATTCATTTGAGGTCAACAAGTTACCATCAGTTCTCTCCTATGCAATTAGCTTTTGGCTAGCAGCCAAATATTTTCCATTTAAGAATATTTGGATGTGCGATATATGTTCCCATTGCACCACCTTCTCGCACCAAAATGGGACCCCAAAGAAAATTAGAGATATATGTTGGATATGATTCTCCATCTATAGTAAGGTATCTTGAGATACAAACTAGGAATGTATTTAAAGCCCGATTTGCGGATTGTCATTTTGATGAATCAAAATTTTCAACATTAGGGGGAGAGAATAAGCTTCTTGAAAAGGAACTTAATTGGAATGCATCATCGTTGATGCATTTATATCCTCGATCAGGGCAATGTGAACTAGAAGTTCAAAAGATTATATATTTGCAAAGAATAGCAAATGAATTGCCTGATGTATTTTCCGATACAAAGAGGATAATCAAATCTTATATACCAGCGAAAAATGCCCCAATTCGAATTTATGTCTCAGTCGGACAAATAGCCATTGAAGCAAATTGATGCCAGAAGCATGGCAGGCCTGTCGGTTCCAAAGACAAAAATTCTCGAAAAAGAAAATAGGTAAATACTATTCTTGTTGAAAAAGACATAGTAAAGACACCTGCAGTTGTCCAAAATTTTGATATAATTTTAACTCCAGAAGACGTTCAGGCACCTGAAAATTGTGAAAATGACGAGATCTCGATAAATTATGTCTTTACAAGAGAGAAATGAGACCGAAATAAGACAATTGTTAATGAAATATTTGCATATAATGTGGCATTAAATATCATGCATGAAAGTAAGGATCTTGAGACAAGATCAGTCAAAGAATGTCGACAAAGGAATGATTGGCCAAAATGGAAAGAAGCTATGAAGGCTGAGTTAGACTCACTTGCAAAACGTGAAACTTTTTTACCTGTAGTCCGTACACCAGAAGATGTAAAACCTGTTGGATACCAATGGGTATTTGTGAGAAAACGAAATGAGAAAAATGAATTTGTACGCTACAAAGCTCGACTTGTGGCACAAGGTTTCTCACAAAGGCCCAATATAGATTATGAAGAAATGTATTCTCCTGTAGTGAATGCAATAACATTGCATTATTTGGTTAGTTTATCCGCATATTATAAACTACATATGCATTTAATGAATGTGATAACAACCTACTTATACGGCTCATTAGATCGTGATATCTATATGAAAGTCCCTGAAGGACTAAAGATATCTAAACCATCCAATGAATATTCGCAAGGGTTATACTCAGTTAAATTGCAAAGATCTTTATATGGTCTAAAGCAATCTGGACGAATGTGGTATAATCGTCTTTCTGAGTATCTGGCCAAAAACGGATTCAAGAATGATGATATCTGCCCATGTGTTTTCATAAAGAAATCTGCATCTGGATTCATTATAATTGTTATGTACGTTGATGATTTAAATATTATTGGAACTCCTGAAAAGATTCCAACAATTATAAAAGCTCTAAAAGAAGAGTTTGAGATGAAAGATCTTAGAAAGATTAAATTTTATCTCGACCTGCAGATTGAGCATACAAAAAATGATATCTTTATTCATCAAACAACATATACAGAAAAAATCTTGAAGAGATTTTATATGGATAAGTCACATCCATTAAGTACCCCCAATGATCGTAAGGTCTTTGAATGTGGAAAAGGATTAATTCCGTCCTAAGGAAGAAAATGAAGATATTATTGGTCCTGAAGTACCATATTTCAGTGTCATTGGAGCACTAATGTATCTTGCTAATAATACAAGACTCGATATATCATTTGCTGTGCTTACTAGCAAGATATAGTTCCTCTCCAACCAGAAGACATTGGAATGGAATCAAACATATATTTCGATATCTTCATAGAACAGTTGATATGAGATTGTTTTATCCCTATGGATCCAAATCACTACTAGTTGGCTATGCAGATGCAAGATACTTGTCTGATCCACACAAAGGGAGATCTCAAACAGGATACCTATTCACATATGGTGGTACAGCTATATCATGGAGGTCCACAAAACAGACGATTGCGGCAACATCCTCTAATCATGTTGAAATACTAGCGATACATGAAGCTAGTCGCGAGTGTTTTTGGCTCAAGAGTTTGATCCAATATATTCTGTCATCATGTGGACTGATTGATCATAAGATAGCTCCAACTGTCCTGTTTGAAGATAATACATCATGCATTGCTCAACTTAAGGGTGGATACATCAAAGGTGATAGAACAAAGCATATTTCTCCCAAATTCTTCTTCACTCATGATCTTCAAAATCAAGAGACAATTGATATCCAACAGATCCGCTCAAGTGACAATCTGGCAGATTTATTCACAAAGTCACTCCCAAAATTCTCCTTTGAAAAATTGGTACATCAGATTGGGATGTATCGATTTCGAGATATTAAATGATGTCGACAAGAGAGTGAGACTGTACTCTTTTTTCGTTGGCAGGTTTTTTTCCATTGGGTTTTTTTTGACAAGGTTTTTAACGAGCCAGTCCCATCACAAAGGATATTGTACTCTTTTTCCTTCACTAAAGTTTTTTTCCCATTGGATTTTTTTTTAGTAAGATTTTATAAATGGTCGTTCAAGGGGGAGTGTTGTGATAAGGATTATGATATGGAAGCCCATTCATTATGGGCGGCTCACACATTCTCAAAACTGATTACATTAAAAAGGTTTAAAAGTATAAACATTTCACCTCTATAAATAGAAAAATGTAATTGTACATTTGTACACAATAACATCAATAAAAGTACTTCTCTCTCTTTTCTTTCCATATTCTACTAATACAATATCAATATATTATAATAGTATTAGTGAATATTAATATTAATGTCTTCTATTTATACTTTGTTATTTTTATTTTATTATATCTTCCTCATTTATTTATTTCACAACAAGCTCCTAATACTTTTTCATTATCAAAATGTCTAAAAGAATCATATACAAGATGCAAAATTTCTACAACTGAAACTTTAATTGAAATGGTAAATCATAATAACTGCGCCTAAATTCAAAACCTTACGAATGTCAAGTAGTGAATAAAAATGCTTAAGTATAGCGTGGGTGAATTTGTGGTGTTATAATGCTTAAAATTGAAGAGCTGTCCAATCAATTTGAAACAAAATAAAAAATGTAAAAGCTCTC
Organism: Arachis hypogaea; assembly: GCF_003086295.3. Classification (NCBI taxonomy): domain Eukaryota; kingdom Viridiplantae; phylum Streptophyta; class Magnoliopsida; order Fabales; family Fabaceae; genus Arachis; species Arachis hypogaea. Next base: position 107,044,180 of record NC_092047.1, on the reverse strand, counting down.
TTGTGTAGCCTCCCTCAAAGATATTCCTTTTTTCCAGCTTTTAGTCCCCATTTTGCCATTACAACAAATAAAGAAAGATTATGCAGAAGATTACAGACTCATCTCATGCATATTTCTCATAATGAACATAACTATTTGTACCAAAACATTCACCATATCTCTTATCCTCTTCTGAGTCAATGACAGCAACTTTAACCTAACAAGCAAAAGTAATAAAAACCAGAGACAAAGGATAATCAAGATGTTTCTCAGCAACAACCTATTTCAAATAATGCTATAGTAATCAATGACTGCTACTTATTGTTACACGAATCCTTGGATTTTCAAGGACAAGAATGATGAAACAAAGTCTAGTTCACAAAGCAGGAAATAGACTTTCAATGATCTTTACACTATTCTCATTCTCTGTTCTATGAGGTCTATTTCTTGAAAAAGAGTCAAATGCAATGAACATTAGGAAATCCAGAAAAAGGCTCTTTTCATAGGTTACTCTCACAAGAGGAACATCATCCTGAATCAAACGGTATGCTTTGTCGAGTATTCTATACGAGATTTCATCGAAATCAAAGCATATGTCCCTTAACTTCTGACCCCAGTGTAAGGCCCTCTCTGGCATCCCTTGCTTAACAAAGTGAGACAAGAGTATATTAGTTGTAGTCACATTTGGGATGAAACCCATCTTAAGTAATTTTCCGGTGAGAATCATAGCGCGATCCAATATATCACCACAAATACCGCCCATCATAGTGTTGTATGTCACTGTATTCGGAACTATACCGGCAGAAACAAGCTGATTCAAAACAATAACTGCTTGATTCATTTTCCGAACCCTGCAGTAACCATGCAAACGTGTATTGTAGGTTGTAATATCTGGGTTGATGCCAGTTGTGTACATCCGGTTAACAATGTCGTCGGCACCAACCAAGTCAAATGCCTTGCAGTATCCTCCAACCAATATGTTAAATGTAAAGATATCTGGCGTCACACCGATCTGGTGCATGTCGAGAAAAGCATCAACTGCCGGCTTCATTTTCCCCTGTCTACAATATCCATTGATGATGATGTTGTAGGTAAAAGTGTCGGGAACAAGTCCTTTTAACCTCATCTCTTTCTCCAAGATCACAGCATCAGTCATATTCCCATACTTGCAAAACCCCCAAATCAAAGAATTGTATGCAAAATTGTTAGGAACAAAACCTATATTCGACATTTCTAAGAACACTTCATACGCCTTCTCAACCATACCTGCTTTAGCAAATCCATCTATTAAGGCTGTAAAGGCAACAGCATCTGGATAGATACCTCTCTCTTTCATTTCTGTCCAGAGAAATAGAGCCTCATCTAGTTCATTCATCTTGAAACATGCATCCAAAAGCAATGTGTACGAAACTTTGTTGATGGGAAAACCCTTCTCTAGCATCCTATACAAAAGTGTCCTGGCTTCGTGTGGCATCCCTTTCCTACACAAACCCATAAGCAAAGAATTACACGTAGACGACGAGGGAGTGAAGCCAAATTTAACCAAAATTTGATAGCAATCAAAAGCTTTGTCTTCTAAACCTTCCCGGCTATAGGCTCCTATTAAAGAGTTAAACGCAACCACACTAACAGTCAGCCCCTTTTCAAGCAAATCTTGTAAACATTTCATCGCCTCATCAGGTCTGCCAGACCAACAAAGCCATGATACTGCTACATCACAAAACGAGCAATCCGGATACGGTTCTGGTACTATTAAGCCTTTCAAAAAATTGTTCAATTCATCTTTTCTCCCGTATTTATATTGCCCCGCAACCAAAATGTTAAAAGTCACACAATCAGGAGAAATGCCTTTAGTCCTCATTTCTTTGTAGAGCGAGTACGCTTGACCCACCTCCCTCGACTTAACATATCCATCCATTAGCGTATTGTATACCGAAATATTCGGAGTCACACCCATGTCAAGAATTTCATCAAAGATCTTTTTGGCCTCAACCACATTCCCTTCCCGGCAAAGAGCATGCATAATGGTATTGAAGGTGACAATGCTGGGTTGACAACCGCATTCCATCATCGAATGTAGACGATCAACCGCCACCGAAGTCTTCCCCCTTGTGCAGTAAGCATGGATAAGAATGTTATTGGTAATAACATCAGGCCGGCAGCCGAACTTGGGCATCAAATGCAACAAACTTTCTCCAATAACAAGTCTCCCTTGTCTACAAAACCCATAAATCATCGCATTAAGCGTGATAACAGAAGGACGAGGCCCCATACAGAGCATATCTTTAAACAACTTCCAAACACTACCATAATCACCAACTCTAAGTAACAACTTTATAAGAATGGTAATTGCTGACAAACTTGGAAAAACACCTACAACCCTCATCTTATGCAAAATATCCAAAGCCTCAAAACTCATTCCCACATTCAAAAAGCCCCTCATAAGAGTGTTCAAGACAGAAAAATCAGATTCATACCAGGAATGGTTCTTCCAAATTAACTGCACGAGTTCCTTTCTTCTACTAGGTCCAACCCTCGCAATGAGCCAAGAAACCACGTCCTGTGCGAGAAGCTGCAGCTTCTTTGCCGCTAAAACATGCGCAGCAACACAGCAAGACCGAACAACCTCGTCGGAATCATGGTTGTCTCCCAAAGCCAGCTTAAAGAATGCGAAAGCAGCATCATGGGTGAGCATCAACTTCATGATGTTGACGAGAGAGAAAGGACACAAGCGTAAAGAGAAATCCTTCAATATAAAACCCTGGTTGTTCTTTATTATGTGGGAGAAGCCCACAAGCACTAATCGGCGTTCCCTTGGGGTAATTATGCTTAAAGGCTTGAAATTTGAGGTCCCCGATGGAAGAAACTGATTCAAATAATCACCGCATTCGAAAGAAGAAGAAGAAGAAGAAGGCGTGTAGGAGTGTGTGAATCGAAGGTCGAGGGAAAGGAGAGTGAGAGAGTACAGAGTGTGGTGGTGGTGGTGGTGGTGGTGCTTGTTGAAGAGAGAGAGAAGAAGAGAGGTAGTGACATGTGACATTCGGAGCTTCCGTCGGAGGACCGGCTGGCTTGGAGGTGAGACGGTGGCTGCCGAAGACAAGAGAGGCAGGGGAAGAGAGAACACAGAACCCTGGGCTTAGGGTTTCTCTCTTGGTCATGCTTCGACGAGGTTTTTTTTTTTTTTTTTCTTTTTGGCATGGATTTGAAAACCAGCCGAGTTCTGGTTCGTTTCGACCAACTGGTTCTCGGACAATTTTCCGATTCAACTTCAACTTTTAAAATAGATGATTTTTTATAGGTGAAAATTGTTGTGATAAGGATTCTATCACACTTTACGTAGATGCCCATTTTTCATGAGGTGTAGTTTCTCAAGGATGACTTAGAAGACCACATTTAATATGAACTTGAAAAGTTTTTTCATGTACGTGTATAAATAGAGGCTTAAGCCTCTGGATGGAAACACACTACAAGCAATAACAAAAATACTATTCTCCCTTCCTTTTCATACAAATAAATCAATCTTATTTTATGCTGCAATCAAATACTCTTCTTCTTATATTTCTACTACAATTCTTTCTCTTCTTTTATTTTATAAGTATTTTAAATTCTATTTTCTATTACTCTTTACATATAATATTAATAGCAATATTAATCATCTTTATTATATTGAGATTGTAACAATAAACAAATGCAATTCTCTCTCTCTTTATTTTTAATACTCCTTTCTATCTTTGTATATATATACACATTACAACATATAATATTATTATATATATATAAATTATTATTGGGCTAATTATTTTAATACTAGAGTCTTCTATTTATACATCTCTATTATATATATCTTTTATTTTACAACACGTTATCAGCACGAGACTCTGATCAAATTTTTAGGAAGACTCGGGTAACAAATTTTCATTATGTCGAAGCTCTCTCATCTTGAATTCAATGCTCTTGATATATCTGGAAACAATTATTTATCATGGATATTAGATGCTGAAATCCATCTTGATTCAATGGATCTTGGAGATACCATTAAGGCTGAAAATAATGCATCCCAGAAGGATAAAGCTAAAGCCATGATTTTTCTCCGTCGTCATCTTGACGAAGGATTGAAAAATGAATATCTTACATTAAAAGATCCTGCAGATCTTTGGAAAGACCTTGAAGAAAGGTATAATCATCAGAAAACGGTGATACTTCCTCAGGCCCGATATGAATGGACGCATTTGCGTTTACAAGATTTTAAATCTATAAATGAATATAATTCTGCAATGTTTCGGATCACCTCACGAATGAAATTGTGTGGGAAAAAAATAACTGATCATGATATGTTGGAGAAAACTTTCTCAACCTTCCATGCCTCGAATGTGCTCCTGCAGCAGCAGTATCGAGAGAAAGGGTTTAAAAAATATTCTGAGTTAATTTCTTGCCTCCTTGTTGCTGAACGCAACAATGAGTTGTTATTAAAAAATCATGAAGCGCGCCCAGCTGGCGCCGCCCCATTTCCGGAAGTAAATGCGGCAAATCATTACCCCAGAAGAGGTAAATGGCAAGCTTTTAATAACAAGAAAAATTATGGAAGGAAAAAGAATTATGTTCAAAAGAGAGGATCTCACCAGAAGTGGGACAAAGAAAAGAATATCGGGCAGAATAAATCAACCGAGGAGAAGTGTTTCCGCTGTGGTGGAAAGGGCCATTGGTCACGTACCTGTCGTACCCCAAGGCACCTAGTCGATCTTTACCAGGCATCTTTGAAAAAGAACGACAAAGGAAAGGAAACAAATTTTGTTTCAAATGATGCTGAGAACTCCACCACTCATTATGATGTATCTGATTTCTTTGAGGACCCTGAAGGAAATATTGGCCATTTGATCAATGATGGAATAGTTTAATATGTGAAATTGTGAAGTATCTATGTAAATAAATAATGTTAAAAAAAAAAATTTATTGTTAAAGTTTTATTTTCTATGTATTTAAGTTTCAAATGTGATGTACATAAATAATGAAATATTGATATTTATGAATTTTGAAATTATTAATTGTGTCAAATTTTAAAATAAAATTTTGGTATATGACATTATTTTATGTACAGTGTTTCTTAGAAAATAATTCTGATCAAGTATTCAATTTAACTGTGCATACTACTCATTTTATTATTATTTGTTTTTGAAGAGAATGGCAAGGATATGTAATGAAGATGTATGCCTTGCGGATAGTGCAAGTTCGCACACTATTCTCAAAAGTGATATATATTTTACCCATCTTGTGCCAAAAGAGGAATATGTTAACACTATTATTGGCTCAGGCAATGTGATAGAAGGCTCCGGAAGAGCTATAATTTTGTTTCCTGGAGGAACAAAATTTATAATAAATAATGCACTATTATCTACCAAGTCTCTGAGAAACTTGTTGAGTTTCAAAGATATTCGCCGAAATGGATATCATGTTGAGACGATGAATGAGGGAAATCATGAGTATTTATGTATAACAACTCATGATTTAAATAAGAAAGTTATATTAGAAAAATTACCCTCACTTTCATCTGGGTTGTATTATACCAAGATTAGTGCAATTGAATCACATGCCACTGTAAACCAGAAGTTTACTAGCCCAAATGAATTCATAACTTGGCACGACCGTTTGGGTCATCCGGGAACAACCATGATGAGGAGAATTATTGAAAACTCTCATGGACATTCACTAAAGAACCAGAAGATTCTTAAATCTAGTGAATTTTGTTGTGCTGCATGTTCTCAAGGGAAGTTAATTTTAAGGCCATCACCAGTAAAGATTGGATTTGAGTCCCCTGAATTCCTAGAAAGGATTCAAGGCGATATATGTGGACCTATTCATCCACCATGTGGATCTTTTAGATATTTTATGGTCCTAATAGACGCATCTTCAAGATGGTCACATGTGTGCTTATTATCTTCTCGCAACCTGGCGTTTGCGAGATTACTGGCTCAAATTATTCGATTAAAAGCACAATTTCCAGAAAATCCAATTAAAGCAATTCGTCTTGATAATGCTGGTGAATTTACTTCCCAAGCTTTTGATGCTTATTGTATGGCTAATGGAATAAGTGTTGAACATCCAGTAGCTTATGTTCACACACAAAATGGGTTAGCAGAATCACTTATTAAGCGTCTCCAATTAATTGCTAGACCCTTGCTTATGAGAACAAATCTCCCAACCTCGGTTTGGGGGCATGCAGTTTTACATGCTGCAGCACTTATTCGTTTGAGGCCAACGAGTTACCATCAGTTCTCTCCTATGCAATTAGCTTTTGGCCAGCAGCCAAATGTTTCCCATTTAAGAATATTTGGGTGTGCGATATATGTTCCCATTGCGCCACCTAATCGCACCAAAATGGGACCCCAAAGAAAATTGGGGATATATGTTGGATATGATTCTCCCTCTATAGTGAGGTATCTTGAGATACAAACTGGTGATGTGTTTAAAGCCCGGTTTGCAGATTGTCATTTTGATGAATCAAAATTTCCAACATTAGGGGGAGAGAATAAGTTTCCTGAAAAGGAACTTAATTGGAATGCATCATCGTTGATGCATTTAGATCCTCGATCAGCGCAATGTGAACTAGAAGTTCAAAAGATTATACATTTGCAAAGAATAGCAAATGAATTGCCTGATGCATTTTCCGATACAAAGAGGATAACCAAATCTTATATACCAGTGGAAAATGCCCCAATTCGAATTGATGTCCCAGTAGGACAAGTAGCCACTGAAGCAAATTCACGCCAGAAGCGTGGCAGGGCGGAAAATGCCCCAATTCGAATTGATGTCCCAGTTGGACAAACTGCCACTGAAGCAAATACACGCCAGAAGCGTGGCAGGCCTGTCGGTTCCAAAGATAAAAATCCTCGAAAGAGAAAAGAGGTAAATACGATTCCTGTTGAAAAAGACATAGTAAAGACACCTGCAGTTGTCCAAAATTCTGATATAACGCCAGAAGACGTTCAGGTACCTGAAAATTGTGAAAATGACGAGATCTCGATAAATTATGTCTTTACAGGAGAGAAATTGAACCGAAATAAGACAATTGTCAATGAAATATTTGCATATAATGTGGCATTAGATATCATGCATGAAAGTAAGGATTTTGAGCCAAGATCACTCGAAGAATGTCGACAAAGAAATGATTGGCCAAAATGGGAAGCAGCCATGAAGGCTGAGTTAGACTCACTTGCAAAACGTGAAGTCTTTGGACCTGTAGTCCGTACACCAGAAGATGTAAAACCTGTTGGATACAAATGGGTATTTGTGAGAAAACGAAATGAGAAAAATGAAGTTGTGCGCTACAAAGCCCGACTTGTGGCACAAGGTTTTTCACAAAGGCCCGGTATAGATTATGAAGAAACGTATTCCCCCGTAGTGGATGCGATAACATTGCGTTATTTGGTCAGCCTATCTGCATATCATAAATTGCATATGCATTTAATGGATGTGGTAACAGCCTATTTATATGGCTCATTAGATCGTGATATCTATATGAAAGTCCCTGAAGGACTAAAGATATCTAAACCATCCAATGAATATTCGCAAGGGTTATACTCAGTCAAATTGCAAAGATCTTTATATGGTCTAAAGCAATCTGGACGAATGTGGTATAATCGTCTTACTGAGTATCTGGCCAAAAACGGATTCAAGAATGATGATATCTGCCCGTGTGTTTTCATAAAGAAATCTGCATCCGGATTCATTATAATTGCTGTGTACGTTGATGATTTAAATATCATTGGGACTCCTGAAGAGATTCCAACAATTATAAAAACTCTAAAAGAAGAGTTTGAGATGAAAGATCTTGGAAAGACTAAGTTTTGTCTCGGCCTACAGATCGAGCATATAAAAAGTGGGATCTTTATTCATCAAACAACATACACAGAAAAGATCTTGAAAAGATTTTACATGGATAAGTCACATCCATTAAGTACCCCAATGATTGTAAGATCTTTAGATGTGAAAAAGGATCAATTCCGTCCTAAAGAAGAAAATGAAGATATCCTTGGTCCTGAAGTACCATATCTTAGTGCCATTGGAGCGCTAATGTATCTTGCTAATAATACGCGACCTGACATATCATTCGCGGTGAATTTACTAGCAAGGTATAGTTCCTCTCCAACCAGAAGACATTGGAGTGGAATCAAACAAATTTTTCGATATCTTCATGGAACGGTTGATATGGGATTGTTTTATCCCTATGGATCCAAGTCACAACTAGTTGGCTATGCAGATGCCGGATACCTGTCTGATCCACATAAAGGGAGGTCTCAAACAGGATACCTATTCACATATGGTGGTACAGCTATATCATGGAGGTCCACGAAACAGACGATAGCAGCAACCTCCTCTAATCATGCTGAAATACTGGCGATTCATGAAGCTAGTCGCGAGTGTTTTTGGCTGAGGAGTCTGATTCAATATATTCTGTCATCATGTGGACTAATTGATCATAAGATAGCTCCAACTGTCCTGTTTGAAGATAATACAGCATGCATTGCTCAACTTAAGGGTGGATACATCAAAGGTGATAGAACAAAGCATATTTCTCCCAAATTCTTCTTCACTCATGATCTTCAAAATCAAGGGACAATTGATGTCCAACAGATCCGTTCAAGTGACAATCTGGCAGATTTATTTACAAAGTCACTCCCAAAATCCTCCTTTGAAAGATTGGTACATAAGATTGGGATGCGCCGATTTCGAGACATTAAATGATGTCGGCAAGAGGGGAGACTGTACTCTTTTTTCCTTGGTCAAGTTTTTTTTCCCATTGGGTTTTTCTTGACAAGGTTTTTAATGAGGCAGCCCCATCATTAAAGGATATTGTACTATTTTTCCTTCACTAAGGTTTTTTTCCCACTGGGTTTTTCTTTAGTAAGGTTTTAACGAGGCAATAATCCTAAATGGTCATCCAAGGGGGAGTGTTGTGATAAGGATTCTATCACACCTTACGTGGATGCCCATTTTCCATGAGGTGTAGTTTCTCAAGGATGACTTAGAAGACCACATTTAATATGAACTTGAAAAGTTTTCTCATGTACGTGTATAAATAGAGGCTTAAGCCTCTGGATGGAAACACACTACAAGCAATAACAAAAATACTATTCTCCCTTCCTTTTCATACAAATAAATCAATCTTATTTTATGCTGCAATCAAATACTCTTCTTCTTATATTTCTACTACAATTCTTTTTCTTCTTTTATTTTATAAGTATTTTAAATTCTATTTTCTATTACTCTTTACATATAATATTAATAGCAATATTAATCATCTTTATTATATTGAGATTGTAACAATAAACAAATGCGATTCTCTCTCTCTTTATTTTTAATACTCCTTTCTATCTTTGTATATATATACACATTACAACATATAATATTATTATATATATATAAATTATTATTGGGCTAATTATTTTAATACTAGAGTCTTCTATTTATACATCTCTATTATATATATCTTTTATTTTACAACAAAAATTTACATTCTGTTGTTTTAATGTGAAATTGATATTTAAGAATCGTTAGATAATTTGATAAGTTTGACTAAATCGTCTAATAATTATTAATAATTAACTTCACATAAATACAACTATATGTAAGTCTTCACCTTTTTTATATGAACTGACCGTATTAGTCCCCTATTATCAATTCAGTTAGTCCAACCGGTCGGTTTAATATGATTTTTAGAATAATGACTATGTTGGTGAATAAACTATACAATTTGAGTATTTGACAACCACATCTTACCAGCATACTATAAATTAAGAGTGTTTAATCCAAACCGATTTAAATTAAATCTCTTATTCAATCCAATTCAAACTGAAAAATCAATTAAAACCGCACTAATTTGGATTTGATTCTGTTTTGTCGATTTTTAGCAAATAGATGGTGGTTCGATATCTAATGATCTGGAAGCGAAACATACTCTTCTGTGCGGGTACCAGTTTTCTAGAAGTGCATCAAAAGCATCTTCGATTAGACCAATTTTGAAAAAATAAAATAAAGTAAATCTATGAATTAATCAAAAGAGCTTAAAATTTAAAGTTCTGAAATCCAAATAAATAATAAAACAGAAAAGTTTGTAAAGAAAAACAAATAAGATGCTTTCAATTGGATCCAAGGACTTCAATATGAAAAACTTAAAGGCAGAAGTATAAATTGAACCTCGAAAGTAAAGAACAATTAATAAATAAACTTGATTGAAATGTTAAGTTTACAGGAAAAATAAAATGAAAGAAAGAAGAAGATGGAAGGAACCCTACATAAAATGTAACTCGAATGCAAACTCAGGGATTTGTTGGGATGTGAGAGTGCTAGAGTATTTTTTCTGAGTAAAAGTTCCAACCTTTATTCACTAAGAATTCCTAGTATTTATAGGCTAATCTTACATAACTTTCCATTAATTTACAATTAATTATAATTAAATATGGTATTTCACATTTTGAAGTGCAGTCTCTCTTGGTAACCGTTCCCGTCGCATAATTGATGACATTTTTCATGATCTCCTCGTGCAATAAAAGCCATTAACTTCCCACTTCCACAACTAATCGATCAGCTCTTTCGAAGGCCTTACTTAATTCTTCGAATCGAATCTCCAACTCGATTTGGCTTACTTCGATCAACAAAACAATCGAAATCCATATCAGCACCAATTACCTCCAACTTCAGACTTACAAGTGTACCTTCTCGAAAAACCATATTCAACTCATTTCGATTCATCTCACTGTTATCGAAAATACTTTTTCCGATCAACAAATTGCCCCCTTGGATTAATGTGGTTGCTTTCGATATTATTATCGAACAATAAAACACTTAATACAAAAGATATCAGTTTTCAAATCAATGATAATTGTCATTTAAGACTCCCCATTACCACTGAGCCACTCAACACGTTTTCCGAGACTTGCGCTTTCTCTTTCTACCACTTCATCTTCTTCACGAAGTTACCTCTATTTGCATTCCTTTCACAGTAACGGCTACAGTGATACTTTTAAATTTCACCATTTCTTCTTCATTCAAATCTCTTGAACTCCTCATTCTCTGAACTCCCTTCACATCAAGAATTTTCCCACAAAATCTTCAATCTTCAACTTCCCTTGATGATGGCTGGGTCTTCCTCTCGTCCCATTTCTCAAGATAAGGGTAAAGGCCATGCAACAGCATCGCCATCTCCACTAGCTCTTTGCATCCTTAATCAAATCAATGATGAAATCATTGATGACCCCCATCTACAAGTCGATGATACCAGGATTCTAATCTCCTTCACAATCGGTGCAGATATACACTGCTTCTTCGGACCGATTAAAACTCTTGAAAGGGCAAACAAAAAGCTTTCTTTCTTCCCTAATGCCGAAGGAGAAGATTTATTGATAAACCAAGCTTTTAACATCTCTCACTACATCAACCAAAAACCATTTCGAAACAATCCAAAAATCAAACCTCGAGGGTCTGATTTTACCACTTGGTACCAACGCCTCGAACCCACAAAGGGTGCTTCCTGGGGAGCCCTAGGAATACAATAACTGTTAAGGCTTTCTCACTTCTCACTCACCGCACATCCCTGGATGATTGGAGCAGTAACTTGCTTCTGGAATAGAACTACCAATAACTTCCATCTCCCCTGTGAAATGATCGGAATGTCTCTCCTCGATGTAGCTGCTATTACAGGACTCCCAATAAATTCTCCAGACTGTACCCCTGACATGCAATCTCAGCGCCAGTACAATGTCACCTTCAACACCCCATACAGTGACTTCATCACCCATAATATGGGTGCAGATGGTACAGAAATCACAGATAATGAACACGTTGCCTTCTTGTTTTACTGGTTAAACGCAGTTCTGTTCTGTTCCCGAAGCGTACAGATGTCAAAACTCTTCCTTCCCCTAGCTGCTCTTTTACATGAGGGAAAAACTCTCAACTTGGCCAAGCTTCTTCTAGGACATATTTTTGAAGAACTTGGCCTGCTTGTTTGTGACCTCCGGGACAACAAAATAATCAACACAGGAGGTCCACTTTGGCTTCTTCAATTATGGCTCAATGCCATTTTCGAAAATTACATGATAAAACCTGCAAGGGGCAACACTGATAAACAGCACATCGAGGGTTTTCGCTTATCCGATTACAAGCCCAATTTTCCAAATGCTCAATCGGACGAAGACAAATTTTAGGCTGTTTTTTCTCTTTTCTATTCTTGCAAAAATTTTGATAATGATCAACTCAATTTCACTCCTTTTTTGCGTCGCAACTGCGGTCCTGCCTGGCTCGATCGTTTCTTCTTTCCAAACACTAATGAGAAAAGTAACCTTGCAAATCGAACTTGGGCACACCTACTGGCTGTTCAAGTAATACCAATAGGGTTGCCACAATATAAGAAGGAAAGGTTTAAAATAACCTTGTACGCTCCTCATTTGATTGCAAGACAATTGAGATTCTCTCAAGCCATCCCAACTCCTCAACCTCGACACAGTGAACTATTCTGTCAGATTACCCTGACATTTCAGGAAGACTTCAACACTTGCCTCTTAAAAAATCAAAAACGAAGAGACCGCTTCAACTTCTTGATTTATGAACGCAGTTCATTTATCACCAAAACTTATCTTGAATGGTGGACTGCTTATTATTCAAGGTATACCCGTACCTTAGAAGAAATTCAGCAAACTGCTATTCGAGTAACCGTTACTAAAAGCTCTCCAAAAAGAACTCATAAGAGGAGAGCTGAAGCTGCTCGGCCACCACCACATAAGATCAGAAGAACTCCTACTAGAACTTCTCGCAGAGTAATTTTTCTATTCATAACTCCACTTTCAAATTCGAAATGTCCTTCGAATATTACTATTATACATTTTTTTTTAAAAAACTATTTGATCCTGAACTTTTAACAGCTAGTTTTGCAATCATCAAGCAAAAGCGATGATGAAAGTGAACCAACCAACAAGGATTCTCTCGCTGCTTCCTCTCAATCAGAAGATGCAGCCGATTCTGATCCTGGCTCTCAGCTAACACTAAGGTCCAGAATTCCTCAGGTAACACATCCATTACTATATACCTCTTATTTAGTTTAAAAATAGATCTTAAACTCATAATTATGTACCTTTTATATTAGCCCATTAATGTTTCCCAGGCGGCTTCTTTCACTGGAGCTCTCGATCAATTAATACCTCAACAACAAAATGACCCAGAGCACTCCACATCACATGATTCAATTCAATTCACAGGATCCCTGCAATCAATTCCTGCTACTCGTCCACCTCTTCTTCACACAACACAGGTGATCGATCTGACAGAAAATCCTCTGCATCATTCTCCAAAAGAGACACATAGACTTGAATCAACTTCACCAAACAATCAAGCTGCACTAATTGAAGAGAACCAAACGGTTCCAGACTTCGATTCTGCTCTAAAGCCACTGACACCACCAATTCATATTCCTCTCGATCCAAGGTTTTTGAGACCCCTCCAGAGTTACAACCTGATCCTTCACTCCAAACCCCTCCGGGACCAAGACCAGGGACATCGAATATTCCTATCACTCCAAGTAGTGCTACCTTGGATGACCTGATTTCTGTTTTGAATAAAATTATCCAAGAAAAGAAAGTACTAGTCCCTATTCCAGAAATTTCAAGGTCTGCCACATCAAGACCTCCAATCGAATTAGAACCTAACACTCGAGAACAACTTCGATTACTCATCAAACTTTTGGATCATCCACTTACTTCATGGGTTAATGATCCAATCCTCAACAAACTCCTGGAGGACTGCTTAAATTCTTCTTTTGAATTTCCAAACAACACACCATATTCTGCTTCAATCCAAGAATTCAAACAACTTCTCAATGATAGCATTGCATCTCAGTTTCAACTTCAGGAAACTGAAAATGAAGAAGCTACAGCCAAATCTAAAATAGAAAACTGTCTTGCAACTGCTCAACCAATCCAATCCTCTCGTGAGGAATTTGATGTAAGAATCTCTCATGCTATTTCTGTTCAGGCTTTTCATGATCAAGAAGAAGCAAGACTCGAAGCAGAATTGACTCAACTTCAAAAACAACTCGCCATTATACGCCAAGATAGAGCCATCCTAGCCAAACTTCTGGCTGCAGCCCAACAAGAGCAACATCTCCTTATCTAGAAACTTGTCTTAATCGACACCGAGCGGGGAGAATATGAAAAATAACTCGAGAAAATTCAAACTGACAAGTTCAAGCAGATTGAAATGCCTACGATTCTGGAAAACCAAAGGACAAAGCTGCGCTCTGATTTGGCGAAACTATTGGCATCGTGAACTTTTTTTTATTACTTTACTTTTGTAATGATTTCCTCCTTTTCTGAACTTATGCCTGTTGAATTTCTATATTTTCCAGCAATAGAAATATTTCAGATATTTCCCATTAATCGAATTAACCACTTTCCCTGACTCAATATCTTTAATCTGATAGGCATTTCCAGAAAATACCCCTATCACTTGAAAGGGACCTTCCCAGTTATGGGACCATTTACCAAGAAATTTCGATTTCTTTTCCATTGGTAAAATAACTTTCAAAACTAACTCACATATCTTGAAAGATTTCTCCTTAATTCGACGATTATAACTTCGAGCAATACCTTCTTTTTGTCGAATTACATTATCCAGTGCCAGGATTCGCTTTGAATCTAGCTCATTTAATTCATCGAACATTGCATTCCAATAGTCATCGACTGGCAACTCACTCTGCTTCGATACTCTTAGGGTGTTCAAATTAATTTCCAATGGTAATACTGCATCATGACCATACACCAACTTATAAGGTGAGGTTCCTGTCGAACCTCTTGGTGAATTCCGATAAGCCCACAATACTTGACTTAAAGTCTCATGCCATGTTCGAGGTTTATTCCCGATATGCTTTTTAATCAAACCAATCAATATCTTATTTGCTGCCTCCACTTGCCCATTAGCCTATGCATAATAAGGAGTTGAAGTAACCATACTAATGTTTCTTAAAGCCGTAAAATTTTTAATTCGCTGGCCAGTAAACATAGTTCATTGGTCAGTACTTAATGTCTGAGGAATTCCAAATCGATGAATAATATTTTTCTCGACAAAATCAATTATCTCTGTTTCACCAACTTCTACTAAAGGAATTGTTTCAACCCATTTCGTGAAATAATCAATAGCCACTAAAATAAATTTGTGCTGTTTCGATGAAGGGGGGTGAATCAATCCAATTAGATCTAAAGCCCAACCTCTAAATGGCCATGGCTTTATTATCGAATGCAATTCAGCCGCAGGAATCTGTTGTATCGAACCATATTTCTGACATTCTTGACATGCCTTTGCATAATCAATACAATCTTTTATCATAGATGGCCAAAATACATGATTGCGATATAACACCCATCTCATTTTCTTTCCTGCCTGATGAGCACCACATATTCCATTATGAACTTTACCCAAAGCAATGTTTTGATCTTCTCGACTCAAACATCTCAACAAACTTCCATCGATCCCTTTTTTGTATAACTCATCAGCTAATAAAACGAAGTTCATCGCTTGCAACTTTAATTTTCTATCAACTGCAATATTGGGATCTTTCAAATACCGAGCAATAGGTTTTCTCTAATCAGAATCCTCCCATTCATCCATGCATAACACCTCTCTCTCACTTGCTGGTATTAAAATTTGATGGATACTAGATAATTTCTTAATAGTTTCTGGACCAATCCGATACCTCGAAGCAATTTGGGCTAACTCATTAGTAATCTCATTATGAATTCTAGGGATATGCACCAAAGAAACTTTTCGAAAAGACGTCAATAACTCCCAAGCAGTTACTAAATATTTTTGTAACGTCTCATTATTACACTTAAACTCCTTCGACAACTGCTTTAAAACTAACTGTGAATCCCCCAGAATTTGAACTTCTAAAGCTCCTTTGTCGATTAAAATTTCTAGACCCAAAATCAAAGCCTCATATTCGGCTACATTATTGGAAAATGATACTTTAATTCGAACAAGAATTCTGATGGAATACCCTCTGGTGAGATAATGAGGATTCCAACCCCCGCGCCATCTTTATGTTTGGATCCATCGAAATACAATTTCCAATAATTAACTTCTACATCAACTATATTTGCTCCCTAGTCATTCAGATCTTTCGAATTGTCTACAAGAAAATCTGCAATGACCTGTCCTTTCACAGCCTTAGCCGGGACATATTGTAAATCAAATTCTGTTAATGCCAGCATCCATTTTCCTAAACGTCCTCTTAACATAGGAAAACTTAGCATATATTTAATAAGATCGGTTTGTGTTATTACTTTCACCGATTTAGCCACCATGTAACATTTTAACTTCATACAAGCATGATATAGCGACAAGCATAATTTTTAAATCAGGGAATACCTTATCTCGATATCAGTTAGAACTCGACTAAGGTAATAAACCACCCGTTCATGCCAATTCTTATCATCTTGGGATAACATACACCCTATAGTGTTTTCAGATGCTGCAATATATAATTTTAAAGGTTTAGATGGACGTACATTCACCATAGTTGGAGCTTTTGATAAATATGACTTAATCGAATCAAACGCCGATTGATGTTTTGTGGTCCATTCGAATTTTGAACCATTCTTTAATTTCACCAAAGGCGTGAATACCCTAGTTCGATCTGAAAGATTCGAAAAGAATCTCCTAAGGTAATTTACTTTTCCCAAAAACGATTGTACTTCCTTCTTCGATTTGGGTGCAGATAATGCTAATATCGCATCTGCTTTATTTTTATCAATAGCTATCCCCTTTTTATGAACAACAAAGCCTAAGAAGTTTCCATCTGATACCCCAAAAGCACATTTCAAAAGATTCATTTTTAATCCTTTCTTCCTCATAGTAAGGAATGATTTTCTTAAATGATCTATATGCTGACCCATAGAAATCGATTTTACCATCATCGATATACACCTCCATAAACTTCCCAATAAACTCATAAAAAATGGCATTCATGGCACGCTGATATGTTGCCCCAGCATTCTTCAAACCAAAAGGCATAACCACCCACTCATACGTATCTAATGCCCCAGGACAACAAAAGGCAGTTTTAGCCACGTCATCTTCTGCAATAAAGATTTAGTTATATCCAGAATAACCGTCCATGAAACTAAGAATTTCATTTCCTGCCGCAGAATTGATTAACATGTATGCAATCGGCATAAAATATTCGTCCTTTGGGGTGGCATTATTTAAATCTCGAAAATCGATACACACCCTTAACTTCCCATTTTTCTTCATCACAGGAACAATATTCGATACCAACTCCACATATCGTGTAGTTTGAATAAACTTTGCCTTGATCAAGCGTTCTATTTCTTCTTTTATTTTCACATTGATTTCAGGAGCAAAATGTCTTGGGGTTTGCTTCACAGGTCGAGCGTTGGGCTTTAATGCTAATCGATGTTTTATTAATGAACGATCGAGACCAGGCATCTCATGGTAATCCCACGCAAAGCAATCTTTAAACTCATGTAATAAATTGACAAGGTCAGTTCGAAAAGGATCAATAAGATCTTTACATATATATGTAATTTGAACGTCATCATGAGTCCCCAAATTAATTTCCTCCAAAGGATCCTGAGATTCGAACCCTTTATAGTGATCATCCTCTTTAATTGAATATTTTTCAAATCCCAAAGGCTCCAAATCATAAATACAATCGAAAGTAAAATCAATAGAATCATGAGAAATAGAAGAAACTTGACTTTTGACTAAATCATTACTATTCTTATTTTATACACAATGGGCCTCTGCAATTGGCAGTCCGACTCACATCACGAGTTTCATTACAAGAAATAGAAAAATCATAACTAAATTTGACTGGAAGCATCGAATCAAACATACTACCATTAATAAGTTTACTAACCCTATCTGATTCAACTTCATCAGAAGAATCATCTTTATTTCCTAATAACTGCAAATTATTTAAATAATTTTGTAATGTTACCAGGTAGTCAGAAACTTCCTCAACCTGGTCCATGGAGCAATCCCTTCCAAAGTCCTCAAGAGGAACAATCCCAACCAGTTGGTTCAAAGTCCAACACTGGATAACGCAACTTCACCGAAAGACCTTTCGAAGACAAGTAACACCATTCACAGTTATAAGGACTTAATGATCGATCAACATCAAAGGGCTTTAACTTACGATTATAAATCTTGAAATCGACATGCATTTGTTCGACGTATAAATTCGAATCTGCCTTGACGGTTTCAGGTTTACCCTCACTGGTCCATAGAAGAACCCTTTGATGCACAGTAGAAGGTACAGCTCCCACACCGTGTATCCAATCTCGTCCTAATAAAGCGTTATAACTCGCTTTCGAAGGGACCACTACGAAGACAGTGTTACGCTCAAATGAGCCAACCTTTACAGTTAGAGTCACCAATCCCCTGGCTGGAGTTGAAACCCCACTAAAATCTGTCACAGCAATATTCGTAGGGACTAAATAGTCTGGATGCTTCCCTACTTTAATTAGCATCCTTTCTGGCAGTAGACTAATTGCAGCACCACCATCAATCAAGACCTTATTCCCTTTTATCCCACTAAGAGTAGTTGTTATGTAGAATGGGTGAAGGTGAGACATTTGCTTCTCAGTAGGCCATAAAAAATAGCCTGGCTCATCCTCGATTCGAATGAAGGAAAAAGCTTCCTCATCCTCCAAATCATAATCCACATCAGGATCTCCTTCATATTCCCCCAAATACTCAGTGGGAATGATCGATATCGTCCCAACCATATCGTCATCGCCCTCATCGAAATATTCCTCATCCACATCAACATCTTTGTGTTTTTCAACTTCAGAGGACTGGGTTATTGCCTTGTCCTTTTCCATCTTGGCAGGTGATGGAATTTCTTTAGGATAAGTTTCCCCATCGGAAGAAAAGACTATTCTTGAATGCACAGAGGGCGTTGCCCCCTTGCTTAATTCTTTGCCTGTCTCAACTGAAAGTTTCTTATTCTGATTGAAACTTCTCCTTCCTCCTCTTCCTTGAGAAAAACCCCTGGCACGACCTCAATAATAAGCATACTGATTCCGAGAAGGTGCTCGATGCCCCCACTGAGGATTACGCCGATATAAATGATCATATTTCTGGAATTTCTGACAATTCCTAATCCACTGAACACCTATAGCCTGAGAACGGCTTAAAGGTGTACTTACATTCTCTCGAGGGGTCTTCGAACTAGAGCCCTCTATACGCCTGAGTGGCTTCTTTTGACGGGCCTGTTCTTCTCTATGAGCCAACTTTTTCTTCATCCTTTCTTTTTCAAAGATTGTTGCTGCTTCAGCATCAAAAACAACATTACACCGTGGACACAGGGATACATCCCGGTCTTTGATCTTCTGCTGAACTAAGAAGTCCAGTAAACTGTCCCCTGTTCTAGGGTATACCGATCTGACCTGTGACTCAAAATCATCGAGAGCCACATCAAAATCGTAGGACATGCCCACCATGTTACTCCAAAGCAAGGTTCAACATAACTGGCCTCAACTTCGAAGGGATCTATATCAACCTTCATTTTTTTTTTTGCCATCATCGAATTTCAATCGCCCTTCCATTATCGCCTCTTGAATCAAGTCCCTGAAATGGACACAACTATTAGTCGAATGATTTATTGCTTGATGAAACTTACAATAAGGCTTTCCTTTTAAATCTTTCACAGAAAGCAAAGTTCTACCCTCAGGTAAAATTAACTGTTTATCTTTAAGCAACACATCAAAAATCTGATCAGATTTTGAAATATCAAAACTATATTTTTTCCCACTTTTTAGTTTTGAATTATTCGAATTTTCATTACTTGGCAACTTCTTCAACAAAGAACAAACATAAGGAGGGCCTTTCTTAAGTTCAGCCAAATCGATTTCTGTTTCGAAATCGAATTCTTCTTCGGAAGACTCCAGTGTTACATAAGCAACCTTTTCTTTTTGAGTAAAAGGTTTACTCTTCGATCTCTGTTCACTCCTGAATTTCTCTTTTTCTCTTTTCATAAGTTCGGTCTGTCGAACCTTTTCAGCCAGATGGGCCAAGTCAGGAATATGCACATTAAGCAATTTTCTACGCATATAAAATCCCAAGCCCATAATTGATATTTTCACTATCTCATTCTCAGGTAATGACACATAGCATCTACTTCTAACATTTTTGAAACATATTAAATAATCATCAATGATCTCACCATCTTCACGTTTCAAAGCCACTAAATCAGTAACTGCTACGTTCATTTCACCTCGATAGAACTGAGCGTGAAAAGCAGTTTCTAACTGGTTCCATGTTGTAATCGAATTTGGTCTAAGATTCGAAAACCAAGTAAATGCATTCTTTGTCAATGATAAAGGAAAAATTTTCATTTTAAAATTTTCATCATTAGCTAGATTCCCGATTTTGACCAAATAACGAGCAACATGTTCAGTAATTGATTCTCCAACTTCACCAGCAAATTTTGTGATTATTTTTGGGATTTTCACCCCTCTTGGTACTTCAGCCATTTGAACCACTTGGGAAAAACGGACACAAAATGTGGTTGATTCATAAAACTAATATTTAGCCCAACCCGATTTAACACTTCTTCAATAATTATAGTAACTTGATAGCGATCACCACGCAATCCGGCTAGATAGTCATCAGCATTTTGACCTCAGGGAACCATGTGAGGATTTTCTCGATTCGGAATCTGGTTTTCATTTTGAAAAATATTTTCCATTCCTTCGTTATTTCCCTTGGCATTATGCCTCTCACCTTCATCATAATCAACGATTCAAGCAATCCTCTCAACTTGTCTAGCAAGACGTTTGAATCTTGATTCATGATCAGCCATCATGGGATTCAGAATTATAGTCATTTGCTGAGTCAATAAATTGACCAAGTCATGATGACTTTTCTCTACTTGTTGTCGATATACTACCACCGAATTCACAGCATTCGAAGTAGAGCCCACATGATAATCACGAGAATACTCGGAATGTTGTGGGTTTTGAATGTTATTCACTCCATTTACATTCCCAAAACGGACAGGCGGCATAAAACCACCCACCGGTGGGGTATAACCAGGAGGAAGACCATAAGGAGGCCAACCAGCGGTTAATGGAGGTTGATATGGTGGCACAGGACCACGTGGACGAGTATTACGTCCAATATTTCAAGTTTGAATAGTCATAACGACTATACTTTCAGTCTCAATTGCACCTTCCGAATGTGAAGACACGTCAGCTTGTTGCATGGAAATCGGTATGCTATCATTGGTGGATGAACCACCATTCACATTTGATAACTCATCAGCCATGTGAATGATCTTCCCACTTCGTAATCGCATACACTAACAATTACTGGAAAAAGATTTATTTGACACACTTTGATTTAAAACTGTCCCACCGGGCGTGCCAATTTGTTTTGTCAATTTTTAGCAAATCGATGGTGGTTCGATATCTAATGATCTGGGAGCGAAACTTACTCCTCTGTGCGGGTACCAGTTTTCTAGAAGTGCATCAAAAGCGTCTTCGATTAGACCAATTTTGAAAAAATAAAATAAAGTAAATCTATGAATTAATCAAAAGAACTTAAAATTTAAAGTTCTGAAATCCAAATAAATAATAAAACAGAAAATTTTGTAAAGAAATTAAAGAAAAACAAATAAGATGCCTTCGATTGGATCCAAGGACTTCAATACGAAAAACTTAAAGGTAGAAGTATAAATTGAACCTCGAAAGTAAAGAACAATTAATAAATAAACTTGATTGAAATGTTAAGTTTACCAAAGAAATAAAATGAAAGAAAGAAGAAGATGGAAGGAACCCTATAAAAAATGTAACTCGAATGCAAACTCAGGGATTTGCTGGCATGTGAGAGTGCTAGAGTGTTTTTCTGATTAAAAGTTCCAACCTTTATTCACTAAGAATTCCTATTATTTATAGGCTAATCTTACATAACTATCCATTAATTTACAATTAATTATAATTAAATATGGTATTTCACATTTTGAAGTGCAGTCTCTCTTGGTAACCGTTCCCGCCGCATAATTTATGACATTCTTCATGATCTCCTCGTGCAATAAAAGTCATTAACTTCCCACTTCCATAACTAATCAATCAGCTCTTTCGAAGGCCTTACTTAATTCTTCGAATCGAATCTCCAACTCGATTTGGCTTACTTCGATCAACAAAACAATCGAAATCCATATCAGCACCAATTACCTCCAACTTCAGACTTACAAGCGTACCTTCTCGAGAAACCATATTCAACTCATTTCGATTCATCTCACTGTTATCGAAAATACTTTTTCCGATCAACAGATTCGGTTCTATTTTTGGCAAACTATACATATTAGATCAGATTTCGGATCTACTTCTCAAAATCGATCTAATCCAATCCTAACCGCACAATGTACTATAATATTATTATTTTATTATTATATTTAAAAGTTTACTTATAATATGTTCAATTTGTTATGGATTTTGATGTTATTCATGTATTATTATTTAGTGAATATTTTGTGAATTCAAAATGAGGTTTTTCTATTTATTTATTTTAGCCAATCTATAATTTTATTTCAATTTTTAGTTATTGTTGGTTTTTTAAGATATTGTTGAAACTTGTCATGTCATTGTTGATTATTTAAAATTTGATATCGGGACCTGTTATATATGTAACACCTTAATATTCAAATCCTTATACTAAAGTCATAAGTTAGTGATAATAAGGTGGTACGATTCTCAAGGTGGATTATATATATTAAAAGAATTATTAAACAAAAAACCTAGAAATGAGTAAAATAAAAATACAACGGATACACTCGTGTATCGGTCAAGTGGAAGGCAAAGTGCGTTCGAAAAGTAAAGGTAAAGATAAAGCAGTATGAGAAAATCTGTTCGAAGCCACAGATTATGATGCAAGAGAAGAAAAAAGCAAGAATGAGAGAATCAGAATTCTTGTTAGATGAAAAAGATTACACCCCTTATAATGACTAAAATTCTAATTTTATAGCTTCAACTGAATCACGTGATTATAGCAAAACAAAAACTAACAGCACTATTTAGCCAATAGTAATTAGCCAGCCATCAAACTCTTAATAACTAATAATATATTATATATATTTCACACACTAGCATCCCCCTTAAGCTAGGACTGTATATGTTGTACATGCCTAGCTTACTACATAAGGTTTCTAATGGTCCTGGAGGTAGTGACTTAGTCAAAACATCTGCTATCTGTTTCCTAGAAGGAATTGGCATTAACTTTAGGCTTCCATCTTGTACTTTTTCTTTGACCTTGTGGCAATTGATCTCTATATGTTTCGTTCTTTCATGAAACACAGGATTGGATGCAATATGTCTTGCTGACTGAATATCATAGAACAGTGTCATGGGCTTGACCAACGCAATTCTAAAGCTATTCAGAATATAGGTGAGCCAAATTCCTTCGCAAATGGCCAATGCCATGCCTCAATATTTTGCTTCGAAGGAGGAGCGAGCTACGATTTGTT
The DNA here is from genome assembly GCF_003086295.3 of Arachis hypogaea. Lineage (NCBI taxonomy): Eukaryota > Viridiplantae > Streptophyta > Magnoliopsida > Fabales > Fabaceae > Arachis > Arachis hypogaea. The sequence goes on along the minus strand of NC_092047.1, from coordinate 107,020,671 downwards.
GTTTTTTAGTTTTCCATGAGACTAATGAATTTCCTAAGAAAAAACAATGCCCAGACACGGATCTTCGAGTGTCAGGACAAGTTCCCCAATCAGAATCGATAAAGCCTCTTAAAGACAAATCACAACTGCAGTCAAACAGTAACCCTTTGGATGGAGCTTGGTTTAGATATCTTAAGATGTGCAGGGCAGCTTTAAAGTGCTCATCAGTAGCACAATCCAAGAACTGACTTAGCTTGCTAACAACATAGCATATGTTAGGTCTTGTGTTTGTAAGGTAGATAAGTCTCCAATAAGTCTTCTATATGGCTTAACATCCTCCAAAGGTGTACCAGTATACTTAGAGAGTTGTGTAGAGTAGTTCATTGGAGTGCTGGTTGGTTTACAGTGCAACAATCCATACTCTTTTAACAAGTCTAAGGTGTATTTGCATTGATATATGGCTATATCCTTCTTACTTCGTGCAACCTTCATGCCTAAAAAGAATTTGAGTTCTCCCAGGTCCTTGATTTTGAATAGATCATCAAGCTTCTTCTTGATATGTTAAATTTTATTAATGTTGTCCCCTGCTATTACTAGATCATCTACATAGATAAAAATTGATGTAAAATCTGTTTGTGTTGATTTAGTGAATAAGGAATGATCTGCCTGTGATTGAGTGTAACAGGATTGGATCAATACTGAGCATAGTTTTGAATTTCATTAGCGACTTGCTTGATTGAGGCTGTATAGTGATCTTTGAAGCTTGCAAATTGTCCCTGGTGGAGCGTTCAGCCCCGAAGGCACCTTTATGTAGACTTCTTCGAGTAGGTCACCATGTAAGAATGCCGTATTGATATCGAGTTGGTGAAGGTACCAGTTCTTACTTGCAGCAATGGTTAAAAGCACTCGAAGAGTTGTTATCTTAATTACTGGACTAAAAGTGTTAAAGTAATCGTAACCCAGAGTTTGTGTGAACCCCTTTGCGACTAATCTGGCTATATGCCTTTCAATGCTCCCATTAGACTTGTATTTTGTTTTAAAAATCCATTTGCACTCAATTGCCTTTTTTCCTTGTGGTAGAGAGGTGAGCTTCCAAGTGTTGCTGTTCTCCAAAGCATGCAACTCAGATTTAATAACTTGTCTCCAACAATCATGAATGATTTCTTCTTCACATGATGTTGGTTCGGGATTTGTTGTAATTGTGATTGAAAGAGCTTTGTGTGGCTGAGATAAAGAATCATACGATAAATAATTTGACATAGGATACCTTTGAGGAGTGGACGATTGGTCATGACTTAGGGAGGTGGATGTAGGCATACAATGATAATCTTACAAATAACTTGGTCTATGCCTTTCCCTTGTAGACCTTTTCAGAATAGCACTTTCACTAGTTGGGAATTGTGTGGGAGGTGGTATATCACTTGTTATGGCATTATCATGATTTTGTGATGAATGAAATGTATCATGCTGTGTGTGTGTGGGAGGGGTACTAGATGTAATGTCAGGAATGATGAAATTATCTAGACTATGAGAATATGTGCTATCATTGGAAGAAGCGGTATTTTGAGGATGCATAGGTAAAGTATGGCTAGAATGAGATGAAGATGCAGTATTTTGTGAGTCAACATAAGAAATAATATGCTCATAAAAAGTGACATTTTAACTTGCAAAGAATTGCTTGTTATGAACATCCATTAAAAGAAAACCTTTAGTACCGGATTGTATACCCAAATAAATGCATTTTCGTGATTGTTTGTCAAGTTTTTTGTCTGTGAGCAACCAAAGTTGATGAAAAAGCAAGACATCCAAACACTTTAAGATATTGGATGTTTGGCATTTCGTTATGAAGAAGCTGATAAGGGGAAAGGTTCTTATGAACAGAACTAGGCACTCTATTAAGAATGTGAACAACATGAGTAGTGGCATGCTTCCAAAAGATTTTTGGTAAGTTTGCTTTGAATAAGAGTGCTCTAGCTATGTTTAAGATCTCTTGGTGTTTCCTCTCCATCATCCCATTTTGTTGAGGAGTTTCAACACATGAGGTTTGGTGGAGGATACCCTTTGATGCATAGAAGGTTGCCATTTTAAATTCAGCACCATTATCAGTTCGGATGCACTTGACATTCATGCCATGTTGGAGTTTAATAAAATGAACAAAATACTCAATAAAAGATGAAGTTTTACTTTTATTTTTCATAAAGAAGACCCATGTGAATCTGCTTTTGTCTTCAACAATAATCAAGAAATACTTGTGTCTAGCAAATAATGGGGTGGAAACAGGTCCCCAAATGTCCATATGGACTAAATCAAACAATTTTTCTTACTTTGTTTGGCTTAAGTTAAAGGACATGCATTTTTGTTTAGCATAATGACATGGTTCACAAGGGGTATTATTTAAGGGACAAACAATAAAAAGATAATATTTTTGCATTTCTAATAGCCTATTAGTAGAAATATGGCCTAGTCTACAGTGCTAAGTATGTTAATCAATGGAGGTATTAGTAGTATTAGCAGTGATGGTTGGTGAAGTGCTGTCTAAGTTTACTGTATGTGCAGTTTTTGGTTAGGAGTTGGTGGAAGATGCCTCTTTATCCAAAATGTATAGCACACCTCTTTGCTTAGCATGACCAATTATCCTCAAGGAAATGTTGTCATGTACCTCGCAATGTGTATTTTTAAACAAAAATTCACAAGATAAGAGGTCAGTGGCCTTTGAAAACAGAGATTAAATTAAATTTAAAAGAGGGAACATAAAGAACATTGGTTAAAATAAAATCCTATGATAGCACAACTGTTCCACAAATATTGGTAATTGTTTTAGTGCCATTGAGGCATTTGATTAAAACAGGGTCAACAACATTGTAAGTTTGAAAATTTTTTAGGGAGAATGTGACATGTGCAGTAGCACCAGTGTCTATTATCCAACTATTTGGGTGTAACGATATATGAGATGTGGAAAGGATGTAGGAGACACCTGCCGATGGTGCTATGACAGTGTTAATGGCTTGAGATTGAAGCGGTGAGTGAAAGTGATCACTTCCTTGTTGAAAATAGCAATTAAAGCTTTCTTTTGGTCTTTAGAGAATAGGGAATCAAGGCTTTGTTTGTGTTCAATTGGGGCTGAGTTGTTGTCGAGATTGTTGCTTGCATCAGGGGTATTCTCAGTAATAATAAGATTGTTGACAGTGGCAGTGCCAAATCTTCTTTGTAGATGGGGGGAAAACCATGCTTATGGTAGCAAGTTTCAATTGTGTGACCAGGTTTTCCACAGTGAGAGCAGCTCCTCAATGATCCTTTACCTGCTCCACTTCTTCCTCTATTCGATCTGTTGTTACCGCTTCTTCCTCCACGCATGGGTGGGTTAAAATTCGGAGTGAAATCATTAGGGTTTTTGGTGCCAGCATTAATGTTTACAGCATTCACTACAATCTTTTCATAACTGTGGTTAGATCCTATGCATTGTCTTTCTTGTTGCAAGAGCAGGGAGTAGATGGAGTTTACATTAGGAAGTGGGGACATGAATATAATTTGTGATTTAACTGTGCTGTACTGATCATTCAAACCTCTCAAGATTCATATAGCATGCTCTTGTTCGTGATATTCTCTCATAATTTTCAACCCACACGAGCATTGTAGTTCGCAATTGCAGTCCGTGATGGGTCTGGACTCATTAAGTTCTTCCCAAATCCCATTTAATTTGGTGAAATACGCAGTAATGGAGAGGTCTCCTTGTTTCATCGGATACATTTCTTCTTGAAGTTCTGCGACACAAAAAAGATCTCCCTCATAGAAGCGGTGCTTCAGATCATTCCAAAGCTTATAGGCAACATTACACCATAAAACACTTTGCAAGATTTCTTTGCTCAAAGAGGAATGTATCCACGATAGCGCAAAGGTATTGCATCTGTCCTAGAGTTTGAAATTGGAATCGCTTCTTTCTGGTTTTGGTAGGGTTCTGTCAATGAATCTCAATTTATTCTTGGATTTAATGGATAACCAGACGGACCGTGCCCAAGAGTAATAATTTTGAGTTGTTAATGGAGATTGGGTGAGAATCAAACCTGGTGTTCATTTGGATGTAGGTAGTATGGTGATGTTGGATCTTGAATCGGATTGATGTTAGTTCTTGCTACTTGTGATTGCAGTGATGCGATTTGACTCATCAATCTTGCCAATGTTTGTAAGTCTAATGTAGAAAAATCCTGGTTTTGTTGATTCGTGTTCTGCGAACTCACTGGATTTTCCACTATTTCTTCGGATTCTGTTATGAAAGATGCAGAGAGAAGGGGCAAAAACTTGATTCTCTATGCACTCATTAATCTGCAGCATCCACGCTTCACCGCACCATGAGAAAACCTGTTCGAAGCCACATATTATGATGCAAGAGAAGAAAAAAGCAAGAATAAGAGAATCAGGATTCTTGTTAGATGAAAAAGATTACACCCCTTATAATGACTAAAATCCAGTGTTCTGAAAATCAAACCGGACCGGACAATTCGATCGGAAACCGATCTTCTAGCTGGTTCGGTTGATGTGGAAAATCGTCTGACAAAAAACCAGTGAAAGAATCGGTCGAACCGGTGATTAACCGGTGAATCGATAAAATTGGTTGGTTTTTTAACAGTTTTCAAAATTATAATTAAAAAAAAAAGAAAATGGATCATATAAATACCTAATTTCCCGGTTCCCCTTCCCTTACAAAAAACCCTAACCCACTACGGCACTACCCCCCCTCGCTCTCTCTCTCTGAGCCAGCAGCCCCTCTTCTCTCTCAGCCAGCAGCAACAGCAGCCATCGCCTCCGCCGTCGCCGAACTCTTATTGTCAGCCAGAGGGTGCCTCGCCGCCAGCAGTGACAAACAGAGGGTTAGCTCAAAGCTCTTGGCCGTCCATTCTCTTCTCCTCCACGGCATCACCTTTACACTTACAGATCGAAGCTCGTGGCCGTCTTCGTCTTCTTCGTCATGGACTTGTAGATCGAAGTGCGGTCAGTTGGATTCCTCCATCGCTGGTCAGTTTGCTCGATCCTCGTCTCTATCTCGTCGTTCCTCCCTTGCCGGTAGTTAGGTTTCGTTCTTTCCTTACCGCCTGTTTCGCTCTTCCTTCGATGTCAGATTGATTCGTCTGTAACTCTGCTTCATTTTTTTCTTTTGTTAATTTCTATGAATGAGTTTCTATATTTTAATGATTCAAATCTATGTTTGCTTCAATTTATGGTTGCTTATTTTATTAATTTTATTGAGTTACTGAACTCTGATTCTTGGTTGCTGTTTCTTTTTCTGTTTGTTGTGTTTTGAGTTGGGGTGAGTTGTTTTTCTCTGTTTGTTGTGTTCTGACTTTTGAGTTAGTGTTAATGGTGGTATGATGGCCGTGTTTGGATTAATTGTGTAATTTTTGTTTCTGGATTCTCTGATTTTTTCTATTTTTGAATTATAAAAAAATATTTTTAAAGATTTTCTTGTTTTATACTTTTGTAGCTGATTGATGAGGATTGCTGATTACTTGCGAGAACTTAGGGGAGAATAGTGTTGTTGCTGCATTTGTGTTAACTATTAAGTGTGTTAAGATTTTGGTTTCTATAATTTTATGAAATTGGAATAATTGTTGATGGTTGATTTCAGAAAATCTGGCATAATTTTGTTATGGTGTTTTACTGCTCTCTTGAATTTTGATAAATTTTGATGGATGATAGTTGTTGGTGTTATGTTAAATTTTCTAACATAATTTTATTGATGATTGATGATATTTTTTTAAATATTTGAAATTATATATTTAAATTTTAATAATTTTATTTAATATTTAATTAAATCGGTTGAACCCTAGTTGAACTCCGGTTGAATTATTGAACCAATGAACCAGTCACTTTACCGGTTCATTGACTGGTCCGGTTTTCGCAACTTTGCTTCTAACTTCTTATTTCTAAGTCTTGATTATAATTTTTATTTAAAATTTATATTAATAATTTAACAATTAAAATGGGAAAAGTCTAGGAACCGGCAGTTTTATTGAAATCTGGTCAGTACTTAACCAGCAAAAATAAAGTGAGTAATCTAAAACTTGCTGGTCCCTAGCACTCCTCATTAAAATGTACTCTATAACACTCTTTCACTATGGCGGTTAGCGCAAACCCTATTTAATTGTTTCAAATTATTGATGACGGTTACTTGGTTAGGGATAGAAGCGTATTTTACCGTTTAATCTTTAGTTCTTTACAATGTTATCAATATTCAATGGCCCTTTGTGAACCCTAACACTTTGTTTGATATAAAGAAATTTGTGAGGAAAGAAAAGAGAGAAGATGAAAATGGATGAAAAACTTCATTTTCCTCTCTTTGGATCACCAGAGAAATTGTATGAAAAATAAAAAAAAACTTATGTGAAGTCTAGTTTAATTTTTTTTGCTCAAAGTTGCAAAAAAAAACTGGAATGAAAATGTAAAGATGAACAAAAATACATATATACCCTTTCATATTTATATATGTATTTATTTGATATAAAAATTTTTTTTTACACAATTATTTATATGTATTTGTTTGAAAAACAAATATATATCTTTTCTTTTATGACATTTAAAATTTAAAAAAATAATTTAAAATTTTTTATTAAAAAAATAATTTAAATACATTAATAAAATATTATTTATATATAATATATATATAAGAATAATAAAATAATTTTATATTATTATAATTTTTTTTTTAATTTTTTTTCTATCCAAACATTTTCGATCCATTTTTTCTTCGTCTAAACAACATACAAAGAAATCTAATTTTCCTCTTCTTATTTTATTTCCTTCCATTTTCTTTTCTCTCATTCTCTATCAAATATCCAAACAAAGTAAAAACTCGGTGAACTCAACTACACTACGTACGCTCTCCTTCAGTCAGTCTCGCTCGCTTCGCCGCACTCTCGCCGGACGGAGCAGTCCAGTACCCCCTCGCCGGAAAGGTCCAAACCTTTTGAGTTCAATGCGGCACCAAACTTACTTCTTCGTTTATTATTCTCCCGTTTAACCGTTTTTCGCATGTATATCAATTAAGAACACTAAAACCCTAAGCTCCTTCTATTTTTCAGTGCAAACTCTAATTATCCAAGTCCAATAGAATAAGAAGCGATGTCTACGCTAGAAATTGAAGCTCGAGAGTAAGTTCCCTTATTTCTCGTTTATTCCTTAAATTAAAAAAATATATATTTTAAAGTATAAATTTTTTAATCTGTACATATGTACTGTCTAGTTGTAATATACTTTATCATTTGATGATTGATTTTTGTTGTCATTTTCAGTGTCATCAAAATTGTGCTTCAGTTTTGCAAAGAAAATTCATTGCATCAGACATTTCAGACACTTCAGAACGAGTGCCAGGTTTCGTTGAACACTGTGGATAGCATTGAAACCTTTGTTACTGATATTAATAGTGGAAGATGGGATGCAATATTGCCTCAAGTTTCTCAATTGAAGCTTCCAAGGAATAAATTGGAGGATTTGTATGAGCAGGTATTTCTCTTTAATCACTTCCATTCATGGTATGCATTCTGTTTCCCTTCTTGATTTATCATAAACTCTCTGTAATTTATATGAAAAGATGATGATAAGTCTCTCTCTCTCTCACTCTCTCTCTCTCTCTCTCTCTCTCTCTCTCTTTGTGTGTGTGTGTGTGTTTTTTTTTGTTTGGGGGGAGAGGGGGGGGGGGGGAGAGGATAAAAGAAGAATTTCACTATAGTGAAGGTGGGGGTTTTGATATTTTGGAATTTCTATTGAGAAATATTTTTTTAATCTTAAAATTTTGCCTTCTACTCTACATTTTTGTGATGCTCAAAACATCAACACTCTAAAAATGTTATTTGTGTTAGTCATGTTACTAGTATTTTTAATTCATTCGAAGCTTCATTCAAATGGTTGCACAGATTGTATTAGAAATGATTGAACTTCGAGAGTTGGATACTGCACGTGCAATTTTAAGGCAAACACAGGTGATGGGTGTCATGAAACAGGAGCAACCTGAAAGATATTTGCGTCTTGAACATCTCTTGGTCAGAACTTATTTTGACCCGAATGAGGTACTGATCACTATTTACATTTTTGCAATTGCCTGTTCTCCAAATCAATCAATGTTTTGCTAATTTCTTTTTCTACTTTTTTTAATTTTTTGCTTAGACTGTGTCATGGTCAATTGTGAGTTTGTGACTTTTTATGCATGATAAGTTCCTAGATTTTTTGTTTGTTTTAGGTTGGTAGTATATAGTGTTTCTATGTTGGGGAAAGTGGATTGCTGTTAAATGAGGTATGTGTGCTTTCGAAGTTTGGATAGACAAACCTGAAATAATTGACACTTAGTGATGTTTGATGATGTTAAGGTATAGAACTATTCACATGTTTCTACGCAACTCTAGCATTTGGAGGTACTAGTTACTATGATCAAGATTGGATCCCTATTTGACCCCATTCGTCTAACTAGAAGCTAAAATTTAGCCCAACGTAGGGTGATTTTTTGTAGTCTAACTGTCAAATCTATAGAGACTCTTATGTGTGGGGGAGTGTGTTCAATGTCATTGGGATTTGGCAAACATTTATGTTGGTTATTGAGGGCCTAACATAAACACTTCTTTTGTCTACACTTGAGATTGGCTATGTAAAAAGTTTTCAACAAGCTTGACATAATTAAGCTATAGTTAAGCTTATTTATGACTATTAGATTATGTAGAGATAAGAGAGGAAGAGGTTTTGAATATTTTGATAATAATTTGCTAGAGGAGTGCAGCTTTTTTTATTTTTTATTTTTTAAGAAAAAAATAGAATATATTTCTCATTGACATTATTATGTCTTCTTTATTGTAATTACTATGTAAATAAAAAAGCTATTAAAAAATATTATTAAAATTATAATAAATATATTGTTCGATTCAATATATTATAAATTCTATGAAAAATATTAATAATTGAAAAAACGAGGCTCAGTAGTGCCTATTAAGCAACTAGTGAAGTGCTACTATGGCTAGCATACTAAATACAACGATTTGATTTCTTTCTCATGTTTTATTGAAAAATAAATACCATAATCTTCATGTATTATTGTCATGTTTTCTTGAAAAATGAATAGGTCTGAATTGTGATCTATCTGACAGGCTTATCAAGACTCAACAAAAGAGAAGCGGCGTGCGCTAATTGCCCAAGGTTTTTGTCTTCTACTTTACTGGTAGTTTCTATATCTGATTGTAATGAATATTTCTATCTTGGTTGGAATTTTAAAATGAACCCTCCTCTGATTGATAGAGAACCAGTTTGTTGCTGGAGTTCTGTTTTCTGTTTTCGTTTTGTTTTGTTAAAAGTGATGATGTGAAAAATTTGTGGTCTGTTAGGTTTGAGGAAACCAATTCCATTTTTATACCCTGTTATCAATTTTGTTTAGTTGGAATTCTTTCATTTGCAAGATCCTTTATAGGATAATTCTAGGATTGTTTCTTTTAAGGATGTAATGGTTTAGAGAATTCCTTATCATTTGAACTGGTGGACTGCTTTCCTTTTTCTCTTTTGGTGATGGGCTGTCCAGCTTCCCTTTTCATTTTTTCTTGTTGAATGAATTGTGTTTTTTCTAGCATTTTGATACGGGTTCCTGTGAGGATTGAGAAACTTTGCAAAAGATAATAGAAGAGATAAAATACTGTTTGTTGTATAATATGTTTACACTCAAATATGTGCCCCGGAGATAATTTTCTTATGGTATTGTGTTTACAAACGTTGCTTATACTCCTACCTTTTCCATAGCTATATAATACTGTAGTAGAATTCTAGCATTCTAATTATGCTATACACTATAATAATCATTAATTAAATAAAATTCAATTTTCTTGCTATAAGTGTGTTGTAAGATTGTGGGCATGGCAGCATTCAGTGAACGCTCAACTGTTCAAGTTCTTAACTCAAACTCGAGTCTCAAATTTAGTTTACTAATTCTGTAAAAAAATGTAGAAGGTATTGAGATTTTAGTCTAAACATGACTGAAATCAGGATTGTTTTAATTACTCTAATATTAATCTGCCCCAGGTAAATTGTATACAAGCATCGAACCATACACAAAAGAAAAGTTCATTCTAATATAATTCAGTGGCTCAAGTTCATAACCACCAAGGTGGTTCTTAATATTGTGGGTTTATTTTTCCCATTTATGATTGTATAAGTACATTGCGCCATTTTATATTGCTTGAAAACTGGAACTAACTTGCATTTTGCATTTTCAGCTCTTGCTGCTGAAGTTACTGTAGTCCCTCCGTCTCGATTAATGGCTCTAATTGGTCAGGCTTTGAAGTGGCAGCAGCATCAAGGTAATCACCTAGTAATATGTTGATGTCACTTTGAAGTGTGCATTTGTATCCGATTCACTATTTGCAATTTTGTTTTTGTTTCAGTTCAGTGCAGGACATCAACTATTCTACTTTTCTTCAACTCATTGATGCGGTGTTTTCCTTTGGGATCTTTCAGGGTTACTACCTCCTGGAACACAATTTGATTTGTTCCGTGGAACAGCTGCTATGAAACAAGATGTAGATGACATGTACCCGACAAATCTCTCACACACAATAAAGGCATGATTAATATATGTTTTAATCAATTGTTTTAGTTATATTCTTAAATGGATGTGAACATCATTGGAGATATAAAGAAACAAATCTGCAAGGCCACATGATTTCCTGCAAATTTGTGCCAAGGAAGTTTTCATGTAATGCTGCAAAGATAGGACTGATGGCACAAACAAGTGTTATGTTTTTTTTTGGGTTTGTTTAAAGTATTATCTATATAACATTTTTTCTTCCTTTTAGTTTCAAGAATGAATATTCTGTTATAAACATGAGTAACACTAACCTTGTTTGAGGTTAGGTATTTTTATTTATTATACAGGAACTGTAGAAACACACATTAATCTCTATTGAGCTATAGGTTATATGACACTTGGTAGGAGATTAGTTTTAGGAAGGTGAGGTGATGAGGAAGGAGGAGCTGTTTTGTTTTCTGGTGTTCAAGCTTTAACCATCACTTGTTTATGCACCTGTTGCTGTGGTCGCTAAGGGGTATTGTCCAAAGATGTACATGGGTCCAGATAATCTGGCACTGATTATCTAATTTGGCAGGTCTCTAGTAGATGTTGGTTTTGTAGTTATTAGGGTAGTTATGCCATCCTTAAAGCCTTTGAACTACAATCTGTTTTACTATTGCTAATTGGTATACGATGGTCATTCCTACTTCATCATTATTTATCTCTTGAAAAGTCACGGTTGTTTGACCTTGTATGTATGTCGCATTTTAGAGGTTGCCTTATGCTTCTAGTTTGTTACTCTATTTGTCATCCATACTTACATAGTAAAAGTCGTTATTCCTTACTAGCTCCTTTTTGTATAATGATGGTGGACGGTGCAGAATCTGACCCTTATCGCTTGTGTTTTTCCTGTATGCTTGTTTAGTTTGGGACAAAAAGTCATGCAGAATGTGCTTGCTTTTCACCAGATGGGCAGTTTCTTGTATCTTGCTCGGTTGATGGGTTTATCGAGGTATGCAAGATTAGAATATTTAATGTTTTTGGGATAGGAAAACAAATATTGAAATATTTTAATTTCTTTAGAATTTTATGAGCTTCTTTCTTAATTTGTGGACAAATTTCCAGGTCTGGGATTACTTAAGTGGAAAACTAAAGAAAGATCTTCAGTACCAGGCAGATGTAAGTGAGTTTGTATTTGAAATTTTTTGAGACTAAGTATAATGTATTTTGATGAATTTTGAAATAGCAATTTGGCTAATACGTTTCCTTAGGTTGTGTTTGGATGAAGTATTCTAAAATTTCAGGGAATACATGGAAATTCAAAGGGTTCGATTAAATTCCCTTCAATTGCACAATTTCTTATTTGGATGAAATAAATATATTACTTGCATTTAATATGACTGACTTTCCTCTTTGTTACTTTTAGGTACTTCAATTTCCTTCTTAAAATCCCTTGAAATTTGTATATCCCTTCATTTATATCTGCAAGTACAATATTTTACCACGAGATTTCAAATTCTCTCTAAAATTACTTAGCCCTCTTTAATTACTCCATCCAAAAAAAAAAGTGGAATTTTCTGAGCCTCAAATATCTCTCAAACCTTTACTGTCCCTTGCACCTTTGCATTTATTGATTCACTGGAAGCTGTGGAAAAAATAATGCAGTAGTCTTGGTTGCTAATTTGGAACTACTGCCATAAATGCAGAAATGATTTATTTATTTATTTATTCCATTTCCTTGTAACTTTCAGTATGCATGGGGGTTGTTTTGTGATGTAGTACACGGATTAGACCTTCATCAGAGCTTTCCTGTTGGGTTGTTCTGCATGAAAACATCGTGATTCACGTAGCCGAGTTTTAAAACTATCAATACTAACAAGACATGCTTACCTTCTGGAACAAAGTAGTTGCACATTGAAATAATATGTTTGTGCTTTATGGAAGGGAATTTCGTATAGTATTGTGTACAGCAAGTCTAGTCATTTTTTGCATTGCACCTTGTCTGATTCTATGAACTTACAGGAAGTGTTCATGATGCATGAGGATGCCGTGCTTTGTGTAGACTTTAGCAGAGATTCAGAGATGCTTGCATCTGGATCACAAGATGGAAAGATCAAAGTGAGTGTTAATTGTCTGCCTTTTATGGTTTTGAACTATCCCTTTGATGAAATTCTAAAGTGAAAATAAGAGGAATTAAATAGCAACTGATCATAATACTATTGCAAATTTTACTATCTTTGTCTTTATGCTTTGTTTCTAAATGAAGCTTTATGTTCATTACCATATCTAGTCCTCCTAGTTAATTGTATGCCACTCTATATGGTTTATGGTTATTCCAATATGTTTCATCATCTTTTATCTGTGCCGCAATTGCTGTAAATTCAAAGTGTGTTAACATTGTTCACCTGATCTGTTAATAAGTGGAACTTTAATCTGTATAATTGGTCGTTCATTTCAGGTCTGGCGTATAAGGACTGGTCAATGCTTGCGGCGTCTTGAGCGTGCACATTCCCAAGGTGTGACAAGCCTTTCCTTCTCTCGTGATGGAAGCCAATTATTGAGTACATCATTTGACAGCACAGCAAGGTTTTTTCTCAATTAACTTGTTTGATGTCCATATTTCATTAACCATTTATGAGCGTAGAGCCTTCCTGGAATATGTTAGGGACTTGGTAAGGAAGGGAAATGCTTATTAGGGAGTAAGAGCTTTAGATGGTACTATTATTTACACTGCAGGGATTGCTAGTAAAATTTGCTAAATTGTGTGCAACTATTTATATTTTACACAACTTATTATAATCTTTGACTCTAGAGCTATTTGATATTTTATTATAATTTCTTTAATAAAATGTTAGTAATTGCTAATGCAATTGTTTCTGGTGATGTAATATAGAATCCATGGTCTCAAATCTGGAAAGATGTTGAAAGAATTCCGTGGGCATACATCTTATGTGAACGATGCAATTTTCACAACTGATGGTAGTCGTATCATTACTGCATCTAGTGATTGTACAGTGAAGGTCAGTTATTCAGCAACAAATATGTGTCGCATAATAATTCTTGGATATTCATAATAATTCTTTTCCCTCTACTAATTGTAGGTCTGGGATGTGAAGACAACAGACTGCATACAAACTTTTAAGCCGCCATCTCCTTTAAGAGTGTGTATTTAATAACTTTCCATTATTACTGCATAGAAACTTCAATCTACTATCGCATCTCTCTAAATTTGTTGTTCTGCCTAATTTTTGGTTCTTTTGAATTTTTAGGGAGGTGATGCTTCTGTCAACTCTGTTCATATTTTCCCCAAGACTACTGACCACATTATTGTTTGTAATAAAACATCATCAATATACATCATGACACTTCAAGGACAGGTAAATATTATATAGTGGATGACTTGTCATTTTTTATACTTGATTTAGGGGGATATTGCTATGAAGATTAATGTGGCTGCAAAAGTATTTTCCTTAATGTTCATGGTTTCTGTTGAAAATATCTATTTCTGCATATACATGGGGTGAAATTGGGGAATTTACTGAGATACACAAATTCTCTATAGTCTTGCTGTATTTGTTTCTCTGCCTTTTAATTATTTTGAAATTTTTCATATTTAAGAATTAATAGTCATTACATTACTATATTGGAGTCAGATGGTACTTGCTTCATATGATGTCTTACCTCTCCACTTTTTATTAGTTCTAATAACAACTAAGCATTGTCATATCATATGGGGTCATGGATAGTGCTCTATGATATCCATGTTTAAGCTATTAATATTTGACAGTGTACTGAGTGTTCCAATACATTTCTTGGCAATAACCTAAAATCACCATCCTGTCCATGATCCATGTCATAAAGATTTGACAAATTTTTAATGTTAGCTGTTGATGGCCAACCGCAATCCTCTTTATCTTGGCTTGGGATTAACCAACCAGCTTTAGTTTAGGATTGGTTCTAAATGTCATAGTATGAAACTCATAGGTTTGGAGTGATGAAGGTTTCTTATACTTTCTAGTATAAATATATCAATCTACTACATTTATGTAGTTTTCCTTGTAACAGTTTGATGGTGCAATTGTGCAACCATTTTATTCATCATCTTGTTGATAGATTATCACCATATTTCTTTTCTCCCTCTCCTTTTCTATACAAATGAAATTCAGATTTCATGTAATTTAAATATAATAATGCTGCAAGTTTTGGAAATTGTAACTTAAGCTTTTTTTACCAAGGTAATTGAATTTTGAAGCTTTGTTTTGTTTTATTTTCTAAATGATATGTATTTTTAAGACATTTATTATTGTATGTTGTTGAAGATGACACTATATTACATGTTTACAATATATTTAAAGATTGAGACTAAAATGCATGTAATGGATGTTGCAGGCATTGTGATTGTGGTTTTATTCAATTCTCAATGGGATATAAAAGCATATTGTCATAAATTGTGATGTTGTGATGGGATTAGAAAATCTAACTGTACAATTGAATGGTTGAAGTGGATTTTGATTTTTGTTGAAAATAAAAAATAATACATATGTACTTGTAGTACGTGCTATTAAGATAAAAAATGAGATTCCCATACTGCATGAGTTATGAAATTGCATCATTATTCTTCAAACTATGATAAGAGAAAGCGTGTTAACTACTGGATTTTAGGCAAGTTGGTGCCTAAGTATGTTAGAACATTTCGGTGAATGCTATCTGATCTAAGTGGTCCTATTCTGTGAACATTTCTGGTCCTATATTCTAAGCGCATTTTTCTTTGTCAAACGTGTTAGGTTGTTAAGAGCTTCTCATCTGGTAAAAGAGAGGGTGGCGACTTCATTGCTGCTTGTGTTTCACCTAAAGGAGAATGGATTTATTGTGTCGGTGAAGACAGGTATATAGATTTATACTTCTTATTTTGTTCTATAATATTGTCTCTTCATGCAAGATGGAAGACAAAGATGTTATACCATGCCTTAGCCTTATTACTCAGACTTTTGTGCTTGCTATATTTTCGGTTTTTGAAAATAAAGAGCTTAGCTTAATCCTTAATAAACTTCAGAAAATGATTTTCACGAGATTTTCCAATTTGTAATTAAATTTTTATTTGAATTAATCCTCCTCAGTTTTACTTCCAAATTGTTATGTTAATTCTTTGGGAGATTTGAAAATTAAATGCAGGAATATGTACTGCTTCAGTCACCAATCTGGCAAATTAGAGCATCTGATGAAGGTATGTTGCTTGAGATAGCCTGACATTAGATTTATAAATTTCTCTCAAATTAATTTCATTTTCTAGAAACAATATAACATTGTGATATTGTTTATATAAGGTACCATTGTGTTAGTTGATCTATAAGCTTGCATATTTTTTATAGGGTAAAGTACTAAATTGGTCCCTAGGTTTGGGCGTAATTCTGTTTTGGTCCTTAAGGTTTAAAGTGTTTTATTTGAATCCAAAAAAGTTTCATTTAGCATCAATTTAGTCCCACATTGAGGTCAAAATTAAATAATTAACAAAATGTCCTACATAACAACAGTTCAAGAACAAAATCGATAATCTGTAAAACAAGTACAAGCTCCAGAGGCACAAAATCAACCATTGATGCATCAATACAAAAAAGTTTCATTTAGCATCAATTTAGTCCCACATTGAGGTTAAAATTAAATAATTAACAAAATGTTCTACATAACAACAGTACAAGAACAAAATCGATAATCTGGAGAACAAGTACAAGCTCCAGAGGCATAAAATCAACCATTGATACATCAATACATTTATTTATTATTTTTTTATAATATAAATAAAATATTTTCTATAAAACTAAAGAAAATGATAAATAAATGTATTGTGCCTCTGGAACTTGTACTTGTTTTACAGATTATCGATTTTATTCTTGAACTGTTGTTATGTAGGACATTTTGTTAATTATTTAATTTTGACCTCACTGTGGGACTAAATTGATGCTAAATGAAACTTTTTTGGATTCAAATAGAACACTTTAAACCTTAAGAACCAAAACAAAATTACGCCCAAACCTAAGGGACCAATTTAGTACTTTACTCTTTTATACTTGTATCTTCCAGCTGTATCTTGGAGTCGAGCCAATCCAAGCACTCAATAAAATAAAAACTTTTTTTTTAAAATTGTATACAAATATCTTTATTCTTTAGAATTTTATAGAATACTTTTTTTTTTAATAATATGGTACTTTTTCCATTAAAATAACCAATCCAAATGATATTCAAGGTACTTATTCTATATATTGTGTTTTCTCCACCACTAACACAACTTATGTTTATCTCTTGATACACAACTTTTTCACGGTTAATGATATTCTCTCTGGTTAATGATAGGTCCATGAGAAGGAAGTTATAGGCGTCACCCATCACCCCCATAGGAATCTTGTTGCAACTTATAGTGAAGACTGCACAATGAAGTTATGGAAGCCTTGATCTTCGTCTGCCCGCTATTATGACCTCCATAAGCACAAATGAAAATCATAGGAATACATGTTTCTCGTTTGTAGCTGTACAATGTTTTTTCTCTCTTATTTCCATTTTGTAGCTTGTTAATTCGTACGCTGCCATTGGGAATTGTAGGTGAGATTGTACTTTTATTTATGATTTATGGTTTATCGTCTTGATAAAATTAAAGGAAAAAAATTGAAATTAAAATCCCTGGAACTTTTTATTTAGAGATTACACATCAAATAAAAAATAGATAAAATGGATTTTACAACGATCAGTGCAGGCCTCTGCTTGGCAGTATTTAAGAATCCGAATCCAAAAATAAGAAAATCCAATGGAGCCATAAGCAAAGATAGGAAACATAAACAGGTTCATCCAAAGTACCTGTATTTATAACACTGCTACTTTTTTTTTTGTAATTTTGGGAAAGTGCACACCACATCTTTACCGGATAAGACTACTTTTAAGGTTCAAGCTTTCTAAAACATCCTCAGTTTTTAATACGCTTGAATCATATACATATGGAAGAAATGAAGGGCAAAATTTCAGTTGTATCCACACATAACAACTGATAAGAGGGGTAATCAAGGGATCTGGACACAAAACATCAAGCCCTTAATCATTGTTTTATAACTAAACAAACTTTCCATGTTAACTCCACAAAACAAACAAGTGAAACAAAATTGTGTTGGAGGGTCCATGAAAAATTTAGACATCTCCACTATTTGTGTCTAGAACCGGAGTAGTGATTGTCATTGGGATTTCTCCTGCCACTAAAAACTGCTAATGCTTTCCTTATGGGAGGATGGAAAGGAGCACGCTTATCTGTGTGGTGGGTGAAGACACTGCCTGATGCGAAAATGTCATCATCCTGTGAAGAATAAAGAAAAAAAATAAATTAAAGTAGCTATGGTTAGTATGAGCCTAAGTCTCCGAATGAGAATGACGACAGGAAGATGCAGCAAATTCAATTGGAAATGGAATCAGCGGCTATATAAGTAGTTTCAGCATGTAGAGGATAAAGTACCTTCTTGCTAGCCTTCTTTGTTTTAGGATAAAGTACCCGTTGAGGAAGCTGATCTTCGCGGAGAATCAGGTTCTTTGTGACTGCATCCCTGCCGCCCTTGGGTAGAGGCAGTGAAAACTGCAAATAAAACCATGTAAAAGATGCAATACATTATTTAAAAAAAAAAAAATTGAACATGTAGTTCTAGAAAACAAACCAAGCTCACCTTTGTACCACGTAATGTTACTCGAGGTCGACGGGCTGCCATCACTATACCATTTTCACCAACAGTAACAGCTACCTTGCGTAGGGTACCACCATTTCCACATTTTGGACAGAAAATCCTCCCAATATCAGCAGTAACAGTGCGGCAGGCATGACACATGAGTATCCATCTGGACAAATAATTTGAGACATAAGCACATAGGAATTGCCATATTGTGATTCAAAGAATATATTATTAAACTACACGCAAACAGTAGATGTCATAAGTCATTATGTAAGTTGCAAATAGTGATGATTGGCAATTTGTAAAGACATAAGCATTTAAGAAGCTTAAGTAAATTACCTGTGCAGTTGGTGTATCTGTGAACCTCCAGGCGCCAGCAAACGCAAACCCATCTGGAGAAGAACATTTTGCATTGCAAAGTCACCTGTTACACAGGCTACACTTGATTCAGATAATGATTGAACCATCCAACTTTGTTCACTACTATCATCATCTGCATATGACAAATCAGTAACTTCACTAGTCTGGCTTGCATGCTCCAAGTGGTTTGATTCGCCGTTGAATGTATCTGTCTCACCAGGTTTAGAGAAACCTAGGTTTTGTTCATGATCAAGAACTTCAGGTGAACCTTCTAGCATCATTTGCTTCATAAGTGCAGGGAGCGTTTCATGACTTTCATTCTCTTCCATTATCTGATCATTCACAGAAACACCACTTCCAATATGGTTTTCGTCATTATTTTGATGAATGTGCTGAGACGAAGCTCCAGCATCTTCAGTAACATCATCGGCATTTTCTTCCAAATCTTGCTGCTGATCTTGATTACTGGATGTGCCATACAACTCACGTCTAGCTTTCCTTCGTAGAAATCTCCTATGAGTACTTCGGCTGACAGCAGGCATCCAATCACCCTCGTCGCCATCAACTTGTCCTTGGGATGCATCAATTCCAGCAGCCACCATGATCTTCCCTTCAATATTTATCTCCTTTTTCTTAGGCTTACTTGATCCTAACTCAAGATGCTGTTGAATATATGAGGAAGTTTTGCTTTTATGTTCTGCTGAACCATCTTCTAAATGACCTTCTTGAGAAACAACATTCAGGTTTAAATCCCTCAAAGGAAGGATCCTTGAATTGGAATTCGACTTGTCCTCAGCTTGATGCTCCAATGCTTCCCACTCCTCCATATTAGGCACATTGGAACCCCACCCTGGCATGTCCTTCTCAGGCAACCTCGGAACATTCACCGTTTGAACAGGAGGTGGACTTTCCCTGAGATTTTGTGTCCCATGGATTTGAGCCTCCAAAGTGTAAGTCAAAGCTATGAGTTTGAGATCAACATCTGAAAGAGTTTGCAGGTCACCAGTACCCCTAGCAAACTTGACAACTACAGCATTCCATTGGTAATATAAGTTAGAAGCCAATATACACTATCAGTTCACAAACAATAATACATAAGCTATCAATCATAATATAACATCTAGATTGAATTAAAAAGCAACAGTTTTGAACATTAAATTAATGTCCAAGATAATTTCACTAGAATTTCATATTAAATTCTGTGGAACATATTCACTTGTATTGTCCAATTTAACAACACATTCAAAGATTAATGCTTAATGCGTAATGAGTCCTTATTTACACCCACATGCAAATCATAGACTCATAGTTTCTGAAAGAGTTTACCTTTGTTGATAGCTTCAGGAGTGGGCTCCATGGTATCGATAGTGAAGGGAAGGAAATTAAGTTTGTGGCGTGAAACAGGGTCACGGATTTCTTCCATGACTTCAGGGACGGACACGAACTTGTCGGCAAGGCTGTGAAGCTTCTCACCGCCATCAATGACAGCGTTGGCGTCAACAACGGCCACAGAAACGCCGTGGGCAGATTTGCAGCTCTCGACTAAGCCTCGACCATTTTGAATGGATTGTTGCTGAGGTGGCTTCGCAGTTGCCTGATTCTTCAGCACGCTGCTCCAGCATGATGATGATGATGCTGGTGGTGGAGGTTGATCCTCCATGTTGATCCTCCTTGATTAAAAAAATTAAATAAATAAATAACCATTTCTGAACATGAAAGATTTGAGTGCTGACAAAACTAACCGAAAAATAATTAAACTAATTCTGTACCCATGAAAGATATATTTTGTTTGACAAAAATAACCAATCGTTATTTGTTTTGATTCCGTTAAAACATCATATTAAATTTCTAAATTACCCTTCATCCTCATCTTTAACCTCTTGATTTTGATAATAGAGAGATACAGAGAATGCCAGAAAAGCAAAATCATTGCCAAACTCTTTCCCTTCAATTAAAAAATAAGAATGAACAAGTAGAACGAAAAAATTCAATAGAAAACATATAGTATAGAACACAGATTGAACAAAAGGTGTTTGAACATGATTTGGCTTTAGCTTGTTGCTCTTTTTCTCTTTCTTCCCTTTCTCTTTTTCTTGTTTCCTTTTTCTTTTTCCTTTCGCCCTAGTCTTTTGAAATCTACCAAACATAAAGATGATGAAGAAGAAGAAAAATAACAAGGTTCTGAAAATTGGACTGGTGATCGAATCGCTCTAGTTACTGGTTCACTAGTCTAACCGGTTCAACCGTAGTTTAACCGAAATAACACTTTTATAATAAAATAATAAATAAAATATAGATAAACATCATCAGCAGGTGATTCTTGATTGATACTACCATCCATAACTGAAATTACAAATCCTAAAAAGTAATAATTAACTATTTTAACACTCATTATAAGTTTATAACACTATTGAACTCATCAAGAAAGTCACAAGAGATAAGAAAATTTTATTGAACTAACTAAACTAGCAACAAATATTCCATCATCTTCTCATGTAGTTAATTGACTTAATTTAATTCATCTGTTTCTTCGTTGAACTAAAAACAAGGTTGAACAATTTATGCTTTTCTTCATTGGGTTACAAACGAAAAATAACAAGCTATACGCCTTCATAATTTTAACAAGGTTTTCAGTACAATTTTAACAAGGATTGTCAAAATTTTCAGCTTCAAAAATTAAAAACAAAAAATTACAGTAGTGAACAAACTCAGAGTGAGAGCATTGAGCACAAAAAATTGATTTCTGAACAAAAAATAATTTCTGAACAAACTCAGAGTAGCCATTAAAAAAAAAAAACAAAGAACAAATGATTTCTGAACATTGAGGAATGAGGAGTGAACAATGAGCATTGAGGAATGTCAATATGATTTCTGAACGAAAAATAAAAAAACGAAGAACTACAGCAGGGAGCAGAGCTAAAGCTAATCATTCTGTATTTCAATATGATTTCTGAACAAAAAATTGATAAACAACGAAGAACAGGAATAAAAAGTTCAGTGAGCAGAGCGAAAGCTAATCATTCAGTGAGCAGAGCAGCCATTACCTTCGAGGGACAAGCACGACAGACGACTCAAAAGACGACGACGAGCACGACGAGGGACGACAGGCAAAGCGCGACTGAGCAAGATGAGGGGTTGGAACACGCCGACTCGCGAGCACGATGAAGAAGCTGGCGATTGGCGAATGAGGAGAGAGGCTGGAGCACGACGAACAGACGAAGATCTTGAGCGCGACGGACGGAGGCAGTGAGAAGAACGGTCGCGGCGGTGGAGGAGGCTAGGGTTTTGTGAGAAACTGAGAATGACGAGAGGAGAAGACCAGACCAAAACCCTCTTGGAGGCTTGACGGAGACATAGGATCTATTTTGAGTATTTTGAAAATCTTGGAATTATGGGCTTGTTTGTTTGGGTGAACTTTTAAGAAAAGATCTTTTTTGAGTTATTTTTTTTTAAAAGATCCTATAGAAAAAGTAAAAGTAATTTTATGTTTGGATATCTCATGCAAAAACATCTTTTTATTTATTAATTATGTTTGGGTATAACAATATAAAAGTACTTTTTTGTTTATTTATTGCATGAAAAACATCTTTTTTTAAGAAAAAAAGATCTTTTAAAAAAAGATGTAAATTATAGTTTTTCAAAAAAAAAATTTTTTATTTTTTTAGTGCTTTTACTTTTACTATTAAAAATTTGTCAAACACGCTAAAAAATAAAAAAAAAAGATCTTTTTCTCTTTTCATAAGTTCGGTCTGTCGAACCTTTTCTTTTAAATCTTTCACAGAAAGCAAAGTTCTACCCTCAGGTAAAATTAACTGTTTATCTTTAAGCAACACATCAAAAATCTGATCAGATTTTGAAATATCAAAACTATATTTTTTTCCACTTTTTAGTTTTGAATCATTCGACTTTTCATTACTTGGCAACTTCTTCAACAAAGAACAAACATAACGAGGGCCTTTCTTAAGTTCGGCCAAATCAATTTCTGTTTCGAAATCAAATTCTTCTTCGGAAGACTCTATTGTTACATAAGCAACCTTTTCTTTTCGAGTAAAAGGTTTACTCTTCGATCTCTGTTCACTCCTGTATTTCTCTTTTTCTCTTTTCATAAGTTCGGTCTGTCGAACCTTTTCAGCCAGATGAGCCAAGTCAGGAATATGCACATTAAGCAATTTTCTACGCATATAAAATCCCAAGTCCATAATTGCTATTTTCACTATCTCATTCTCAGGTAATGACACATAGCATTACTTCTAGCATTTTTGAAACGTATTAAATAATCATCAATGGTCTCACCATCTTCACATTTCAAAGCCACTAAATCAGTAACTGCTACGTTCATTTCACCTCGATAGAACTGAGCGTGAAAAGCAGTTTCTAACTGGTTCCATGTTGTAATCAAATTTGGTCTAAGATTCGAAAACCAAGTAAATGCATTCTTTGTCAATAATGAAGGAAAAAATTTCATTTTTAAATTTTCATCATTAGCTAGATTCCCGATTTCGACCAAATGACGAGCAACATGTTCAGTAGTTGATTCTCCAACTTCACCAGCAAATTTTGTGGTTATTTTTGAGATTATCACCCCTCTTGGCACTTCAGCCATTTGAACCACTTAGGGAAAAATGGACACAAAATGTGGTTGATTCATAAAACCAACATTTAGCCAACCCGATTTAACACTTCTTCAATAATTCTAGTAACTTGATAGCGATCACCACGCAATCCGGCTAGATAGTCATCAGCATTTTGACTTCGGGGAACCATGTGAGGATTTTCTCGATTCGGAATCTGGTTTTCATTTTGAAAAATATTTTCCATTCCTTCGTTATTTTTCCTAGCATTATGCCTCTCACCTTCATCATAATCAACGATTCGAGCAATCCTCTCAACTTGTCTAGCAAGACGTTCGAATCTTGATTCGTGATCAGCCATCATGGGATTCAGAATTATAGTTATTTGCTGAGTCAATAAATTGACCAAGTCATTATGACTTTCCTCTACTTGTTGTCGATATACTGCCACCAA
The DNA here is from genome assembly GCF_003086295.3 of Arachis hypogaea. Taxonomy (NCBI): domain Eukaryota; kingdom Viridiplantae; phylum Streptophyta; class Magnoliopsida; order Fabales; family Fabaceae; genus Arachis; species Arachis hypogaea. The sequence goes on along the minus strand of NC_092047.1, from coordinate 106,997,082 downwards.
ATTCACAGCATTCGAAGTAGAGCCCACATGATAATCACGAGAATACTCGGAATGTTGTGGGTTTTGAACGTTATTCGCTCCATTTACATTCCCAAAACGAACAGGCGGCATAAAACCACCCACCGGTGGGGTATAACCAGGAGGAAGACCATAAGGAGGCCAACCAGCGGTTAACAGAGGTTGATATGGTGGCACAGGACCATGTGGACGAGTATTATGTCCAATATTTCAAGTTTGAATAGTCGTAACGACTATACTTTCAGTCCCAATTGCACCTTCCGAACGTGAAGACACGTCAGCTTGTTGCATGGAAATCGGTATGCTATCATTGGTGGATGAACCACCATTCATATTTGATAACTCATCAGCCATGTGAATGATCTTCCCACTTCGTAAATGCATACACTAACAATTACTGGAAAAAGATTTATTTGACACACTTTGATTTAAAACTGTCCCACCAGGAGTGCCAATTTGTTTTGTCAATTTTTAGCAAATCAATGATGGTTCAATATCTAATGATCTGTGAGCGAAGATCTTTTTTCATTGAAAAAGATTTATTTTAACAAAATAATAGCGCCCAAACAAGCACTATATATATATGTATATATCTATTTTTGGTCAATTTTAGCTTTTCAGGATTATTTTGCATTTTTATATTCTTTTTATATTATTTATATGTATATTTATTTTTGTTAGTACGCGAACTTTTTCTTTTTAATATTGTATCACTAGAGGTGAAATCCTTCGTCATGAACCAAATTGTGTGTTAAACACAACTATGGCCATTTACAAAACGTTAATGACGTTTTGTGTTTCTTCAATTAAAATAATATTTTTCTAACAAAACGTCAGTGACGTTTTCTGTTTTAATAATTAAAATAATATTTTTTATTACAAAACGTCAGTGAAGTTTTGTTCTTTGATGATTAAAAAAAAAATTTATTGCAAAACGTCAGTGACGTTTTGTGCTACTACCACAACCCTGTAGAACACCAAAATCATCAAATATTTTTGTATTTCACATTAAAATTATTCATATATAAAAATTTTAGCCTTAGTACGCAAGTAAACATTATCTTAAGCGTCGCGCTTTTATTTTTCACATTTTTGCTTAAATTAACCTTTAAAGCTACTCGAATATTATATTTCATTCAATTATATTATATATATATTCTATTTTTATTTTATAGGTCGTAATACTATATCACCTATATTTTACGGCTTAAGCGTAAAATTTTGTATGGTAGGGTGTTACACTTTTCTTGCGGCAGTTCTACCTGGTCTGCGCCTTTCTTCTGACAGTTTCGTCTACACTTCTTTGTGATAGTTTCGTCTGCGCTTCCTTCTAGCAGTTTCGTCTATACTTCCTTCCGGCAATTTCATCTGTGTTTTCTTCTGGCAAATCCATTTGCATCCATTCTATCAATTTATGTATTTTTTTTATTTCGTTGTTTTAAATAAGTTTCAAACTCAACTTACTCAAGTTGTCATTTGAGTTTGAAGGAGATATTAGAATATATTAGGATCAATTAGCTTTCATTAGAATTATTTAGCATATCTGAATATTTATTATAGGATATTACGTTTTTATTATTTCGATTCTTTTAGCACCTATAAATACCTTTCTATATTATATCATTTAACATAACTTAAATACACACAAATTCTTTTTCTATTGTTCTCTTTTATCCTTTCTAACAGAGAAAAAGAGACAAAGCGAAAAAGAGACGAAATAGTGGAAGAAAGAAATGGGAAAAAGACTCTCTCTCTCCCCCCGATCTGTTTACATTTATTGCCGTCAGTCTTTGACAAAGATGGAGCTTCTTCCTCTTCTAGCGGTGACGCGCAGAA